>NW_024429267.1:58465199-58885199 GCF_017639785.1 Mesocricetus auratus | reverse complement strand
TGTCTGTGTGTGTGTGTTTGCGCGTGTGCGCACACATGCTCTTGCACAGTATGTGTACATGTGTTGCTATATGTGTGCAGGGGGTGTTCTGTATGTATATGTTTTACATACATGTAACAAGGATTAAATAGTTACATAGGAATGAGTAGAAGAGATGCAATGCCTGATTTGTGTGTTGTTTGCTTTTTCCTTACTTTTTTCCTTCTCCCTGAAGATATACAAAAATGAGAGAGAGAGAGAGAGAGAGAGAGAGAGAGAGAGAGAGAGAGAGAGAGAGAGAGAGAGTTACATGTATTGAAAATGAGGAATAGCGTTGGCAGACATACAGGCTGGAAGTTTCAGGGTAGGAAATAGCTGATGACCTCTGTGCTACACCATGGTCCTGGAATCTTTCAGGCCTGGTGTTTATTCCTCTCCTAACCTTCTGTGCATCCCGTGAGAGCTCATGCTACTTCCTGGGACACGGAACAGTCTCTCCTGTTGGCATTGTTACAGATGCACTCCCTCTCAGGAAGGTTCACTCGTCCCCACTGTGCACTTCCTTTAATCCGCTGGATTTGGAGAGAGAGGCTGGGTTGCAAACCGCTCTGGCCAGCGTGCCCAGTGGCTTTCCTGTAAGGAAGAAAGCTCCCGTCACCTTCCTGTTGCGTGAATACAGCTGATCAATGGCGGGCCAGTCCCTCATGCCTTCTACAGTTCACAGTCAGAGCAAGGCTGCCACACTTGATGCCTTGTGGAAATACATGTGTGGAGGACTCAACTCTACTTAATCTACTCTCTCAAATCTACTTACAGTGTTACCAGATTGTTAATGCTTGGTTCATGGCTGGGAATTTACTCTGGAGGCTCAGGCTGTGAGTCATTCTGGAGAATTAAGGCAGGAGGCTTACAGCAGGCAGGTTGAGGCTGACTAATATGATCTGAGGGTGAACCAATCAGTTCATACATGCATTTCTCTCATGGCTTTTATTCTTCAGAAAGTTCTTCCCCTTAAGCTCTACTCAGAAGTTTCTCTCCAGAAGTTCTCTCTCAAAAAGCTCTCTTCAAAATTTCACCTCAAAAGTTCTCTCTAAAACTTTTCTGTCTAAAAGCACTCTCTTAAAGTTCCCTTATGAAGTTCTCCTTAAAAATTCTCTCAGATCCCACAAGGTTTCCAGTTTATATACCCAAGGCACAATTGACAGTTCTCTGACAATAACAAGATGCCAGGCATACATATCTCTGAAGGCCAGGAGGCAGATAAGGCCTTGACAAAAGCAAGGTGCCTCTTGTCTGAGAGGAGGCATGACTAGTAAATGTACTGTTAACTGATTAAAGGGGACGTCTCAGTGATATATCAAAGGGAAAAACTAATGAAGGCTCTGTAGTATGAGATCCAGCCTCAGGGTCTTAACACTGACATCCCAGTGAGAAGGAGTTTCCTTTCTCTGGGGCCTTTTATATATTCTATATATCAAGATTATGCAGCCAAATTCATAGCAACAGATATTCAGGAGTCTATATTTCTTGCAGACTTTGCAAGGTGAGTTTTCTCCATCAGAAGTTACTTCTGATGGGTTGATACCTAGAATATTAACCACTACTGCTGTATTAAATGATAAAGGCTCTCAGCAAGTCATTCTGTATAAGAAGCACAGCACCAGGTGCTGGTGGTGCACACCTTTGATCCCAGCACTTGGGAAGCAGAGGCAGGCAGATTTCTGGTTTTGAGGTCAGCCTGGACTTCAGAGTGAGTTCCAGGAGAGTCAGGGCTACACAGAGAAACTGACTCAAAAAACAAAAGTAAAGCAAAACAAACAAAAAGAAGCACAGCTATTGTACAGCAAAACTGGAAATTAATGAACATTGAGATGCCCATGTTCACATTAACTTGATTTATCAGTTTGTATGGTTTCTTTGATTATATCATAGTAAAAAAATGTTAGTAAATATTACATGGAGTGAAGTCTGTGGTTCTACCAGGGTCCATAGGCAGCCCTCCCACTCTCCCCTGCCATGGCCACAGTCCAGCAAAAACATGGCCTATGAAGCTTGATGGGGTGCCTGTGTCCTCTAGAGGATGGGCTTTCCTCCCATTCCTGGGGGAGGGACCCAGGCTCTTCCGGAGACACCTGTGTCAACTAGCTGCAGCTACCTGTGGTGTTTCAGTCTGAAAGGGAGACCCCTCCCTCCTTTCCCAGCCAGGGATTTCTATGACCAGTATAAAGAACAGCAGCAGTACATGCACTCTGTCAGAGGCTGGGACTCCAAGGAAGGTTTTTCCAGGGGCCGGTGTGGCAGACAGGTGCCATAGTAGGAGGGGCCGAGTGAGCTCCCCATCTGCACGAACTTATCCTGCTCACTGCAGCCTGAGACTCCCAGGCGTGCTCAGGGGCGCATGCTGACATGCTCATAGATAGGCAGGTTCCCTTTTCAGGTATGAGGGGCCATAAGTTGTCTCCCACATTGACCCATCCAAACTCATGGAAATTCTTCGAAGTGTGACAATGAAGAAAACAGCTCATATGCTTCCTTGTATCCCATCCACCACAGAAGTCCGCCACAGGACAGTCTCAGCTCCCACCATGGTCTGCAGCAGGGTTGGTCTTCAATTTTGATGATGCCGGAAGTCAGGACAGGAGAGTGTGGGATTACAGAGCTTGGGGGACAGGGCCTGAACCAGAGAGGGGAACCATGAGCTATGTGTCTTCAGATGCAGGGAGAAGCGGAGGGCGGAAGCCAGGGTAGCGTCTGGGTTTCAGTAGGGCTTGTTTTTTGCCAGATGCTGCCACTGATTCCAGAGAGGGTGAAGGGGGAGTTAGAGGAGTCAGGAATGAGGGAATGGGACAGTCATTTAATATTGTGCAAGAAATGTGAATAAAGGTAGAATTGCTCACAAGTTACATTTTGTTTTCTGTCCTGTGCTTCTGAAGTTTGGCTCCCCTGAGGGACGCGCATGTCAGATCCCACAGAAACACACATCCCCCTCTTTAGAACCACAAGGCCTTCCATAGGGCCTACCTTCCTTGTTGTCAGGTGTTTGGATTATTTTCAGATATTTTGAATTACCAGCAATGTTAACTTTTACATACTCCTCTTTCTCCCATAGGGTGTTCATTCCCAAAAGCAAAATCGCTGGCTCAGAGGGTAAATGCAAGCTTTACTGTAATGGCTACAGCAAGACAATGGCACACAAAATACACTGGCCGGAGCCCTATCACCCCATACATATACTTTCCCCTCCCCTTCCAGGCACCTTCCTCCCAACCCCTTCCGTGCCTCCACACTCTTAATCATCTGCCGAGAATCACAGAACCACAGATGAGTGACAGAGAAAGTGACTCATCTTGCGGGACCCTCGCTCTGTGCATCCTGTGCTGACGACCGTCAGGGTCCTACTGCACAGGAAGCAGCATGCATGCACTTATTAGTTTATAGGAGAGGATGTAATTAAATAACCCTTAAACATGACTAAACACCAGATCTCTTAGGAGACAAATTTAATAAGCAGTCTCTGTCTTCGACACTGGCGTCCTGCTGATTGAATTGCCTGCCCATTACCCAGCAGATGACAATGGGTGTGCTCATGGCTCCTGCGGGAACTGTGTCCTGTGTCCACCCTGTCCTCTGCCAGGTAGTAAGCACCCCAGCCTCCAGCCTGGACTCACCACCCCTAGTCTGAATTGCTGCACAGGGGCCCCTCTTTGTCGGCTGCAATCTTGGCTGGGAGAGGCGCACAGTGGGAACTCCTGGCTCTGGCCTGCTGAGCCATACAGTCTGGAGGCAGAGTGGCCTTGGGGTCTCACACCTGGCCAGGGGTTAGCCCTGAAAGCTGTTATCTCAGTGAGCTTTAGAAAAGTTTACCTGTGTAGCCCAACATCCCAAGCCCCAACATCACATTTTCCTTTAAGCATCTGACAATGAATCTCTTCTGCTTTGTGTATGGGATGCTCAGGACGTAGAAATGCGGGCACACGGCTTCGACCCCCACCTGAGAAACGGCTCTGCAAGGCTGACGTGCCGCCCATACTTGACCAGAGGTCATGGCTGCTTGGCTCTTTTTTATAGTCATCGGGTCTTACGGGTTTGAATATTTTTGCTGGTTTACATCTGAAGTAATGCCATAGGCAAATACCTATTTCTAAGTTTTGTTTTTCCCTGTGTTAGGAAAATAACAACAAAGAATGAATACAAGTAGGGTAACTTAGCGTGGACCCTGCAGAAGGACAGAGGTGACCGGGCTGCCGTGTGCGCACGCACACACACACACACACACACACACACACACACACACACACACACGGGAGGGCCACACGGGGCGGGGCCTGGCCTTTGTCTCCAGCTCTCCTTTCGGCTCAGAGGGGAGAGATTTCTGTTTGGGATTTTGTTTTAGATTTTATTTCTTTTTACATGTGTGCACACATGCATGTGACATGCATGTAAACACCAAGAAGGCTGTAAGAGGGAGTGAAGCCCCCTGGAGTTGTGAGCCCCATATGGGTGGATGCTGAGGACAGGACACAGGTCCTCTGTCAGAGCAGCACACCTGTTCTGAGCTGTTTCTCCACCTCCGTCTTTTTTGCTTAGATAAATAAAAGCATAAAATTCATCTGTAGAAATACATTTTAAAAATTTTAAAGGAATGTTAATTTTTTATTTCATGTGCATTAGTGTTTTGACATGGGTGTCAGGTCCCCTGGAACTGGAATTAGACAGTCATGAGCTACCATGCAGTTGCTGGGAATTGAACTTAGGTCCTCTGGAAGAGCAGTCAGTGCTCTTAACTGCTGAGCCATCTCTCCTACCTCCAGAAGTACATTTTTTAAAAATTAAACTCAAATGCATTTATATAATTCTTTGGGTGGGAGCTTTGGTTGCATGATGACATCTGCTGTCAGGGACCTTAGACAGACAGGTGTGATGAAGTCAGTCAGATGTTTCCGGGCAGCAGAGGCTGTGGCAGCCTTACCTGGGCCCTTGGTTTTGCTTTTAAATGTTCTAATGTTGAGGGGTAGGGAGAGAGAATTTGGATTCCTAACGACCTTTTAAACTTAAAAAAAAAAATTGGTTTGACTTCTCCCATCTTTGCCAAATGCCAGATGACTTTCAGTTCAATACTGTGCTGTCTGCTACCTATGAAGAGTGTGTTTGAAGGGGCATTGCAGCAGGCAAGAGTGGCGGTGTGACTAGTGGTCCAGTGCCCGTGCCAGCACAGGTGTGAGCTCTCTGAGTGCAAGGCACAGTTTTCCTGAGCACAAAAGTCCCTGCTGTTTTGACTTCTCACTTGTAGAGGTGGTAGTGTCTGTTACTCCCTGTGGATACTGAGAAATTTACCTGGGATAGCATGCAAAAGAGAGAAAGACAAGACACATCAACTTCAGGAGGACACTAAGAGCCACCCCGTGTTCCCATCATGAGAAAGTTGGATCTGTGCCCTGAGCATTAAATGTAGTAAATATGAGTAGATTGCCACAGACTGCCCATTGGAAAGCCAAAATGGGTCTCTGGGAAGTAAGGCCCCTTCCCAGGGCACAGTGGTACCCAGAGACTGGGCAGAAAGATGCTACAGCAGGGAAATGCAGCTCAAGACAGCTGCATGCCACCAGCAGTTACTTCATGGGGCTTTCCTTTGAATGACTTTGTTTTTGAATTCGGTATGATTAATTACACAGTAACTAGGAAGAAGATATCTAAGAAAAATCAGGTATTGCAGGAGTTGAGTACTCAGAAGAAAGTAATGATGAGCAGCCCTAGTGAAAAATGTTACTGCAGGCACCTGCAACTGAGTTAGTGGACATCAGGCACCAGGCAGTGGGCCACATTTTCTAAGATCATCGTCTAATGGTAATAATGCACAATTGCACAATCATGTAATCACCACCATGTCAAGTGGCTTTACTTCCATGTCAGCTTAAAAACATCTTTTCTGGACGTGGCAGCCTTCACTGGCAGCTATTTCAGTCTTATGTATACAGTCCATGTTCATAGCTCTGAGTCTTGCTGCGGAGTCTGGTGGTGGCTGATGTTTGCCTTTGCACACATTCTGCTTTCCCTCCTACAGCTGGTGTCACTTCTTGTTTGGTGTCCTGGCGTCTTGACTGGGATGTCAGGCGTAGGTTCTCAGGTCGTGTTTGTCGGGGTCATTAATACCTCTTGTGTCTCCTTGGCCATTGCTTCCTCTTGAGTTTGGAGGTCTCTGCTGTTGCAGGCTCACTGAGTTGGTGTTCTGTGCCTCTAGTTTTTATTTAAGCCCCCTTTTTTTGTATCCCATGAAGTCTTAAGTTTGGTCCCTGGTCATATCCTCAAGTTCTTGAGCATGTAGGTATGTATATTTATCTATTCCTCTTTATTGATGTCTAAATGTAGCTTTTGTTTTTAAGCTTTCCCCATCCCCGAGTCTTTCTTGTGCTAGACTGAATTGTTGTTGGTGCTCCCTGCTGTGTTATTTGGCTCAGTGAGCATTAAATGTCCAATACTTTTTTATTCCTTTCAAAATTTTAATTTTCTTGGTGAAATTCTTTCCCATGATACTGACTTCTTCATCCAGATTGCAGCTACCTCATCTGTGTCACCACTTTTTTTTTTAATCCATGTTACATTCTTCTCCAGGTTCTGAATTAAGTTCTTCCTTATTTCCTTCCTTTACTTGCTTTCATTTTCCAGGATATTGTTGACCATTCTTACTAGCGGAGTTTTGAATTCATCATCTGGCCCATTGCCCATTTCAGTGTGGCTGACTTTACATTACTGAGGAGTTAGCATATTCCGGAGGAGTCGCGCTGCCATGCTTCATGTTTCTCTTGTCCCCGCGTGTGCTTTGCACGTCTGACTGCTTGGGTGTCTCTTTGCGTCTTCCTTAGGAGTCATTTCACTCTTGCGGGTTCACTTGCTGGTACAACTCAGAGCACGAGCGACCTGAAAGACCGGCAGTGGCAGCAGTGGCACCCAGCTGAACCCTGTGGGTAAACTCCCGTTCCTTCCGTTCCCTGAGCACACCGCCAAACTCCCGTTCCTTCCGTTCCCTAAGCACACCGCCAGCCTGCACGGAGGAGCAGAAAATAGCGACAGGATTGTGGAGTGATGGGGACGTCCTTCTGTATATGTTTCTCTTATTTGTGGATGAACAAAACACTGTTTGGCCAATAGAGGCAGGAGATGCGGACAATTCTGGGAAAGGTAGGCAGAGAGGGAGACCACAAGGAGACGCCATGTAGTGGAGGAAGGAGTAACAGGTCCGGGCCCTTCTCTGGTAAGGTGAGACCACATGGAAATACATAGATTTATAGAAATGGGTTAATAATTAAGACAGAGCCAGCCAATAAGAAGCCCTAGTCATCAGCCAACAGATTTATAATTAATACGGCGTCCGTGTGTTTATTTGGGGCTGAGAAGGGTGGCCAGGACCTAGCAGAACAGGAAACTCCAGCGACAGTGCAGTGTGCTATGAAGTAAGGGTAAATACATCAATAAATAGTATAAGAACAGACAGGATAAAGGAAGTGGAGAGGGAAAGGGGAAAACAGAAGAAAAGCAGAGTTCAGTAAAATGAAAGAAAATAAATGGGCCAAAACATAGCCTGTTGGAGCAGCTTGCTTCTGAGTCCTTCAAGCTGGAGTCTGCTGGGTGGAAATGAGGTAGGGTTGGTATTTGAACTTGGGACTCTTGTCTCCCATTGATTTAGGCTGGTGCTGAGATCCCCTTGGTGCAGAGCAGTGGCCTCTGTTAGCTGCAGTTATCTTTGTAATAATTTGTGCATCAGGCAAGCTCTCCCACCTTCCTTAGATGCCCTGGTTTGAATGTGCTGAGGTGGCTAATATTGGCTGGCAGGTGTCTTTCTAGTTGGGTAAAGAGAATGCAGCACTGTGCACAGACCAGTCTCTGCACTCTCAGAGCCCTGCTGGGGAGATGTGGCTCTTAATTCACTTGGAAAAATGCATTTATCAATAGTTTGTGTCTTTTGTTGGTGGATAGTAGATGGTTTCTCATGTGTTTATATATTCTATAGAAGAGGGATGCTTCCATTCTGTCTGGTATTTGTGACTTTGAATCAGTCTACTTTCTATGAGCATAGGTTTTCATTTCTCTTATGTAAACACGTGAGAGTGGAATTGCCAAGGCAGACACAAGGGAATACTTGACGTTAAAATAAACTTCCAGTGGCTTTTCATCTGGACATGCATTCTGTGTTCCCACCAGCAGTGTGTGACTCAGTTGACCCAAGTCCTTGTCAGCACTTGGTGCTGTCAGTTTCTTTAGCTTTCTACTAGGCGTGTTGCTGAATTCACCTGCACCATCTTCAGCCTTCTTGAGTGAAATGACGTTCATATTTGAAGAGTCTGGGTTGGTTTCCCTACAGGTCAGTTCTACGCTGCGTCTGGGTGAGAAGTTTTAGGGAGTGATGCATGGAATGGGGCTAGAAAGCATGCATTGGTCCAGAGTAAAGTTCCCTCAGTGTCACTCACGGGCAGGGCAGTGGCTTCCTCAAGGATCAGGGAGCTAGAGGGTGCTGAGCAAGACCATGGGTGAAGCAAGCAGGCAGATGACCTCTGGGTTGTGGAAAGGCAGTGGAGACAGAGTGGACAATTGCGTAGACCAGGGGAAGGCGGTACAGGGCAGGTCATAGGAGCCCAAGTTTCAGTACAGTAACGGACATTGCAGCTCTCTCTTTGGCTTCTGTAGGCACATCCTTGCTAAACAGAACACTGTTACCAGCTGCAGGCTTGTGTAGGTGTTATCAGCATAGAAATGTCAAGACACTTGATCACAGATAGACTATGCCATTATGTGCTCTCGAAGGCCCTGCGTCACCCATCCCTTGCAGAGAGGGCATGATGAGGTTCAGATCAAGTGTAAAAATATTGAGATTTGGAAACAATAATCTGTTTCCTACGCATAGAATTTTAATTTTTTGAAACTTTATCCTTGCTTCAAAATATAAGATATTGGGGCTGGAGAGAAGGCTCAGTGGTTAAGAGCACTTGGCTGCTCTTTCAGATGTCCTGAGTTTAATTCCCAGCACCCACATGGTGGCTCACAGCCATCTGTAATGGGATCTGATGTTCTCTTCTGGTGTGTAGGCATGCATTCAGACAGAGCACTCATATGGAGGGAGAGAGGGAGAGAGGGAGAGAGGGAGAGAGGGAGAGAGAGAGAGACAGAGAGAGAGAGAGAGAGAGAGAGAGAGAGAGAGAGAGAGAGAGAGAGAGAGAGAGAGAGGAGAGAGAGAGATTTTAGGAAAGTGAGCTGGGGAGGGGAATATTTATACCTAATGTCCTTTTCAATTGGATGCACTTTTGCTGTTATTTAAACCTGAGGTTGATGTTTCTGTAAATAGGTTTCCCACTGGGGAAAGGCATTTGTTTATTTTGAGTACTTGAAGGCCATCTCAGTGGTGTTATGTAAGAGAAGTCATTAGTGTTTCCTTCTAAAAACACTTAATGAAAATTGCTGTATAATCAGAGTATGTCTGTTTAAAAAAGTAACCTTAAAAATTCTTCCATCTTGACTCACAGAATAACTTAAGTTAATTAACTTGAATTTTTAAGAGAAAACTTATTTTTGCAAAAATGTGAAGAAAAGTAGTCACCATGTGTCCTCCATTCACAGTTGCCCTGTTGTTTGCATCGTATATAAGGGATGTCTGCTTCAGCAGTGATGAACTCTGCTGACAGGTTATTATCAGCTAAGGTCCAGTTTACAATGGAGTTCATTTGTTATGCCATATAGTTCCTGGATTTTGACAAATTCAGAACACCACATTCCACCATTAAGGTAGCACCAGAACGCTTCTCCAGCCTCCCGTGGTTCACCATCGACACTGCACTGCCCTCACTCCCCATCAAAGTACCTTAGACCACCTCGCTTGTTGCTGTCCCCCAGTGTTGTGTAGCTAGAATTCTGTTCACACCACCTCTCTTGTTGCTGCCCCCCAGAGTGCTGTGCAGCTGGAATTCTGTTCACACCACCTCTCTTGTTGCTGCCCCTGGAGTGCTGTGCAGCTGGAATGCTGGAGCCGTGTAGAATTTGCTCCTTTGTATATCAGCGTCCCTTTAAGACTTTGTCATCGCTTAGTAACTCTTCTCTCCGCCTCACTGAGGTAGTTTTCCATTGCAAAGGTGTAATGCAGCTTGTTTATCCATTCACCTATTGGAAGGTTTTTTTTATTTTGGTGGTTTCCAGGTTTGTTAATAATCATAAATAAAGCTGTCATCAGCTACGATTTAATTTGAAGTATGTGGTTACAGTCAATACCTCCCTTAGGGTGAGAACCAACCACATCTGTTAGCCCTCATTGACTTTCTGCCCATCTATGCAGAAGGATACTTCTGGACAGAACCTTTTAGCCATCAGGTTGTTGGTTTCACGGAGCTTTCTAGTCTAATGTAGGAAGTATATGTGCCCATACAGAGTAATACATCAGCAGGCATGTGAATGCCTCTAAGAATTTTTGGATACTGTAGTCAGTGGGTGAAGATTAACAGCACTCTCTGCTGTGTATTAAATATGAAATGTCACCCACAGGGTCCTGTTTTCTATGCTTGCTCACAGCAAATGATGGGAATTGGGGAAGGTCGTGGAAACTTTAGTAATTGGTGCCATGCTGGAGGAAGTTGATCTCTGATGGGACCTCCTGGTGTCCTCTGGCTGCTGATTTCTTGCTCTCTGCTTCTGAGTTGTGATGTGGTATGGCTTGAGCTGCCCCACCATGAACTCCCCACCATGATAGCTAAGCCTCTGAATGCATGAGCCAAAATAGACATCTCCTCACTTAAACGGTATGTGTCGCAACAGAAAAGTAGCTACTACAGAAAACGGGTCAGGGCTCATTTCTGTGACCAACCTGGAGAATCTGGAAGTGCTTTGAGAAGGCCTGGGATACTGGGAACCCCGAATAGATGAGTCCAGTAGCAGTTCAGAAACCAGTACATGGGGCAGTGCGGACACTCAGGACCTCACTGCAGACTGCCAACCGATGGACTGCAGCAAGTGCTTTGGCAAGAATCTGTCTCTGCTGTGCCCATGTCCTGAAACATGGGGATGAGCTGGAACTTAATGGACTAATTGATCTGGCCGAGGAGATGTCACGTCAGCACACAGTTCAGGCTGTGGCATAGATACTGCCTGCTGCTTTAGCTAGACAAGCTCCCAGAATTCTAGAGTCTTCCTCCTCCTTTGTCAGCCCATGTGCAGGTAAGCCAGGTGCCACTCAGGTCCTGCAAGCAGCCTGTGCCACCTCAGTGCACCCCCCTTCCCGAGAGTTCACTGCAGCAGACCAGTGTCTGGGTTAAAGATGAGCACAGAACCACACCCTGGGACATAATGGTAACCAGAGCAACAGAGGAGCTAGAGAGCCGACTGTGGAGCAGATTGATCACTGTTTCAATCATTGAGAACTGCCTGCCACCAGCACAGCCCACAGCTGCGCTTTAAAACAACACACAATGTCTGCAAATGTAAAAATCAGTGCATATTATGACCAGGACAGGGAAGTGGTTAACTCTACTGTGAGAATTGCAGCTATGGATGGAAAGGATTCATAAAGCCTGAGGGGTGACCTAGAGTGCTGTGTTATGTCTCCTTGTGCACAGATGAGAATTGAGCTGCAGAATGCCATCACTGTGGTACAATAGGCAAGTGCCACTGTTTCACCTCTGAGTTTTATGGCATCATGCTGGTGGGGAAGCCCTAGATTGCCCCTGCCTCTGATCCTGGTTATCCCAGCAATGTGGCTGGTACGCGTCTCAATCCAACAGCTACACCATTACCGTAGAATGAGAGCAGTTGAACTTTACTGTTTCCCTGAGACTTTCTCCAGTTTATGGGGTAATAACTCACATGGAGTAAATAGGATCCACCTCAAATGTTTGGCTTGATGGACCTTGACAACTGTATACAGCCATGGCCACAAACACACTTAGGACATTCCATCCCTCCAGGGGTTCCCCACGTTCCCCAGACAGTCTCAGCACAGGCTGTCACTATCAGGTGTTGTCTTTTTTGGTTCTTTTGTTTTTTAAAATGCTGTAGAAAATAATCACTTCTACTTATGAATGGGATAACAACACATAGTCTTTATAACTGACTTTTTTATTCACCATGAGGCTTTGGAAATCCATCAATATGTGTAGCTTATTTATATTCTAAACAGTCTATGGCATTGTATGAACACACCGTAATTTTCTTATTCGTGCATCCCATATGGAACTCTCAGATGTTCATGCCACCGCAGACAAGGCTGCAGAGAATACACCCTCTGTACTGTTCATGTGCCTACATCCCCACAGGGGAATCACCATACTTCGTGGTAAACACACCGTCGGCTCTGGGGACTTTCCAGACTGCTTCCCAAGGAGGCTTTAGCATCTTTCCACCAGCAACCAAGAGCGCCGCACCCCAAACCTGCCAGTGCTCATTCATCATTTTCTTTCGCTTTGTTTTGGTTTCAGCCATTCTTGTGGGTACACAGTAACTCTCTTTGTGGTTGGCTTACATTGACTTGGTGATGGGCAGAGTTTTGTGTTTCTCCATGTTCTCCCTAGCATTTTGTATGTTGTGAACACTGTCTGAAAACCATGTTACCATCTTAGACTGCTCTTTCCATAAGTGAGGGTTAAAGTTCTTGCTTGTTCTGTTAACATGACCAATGCCAAATCAGACATTGCAGGTATGCCCCCGGTCTGTGGCTAGGCTTCTCACTGACTTGATCAAGACAAAAGACAAACACTTTTGAAAACAAGTTTTTAATCGTTAGTAAACCTTAATTTGCCATTGTGTGTTACGGTGTTCCTGCCTGGTTCCACAGCTACCTCAGAGCCCCCAAATAACACACAAGACACTATATTAATTATAATGATGTTGGCCAATGTTAGAAAGACCTTTGTACTCACTGATTCCTTGTCATCTCTTTTTCCTAACTGAGCATGTGTGACTCAATGTTAGAACTTTCTTTTTTCTCTCTTATAGTATTTTTTAAATGTGTATGGGTGTTTTTCCTACATGTATGTCTGTGTATTGTGTGCATATGTGTCTCTGTGGAGGTCAGGGTGTTGGATGCCCTGGAAGTAAAGTTACAGACAGTTGTTAGCTTCAGTGTGCTGCTGGGAATCGAACCTGGGTCCTCAGGGAGAGCAGACAGTGATCTCTCTATCCATTGAGCAGCCTCTCCAGCCCCAGTTTCAGGACAGAATGACATACTCTGCTGTTCATTCTGATTCTGACCTTATATTAATGTGGCCTTTGGCACTCATGTCAACAGTGTGGACCCTCCCACGCTTTGCGGCTTCTCCAGCTGTTTTTCTAGTTCATGTCCTCTGCGTTCTCACGTTACTTTGAATTAATATGCCTACTTTTACCCCCACAGTGTTGTAGGACTGCATGCTCCAGGAGTTCCATTTGGAGAAGATGATTGACATTTCAGCACCAAACCCTTTACTCCAAGAAGGCTGTGTGCCTCTCTCCATAGGGCTCTTTTAGCCACACAGCAGGACTCACAGGTTTTCATTGTTAGGGTTGTGCATATGCAGGTGAGAGAGAAAGAAGGGGTGAGTTTGCTTGTGGAGGTCAGAGGTCGGCTTTCAGGGGTCAGTTCTCTCCTTCCACAGTCCAGCTCAAGTGCTCAGGCTTGCATGGCACTGTGGCAGGCGCCGTCACCCTCCCAGCCATCTCTGTGGCTTTATAGGATTTGTATTAAACTCACCAGTCTCTCTCATAGATGAGCACATATTAATTTTCAATTTTAATTGCTTGGCTGAAGGTTTCATTTTTGTGTTGACTTTGCATTCCGCAGCTCTGCTGGCTCTGCCAGTCAGCAGTAGTGATGCGATCTGTGTGCGGAGAAACTTAGGGCCTCTGCTGCACACGGCTGCCCAGCCATTCGCAGCCATACGCAGATGGAGGCCATTTCCCTCCTTTCTGTTCTCCAGGTCTGTCTGTGCTCGCCTGGCTGCCCTGGCTAGAGCCTCTAGTGGGACGCTGATGCCCTTGCTCTGCCCCTGGCTTTAAAGGAAATGAAGCGAGGGTTGCCATTTATATATGACACCAAACTACGGAGTTTTTGTTGTTGTTGTTGGCGTGTGTGATATGTTTGTGTATGTGTTTGTGGGCACATTTGTCTGTGCATGCACATGTATTTCTGTGGGTATATCTGCCTGTGTTTCTGTGGGTACATTTTCTTCTGTATGTGTCTGTGTGTGCACCCTCCTGTGTGTGCGTGTGTGTGTGCATGTGTGTCTGTGTATGCGTGTGTGTCTATGTGTGCATGTATGTCTGTGTGTGCGTGTGTGTCTATGTGTGCATGTATGTCTGTGTGTGCGTGTGTGTCTGTGTCTGCATGTGTGTCTGTGTGTGCGTGTGTGTCTGTGTCTGCGTGTGTGTCTGTGTGTGCGTGTGTGTCTGTGTGTGCGTGTGTGTCTGTGCGTGCGTGTGTGTCTGTGTCTGCGTGTGTGTCTGTGTGTGCGTGTGTGTCTGTGTGTGCGTGTGTGTCTGTGTCTGCGTGTGTGTCTGTGTCTGCGTGTGTGTCTGTGTCTGCGTGTGTGTCTGTGTCTGCATGTGTGTCTGTGTCTGCATGTGTGTCTGTGTCTGTGTGTGTCTGTGCATGTGTGCATGTGTGTGTCTGTGTCTGCGTGTGTGTCTGTGCGTGCATGTGTGCATGTGTGTCTGTGTCTGCATGTGTGTCTGTGTCTGCGTGTGTGTCTGTGCGTGCATGTGTGCATGTGTGTCTGTGTATGCATGTGTGTCTGTGTCTGCGTGTGTGTCTGTGCGTGCATGTGTGCATGTGTGTCTGTGTCTGCGTGTGTGTCTGTGTGTGCGTGTGTGTCTGTGTCTGCATGTGTGTCTGTGTCTGTGTGTGCATGTGTGCATGTGTGTCTGTGTCTGCGTGTGTGTCTGTGTGTGCGTGTGTGTCTGTGTCTGCATGTGTGTCTGTGTCTGTGTGTGCATGTGTGCGTGTGTGTCTGTGTGTGCGTGTGTGTCTGTGTATGCATGTGTGTCTGTGTCTGCGTGTGTGTCTGTGCGTGCATGTGTGCATGTGTGTCTGTGTCTGCGTGTGTGTCTGTGTGTGCGTGTGTGTCTGTGTCTGCATGTGTGTCTGTGTCTGTGTGTGCATGTGTGCGTGTGTGTCTGTGTGTGCGTGTGTGTCTGTGTCTGCATGTGTGTCTGTGTCTGTGTGTGCATGTGTGCATGTGTGTCTGTGTCTGCGTGTGTGTCTGTGCGTGCATGTGTGCATGTGTGTCTGTGTATGCATGTGTGTCTGTGTCTGCGTGTGTGTCTGTGCGTGCATGTGTGCATGTGTGTCTGTGTCTGCGTGTGTGTCTGTGTGTGCGTGTGTGTCTGTGTCTGCATGTGTGTCTGTGTCTGTGTGTGCATGTGTGTGTGTGTGTCTGTGTGTGCGTGTGTGTCTGTGTGTGCGTGTGTGTCTGTGTCTGCGTGTGTGTCTGTGTCTGCGTGTGTGTCTGTGTCTGCGTGTGTGTCTGTGTCTGCGTGTGTGTCTGTGTCTGCATGTGTGTCTGTGTCTGTGTGTGTCTGTGCATGTGTGCATGTGTGTCTGTGTCTGCGTGTGTGTCTGTGCGTGCATGTGTGCATGTGTGTCTGTGTATGCATGTGTGTCTGTGTCTGCGTGTGTGTCTGTGCGTGCATGTGTGCATGTGTGTCTGTGTGTGCGTGTGTGTCTGTGTCTGCGTGTGTGTCTGTGTCTGCATGTGTGTCTGTGTCTGTGTGTGCATGTGTGCGTGTGTGTCTGTGTGTGCGTGTGTGTCTGTGTCTGCATGTGTGTCTGTGTCTGTGTGTGTCTGTGCATGTGTGCATGTGTGTGTCTGTGTCTGCGTGTGTGTCTGTGCGTGCATGTGTGCATGTGTGTCTGTGTATGCATGTGTGTCTGTGTCTGAGTGTGTGTCTGTGCGTGCATGTGTGCATGTGTGTCTGTGTCTGCGTGTGTGTCTGTGTCTGCATGTGTGTCTGTGTCTGTGTGTGTCTGTGCATGTGTGCATGTGCGTGTCTGTGTCTGCGTGTGTGTCTGTGCGTGCATGTGTGCATGTGTGTCTGTGTATGCATGTGTGACTGTGTCTGCGTGTGTGTCTGTGTGTGCATGTGCATCTTGTGTGCGCCTTCCTGTGTGTTCACACTCCTGTGTGTGCTCATCAACATCATGAACTCTTTTTCTTCCATTCTTTGAGGCAGGGTCTCTCACTGTTTTAGCTAGGCTGACTGGTCAGCACCTTGAGTGTTGGAGTCACAGATATGCAGGACCATAGGGTGGTGGGACCCTGAATTTGGATTCTCATGTCCACACAGCAGTTACTTTCCTCAACTAAGCCATCTGCCTGGCTCCTTTCTCTCTGGATTACCTCAGGGTGATCAGAGCCACACCCTCATCAGTTCTGCATGAGCTGCTTTTGATATTGACTCTTACCCTTGCTCCCATTAAATGCCACCCACAAATTGAGATAATGATGGTGCCAGTACATGTCAAGCTTACGAAACGGTGATGCTCTGCTGTGTCCCCTCACCGTGGTGTGTCATAAACAAACGGCTCTAAGCAAGACTTACAGGTAACAAATGCTAGAGCCTTGGCCCTGCTGTTTCATTCACAAGAATGCTGTATGTGCCTCCCCCTTAGACCACCACCGAGACCTCCTCAGGTTTGCTGACCCTGCTGGCTCCGCTCCCTGATCTGTGGCACAGGCATTTTTGCCTATGTTTCATTGATTTCCACTTTTGCAGTCCTCTCCCTGTGTCCCCGTCGTCCATGCATTTATTTAAGCTCTGCAGAGGCAGGGAAGATCAGGGTTCGGGGCTCTGAATAGCGGCTGGTCCTTCTCACTCGGTACCATGTTGTCATGCGTGCACCACTGTGTGTAAGTCTGGTTCAGAGCTTCTCGGGTTGCACACAACTCATCATTTCAGCCCTTTCTGCCTCTGGGCACAGCCCCGTGCCCTTCCCTGTGGCTGTGAGCAGAGCTTATTTCTCAGCTCAGGTGAGGAGATGCTCGGCCAGCAGACTTTTGGCATCTTTGAGGCAAACCTGTATGTTCTATAAAACTTTTGGAGCCTTAAAATATTCATGTTTTAACTAAAACATGGCATTCAGAAGTGAGGTGGAAATTACCATTAATTATAAACCCCGGCGTCTGGGAGTCTATTTTTATAGTGTCCTTTCCTTTTCTCCTAATGACTCTGCAGGTGTTGGTGGCTTTTCTGCATCTGCTGAGCACCAGGTTGCCAGGGAGCGAGCCAACTAAGTTATCTGAGGAGCAGGCAAAGTGATGCACATCCATTCTATTTAAAGAAATTAATTGCTTCAGCATATAGCACATGTTTAAGTGGCTTTTAAAATGTTAGCCACACCCCTTTGCTTTTCCTCCTCCAGTGTCATGAGTTAGCAGCTCCAGCAGTGCCTAGAGGGCGCTGGAGAGCACACACTCCTCATGTGCCTCAGGGCACTGTGGTTCTCCTGGGATCCCTATGGGACACAAACACAAATAAATAAGCGCCCTTGTATGCAGATGCCTAGTGTTAGACTGAAGACTTACAAAGTTGGGGCTTAGGAGGCAGCCCAGTCAGTGAGGTGCTCGCCTTGCAAGAATTAGACCTGAGTTCAATGCCTGTAGCCCACATGGGAAAACCAGGCGTGTAGGTATGATCCCAGCAGTGGGGAGGTGGAATTGAGTAGCTCCTTGGGGCTCCCTTGTCAGCCATCCCAGCCTACTTGGCAAGCTTCAGGTCAGTGAGCTATACTGTCTCAAAGAAGAAAGGTGAACAGAGTCTGAGGAAGACACTGAGGTTATCCTGCACATGTGTACACACACCAGCACACACATACACACGCACACACACATGAGCACCCATGTACACACATACAAGCAAGCTCACGCATGCAGCCTCCTCACACGAAAACTCAGAAAGGGTTTTTCCTCTCATTGTCTTGCAGCCCTTGGGATCAAATCCAGGGTTTTGTGCATGTTGGATGAGCACACTGAGCTCTGTCCCTGGTGCACTTTCTCTTTATTTATAGACAGCCTGGTATGATTTTTAGGGGTGCTACCGAAGGACATAAACATTCATCCCAATAATATTTTCCTTCTACAAGATAGATGGCAGGCAGACTGCTGCCGCAGACATCTAGAGGCCCGAACTGAGCTGAGGTAGCCGTGGGGAGAGAGTTGTAAATGGCCACATCTGCATCTTACACCATGCAGGAATGACAGAAACATGAGGAGAAGAAGATTCATGGATTGCAGTGTCCTGTGGGCCTGGGTACTGTCGTACCTGCCTTTGCTCTCCTGTGGTCACTGGTCACTGTCCACTTGGTGTCACCCAGAGGGCTTCACATAGAAGCACGGGAGAGTGAGGGACCATGGACGTCCTGCTGTGCAGTCTTTACAAGCCACGAGCTCTGGCTTCACTGTATCCCACATGTGTAGCAGACCTGCAGCAGCGTGCTTTGCATGAGAGGATGCTGCCCCTGCCTCCTTCCCTGCATGCTCCTGACTTCCTGGGCTCTGTCATGTCCCGGGAGTGAAGGGGAATGATGCAGGAGTCATAGGACCTAGTTTGCTTCAGAGGACAGACAAGTCCATAGTACCACAGAAGCAAGGAGAGAAGAAATGCCTTTGTTGCCCCATCAGGACACAGGAAGTTTGATATGATAAGTTATTCCCAACAGATTTGCTAAACAAACATGTTTCATGGCTACAACTTGATAGCAGTTGTAGCCATGAACTGCCCTGCCCTGACCCCTACTCCCTGCCCTGGCCCCCTGCCCTGCTCCCTGTACCCTGGTCCCTGGACCCTTCCCTATCCCCTGGTCCCTGTCGTCTGACCTGGCCCCTGCCCCTTCTTGCCCAACCCCATCTCTAACCAGGTAGAAGACACCATGAAGACCCCTTTTAAACTCCAAAGGAGCCCTATTTGTTATCTCACTGAAACGAAAGACAAACTGTGTGACATTTTGTTGGGACTTTTCCCTGGGCCATGTAAACAAATACCTTTCCGCTTACCCCATATACAGTGCAGGAGCCAAACAACAGTTCTTTGCTGTCTAGGTTGATGGACCGGTGAGTTTATTGGGTAACTTACAGGTGCATAAGTGAGGAGTAACTTATAGGTGTGGATGGTGGGTACAGGAAAGTGGAATTTAAATTTAAAGCGGGGACTGGAGAGATGGGGCAGCAGTTAAGAGCATTTGCTGCTCTGGCAGAGGCCTGGGTTCAGTTCTCAGCCAGCTCCCACGTGGTGGCTCACAACCGTCTGTAATTCTACTTCCAGGACAGCCAGCCGATGCCCTCTTCTGACCTCTAAGGGCACCAGGCCTGCATGTGGCACACATACATTTATACAGACAAAACACATATGCATATTAAAATAAATCTGATGAAATTAAAAGATAAAGGTATAAAAATGAGTATAAAACATTACCAATGGGTAAAGGGAGAGTGTAGCCCATTTGTTGTTTTTCAAGCTCTTTCCCATGAACAACATGTTTAGTAAATTAGCATTTGTCTGTGGAAGCACAGATAATGAATGATTCATGGGACTAGGTTCAAATATAGGTTAAATATAATTTATTTTGGGAGAAGTCACTTACACAAGAAGCAGATGGCCGCCGCAGGTTCCCACTCTCAGGATTTGCACAGGCTGCTCCCTGTGACCCTACCGGACCCCAGACCTATCACGTCCTCACCCGTGACCGTGCCCAGACAGGCGTGGTCAGAGCTACAGGTGCAGGTGGGTGGATATCTCACTACATTTGTCTGGTAAATCTTCTGATGATCAAGAAGGTTTTTATTTTTCTGAGGAAGTTTCTTGGGTTGGATTGAGACTGCTGCACACACGGCAAGCCCTGTAGGAGTCAAATTCCCTTCTCAGGATCCCAAGAATTCAACTCTGAGCTGCGTTTTGTTTCAGAAGCCAAGGGGCTGGGCACACGCTGCTAGGAAAACACATCTGCTGCTCTTGGTCAAACCAAAACTACAAGATAAAACAGCTCCACTCCCTAGGCTCCTGGCTGGAGATTCCCAGGGTTCCCCATCCAGCCCTACAATGAACAGAGGGGACCTGCTCTCCAGTGGTCAGCAGAGGGAGGTGTTGGACTCAGCTCTTCCTGCTTTTCTTACTCTTTTCTGTAAATACTGCTTAATCAAACTGCTGTGTTGAACCACCTTTTTATTAGTTTTAAAATTCCCACTTGACCCCCTCACACCACTTGTTTTCTCTTTTGTTTAGGATACAGTTTTGAGAGTTTTACTTTTAAGAAAATGCTGCTGGAGTCTGGTGCTTGTGGCACATACCTGTCACCCCACCGACTCTTGGGACTCTCAAGTCATGAGTTCGAGGCCAGCATGACTGCTTAGTGAAAGCTTGTCTCTAAAACATCAAAGCACCAACTTGAAAACCAAGGGCAGCGGTGATGAATAACTGTGGTCATGAAAACACTCCCTCTTTCATGGGCAGGCTCCTTCCACCCAGCTCTTGGACTGGGGTGCCCTTTCCCTCGGGTGTGTCCTGTTCCACATCAGCTCTCTTTAAGTAGGTGAGAATGTCTGGTGCTGATGCAGGTAGTCAGCCCCTGGCAGACTAGGAAGGAAGTGGAGCTAGAGGCTCTGGCTCAGCAGCGGGCAGCCAGGTGACCCGTTCCAGGTCTGCTTCATGGGTTCCAGAGTCTCCCAGTTACAAGTTGTTTCTGGGCAAATGGGCAGACTTGATCAGTAAGGCACAGAGCCTGGCAGAGCATGTCCTGTGAAGATGGGAACTGGAGATGTCTCCATGTCCCTTCCAAATGCTCTGCACCCCAGGGAAACCGAGGCCTCAGAGGAACTTTGTTTCAGTTCCTACCAAGACTTAAGGGACACACACAGATTTCTTGGGAGAGGCAGGATGGGCCAGGGGGTAGGTGTGGCTCCAGCTGCAAACTCCAGAATGTTCCTTCTCATCCACTAACATGTTTGTTTCTTGTGTGATGCATTTAATGATGTTATCTTACATAGACTTGTATTCCAGTCTGTTAATAGAACAGTGGTACAACCTGGCCTCTTCTCATTGCTGGTTTATCCTTTCAGATTATATTCAGTCTTAACTCATCTACAGCGCATGAGAGCATTCAACCAGTGCTGTTTTCCATTCCTGTCTGCCTAAGCATCTGTTGGTATTGACCTGGGCAGCCACAGTGAGGTCAAGGCCGACCATCTTCCTGTCCCAAGTCATCCAGATCACTGTTTGTTAATGCAGGATCTGGCTGGGAACCAGTAATTTCTAGATCTTCCGGTTTCAGCATGCTCAGTCCAGCACAATGCCGACTCCCCCACCCTCCTCCTACTCCTGTGCCCCCCACCCTCCTCCCAGGAGTCACTGTTTATGTCTCCTCCATCTTTTGAAATCTTGCAGTAAGGAATTCGTTTTCCTCCATCTTTCTTTCTTGTCAACAGTTAAATGTAACTCATCTTAAGCTGTCTTCTCTTGCTGATGACTTTACTACCTTCTAATTCTTTCTTAGCTTTAAAGATTGTCGTCAATCATACTTTCCCTGCACAGGTTTTGTTCTTTGATGATAGATATCCGTGGGTGTTGAACCTGTTCATAAGACACCAGGCAATGCTGGGTTTGTAGAAAGCCTTTTGGGTGGGGCTGTGTATCTGCTGTGTGGGATTCATCGGAGGCAAGGCTGTCTATCCACCTGACTGTAAATCTCCTGTTGTGTATGAGTCACTTCTTAATGATGCCAGAGGAGAAGGAGAATGGTCCTTGATTGCTAATGTCTGAAAGGGCACATTGTAGTCTGTCCCTCACTGCGGTGTGCAGGGAGAATAGTTTAAGATCACAATCAGCCCATCAATGTGTAATGATTATCTTGTCATGGAAGAAACCACACCAGACACCATGGGGGTGTGGAGACTCCAAGGCACTTACACTGGCTGTAACTCGGGCTACCTTGCAGTTGTGTGGTGATGGGCAGAGAATGTAGCTGATGAGGAATGTCATATACTAAACACCTTGCTTATTAATGCACAGGTCAAAACATCTTGTGGAAGCCTTTGGAATAAAACTTTACTTTTCTACAAAGTACCAAGAGTGGCACATGGTATCGATTTATGATAACAACTTATTTTAAAAAGAGTAAAGCAAGGGCTGGAGAGGTGGCTCAGAGGTTAAGAGCACTGGCTGTTCTTCCAGAGGTCCTGAGTTCAATTCCCAGCAACCACATGATGGCTCACAACCATCTACAATTCAATCCAGTATCCTCTTCTGGCATATAGGCAGAACACTGTATATGTAATAAATAAATAAATCTTTAAAAAGTGTAAAACAAAATAAGCTAGTAACTGCTGGATGGACCACCCCAGAGTGGGCTAGTACAACTCCTGGCCTGGTTGGCCTTTGATATGTCAGAGGCAACTAATTCAAGGGTCTCTGAAAATTAACAGAAAGGGTCCCCGGTCCTTTAGGGTAGAACTTATCTGCTAACAAACGTGGGTGATGGTGTTAACATGATGTCTTTTTCTTTGCAGCATGCCCTCTTGGCTTTGAAGTTCATACTTGCATTTGCCATCCCTGATAAACCACGGCACATCCAGGTGAAACTGGCCAGATTGGAATTCGAATCCTTGGAGGCACTCAAGCAGCAGGTAAGAGCCATGCACTCGGAAGCATTATCAGACTGTATCCCTCTATCACAGGAGTCAAGTCACTCTGTGTTTCCTTCAGCATTGAACTGCCAGTTAAATCAACACAGAGGGCTCCAGCAGAGGATGGGGTAGCCCCACCCAGGTCCTATAATGTCTGCAAGAAAGGGGTTTAAAGTGCAAGGCTAAGCAAGTAGAAGTATCCAGGCCATGGGAAATGATGAATGGAGCAAACGAGCAAAACAGGTTTCTAAGAATCATGCCAGGGCTGCCTGTCATAGAAACTCTAGGGAGGAGAAGCCAGCAAATAGGATCCTGAATAGTTCCTTCCAGACCAAGAGCGACTGGAAATCTGTGGGCAGCGCCACAGAGAATGCCCTGAAGAGGTTTCCATGTTATACCAGGTAGGTGTGTGTGTGTGTGTGCGTGTGCGTGCGTGCGAGCGAGGGAGAGAGACAGAGAGAGAGAGAGAGAGAGAGAGAGAACAGGGGGTTGCTCATGCTGTACTTCACCACTGTTGAATGTCTAGGTGTGCAGAGCTATTTACCTCCCGTGAGATAACTCAGTTTAAGCAATGAGGTAATGAACTGGGTGGCGTGTTCCCAGGGGTGACTTTAGGCTCAGCACCTCTCGGGCCCACAATACCACAGTATTTGGAGGATTAGAGGGGGAAGTGTGAAGAGGCCCCATCTTAGCTGACCCTCTGATAGGAATAAAGACTCTCAGGGTAGTGTTGCAGATGGGGACCCCATATTAGAGTGCTGTGCCTGACGTGGGGGTTCAACCCAGAAGAGGAGACGAGAGACTCTGGTCCCCAGTCAGCTGGGCTTATTGTCCCATGGTAGTGAGAAGACTTGCTTCCTGGGTTAGCTAGACAGATGGGTGTTTGTGAATGTTTGTGTGTCTCTGCCTTAGGGTCAGCCTCGTTCAAGCTCCTTAGTGCGCCACGTGAAGCAGCCCTGTGATGGTTAGCTTCATTCTGGAGAACCAAGAAGGTCACATACTGGGGGAGGCAGACATAACATGACTGCAGACACAGAGGCTTACATATTTAAAAGCAATAAGATAAATATTAAAAGCAATAGGAAGGCAGACATTGTAGCAGGTATCTGTGAGTTTTAGGCCATCCTGGACTACATAACAAGTTCTAAAACAGCCAGGGCTATAGAATAGTAAAATCCTGCCTCAAAAAAAAGATAGGAGGCATTTATAAATTTTATATAAAATCATTTGTTTTCTTTCATAAGAAATAATAAGCAATTTTAGATATTGAAAATTTCCCGTTATATTAAAATTAGAATATAAAGTCTTTAGATGGTAACTTATTAAGTGATATGGATAATCTGCATGAAGAGTGTTTTAAACTCTCTTGGAATCAAGAAACTCTGTCTTGGGCTGTGGAGATGGCTCAGTAGGTATAGCATGAGGCCCAGAGTTCATGTCACTAGGACCCACATGACAACCACATGGAATTTAGCCTCAGAAGGCAGGAATGGGGACCCCAGGGCAAGCTGGCCAGCAGTGTGAGCCATGCCAAGGATGTCTGGGTTTGACTGAGAGATTCTGCCCCTGAATAAGGTAGAAGGGTAGATCCTGACATCTTCAGACCTCCACATGCACTCACAGACACGTGCACAAACACTCTAGTGCAGGCGCACACACACACACACACACACACACTCACACACACTTGAAAAGGGAAAAGCATTCGGTGCTGTGGAAATGTGGTGTCAGGCACATTTGCAGAGCAAGCATGAGGGAGTGCTTGGCTTTCCTCCGCCTTTCCCACCTAGCCTGGGGAGGGTTTGTCCTGTGGCTTCAGATCACCCTGCTTGTGCCTCTCCACACGTCAGTCTGCAAGGGCCTCTGCTGCCTTCAGCCTGGCGGTCCACCCTCTATCTGCCTCGTAACCAAGTGTGGCCTCAACTCCCTGATCTGCCCTTTGCCACAGATAGAGAGGCTTCTGGTCACATGACCAGTTACTGGGCCCAGGTTAAAAGTGGAGCAATGGAGAATATGTCTAAGAACTCATTCACATCTGACCGTCCCTTGTTTCCCTGTGAAGGGATTAGAAGTTAGTAGTTAGGGCTGGAGAGATGGCTCAGCGGTTTAGAGCACTGACTGCTCTTCCAGAGGACCCAGCTTCAATTCCCAGAACCCACGTGGCAGCTCACAACTGTCTATAAGTCCAGTTCCAGGGGATCAGACACCCTCACACAGACATACATACAGGAAAAACATCAATAAAATAAAAAAATTTAAAGAGAAGTTGTTGGTCTCTATTAAAAGTTCAGCTATATCTGGATGACTTTTATGTCTAGTTTACATCATCAACCTAATCCCCATTTTAAGAACAAAATAGGATTAAAATGTTAAGTCATGTGTGCCTAAATAAGGCCATACATTTTAGACATAGAACTTTAAAAACACACGTGTCTGGGCAGCATCTCAGGGCCTACATGTGAAAGCCCCTCCTGTTGTCCCATCTCCTCCCCGGTTCCCAGCCCAGAGCTAGGCTCAGTGGTGCCTTGATGAGCAAGCTTAAACAGCTTCTGCCATCGTGCCTGTCACGTGATCATTTGCACTCATTTGGGACTGCCTTTTAACCAGCATGCCAATGACCCTGACTTGGAGCCCTGGCTACGGTTCCCAGGGATGAGCCACACGGCAGGAGGAAAAGTGCCGAAAGCAGAGCTCTGTCCCCTTCCCCGTAGGCGATGGCATTCCTAAGCACACAGGAGGCTAGTCGTGTAAGGTGGGAGCAGGCAGGGTGGGCTCCTTTGCTTTGGCATTTGAAATAGCGCAGATGAAACCTTCAGGAAGAGCTTGGATGAGGACCACACCGCAGGATGCTCTTGGGTCTTTACAAATTGGCTTATTCAGGGTCCAGTAATCTTAAGATCAAATTAAAAATAGAAAGGAGTATTAGTCAAGAACCACTTGGTAACTGGAGTCTAGTACATACCTGGGAGTGAGCAGTCAGTAGCCATTTAGATAGCCACTCTGGGTGGCCAGGCCTGGCTGAGTCCAGAGTGTATACATGAGCCACGGAGCAGGGACAGACTCCTACAGCCTCCCAGAAAGACGGTAGCCTATGAAATAAGCTCAAAGGACAAGACAAGGACAATATTCAGCACAACAGCATGGCTCAGAAGGGCTGGTGGTCAGTCCTCACCAGACACTGCCTGTCTGGCTGGGATAGAGCTCAGAGGCAGAGAACTTGCTAGTCATGCGTGGAGCCCTGAGTCCCTTCCCCAGCATCGGAAGAAGAGACATGGTCTTGGTTTTCTGGGGTTAAATACATTTTAACCATTTTTCCAACATCTCCTGAGAGCTTCTGAATGCATCCGATTCCCCACTTCTGAGTCCTCACATAATGGGAAACAGCGGTTTTAACAAGCATATAAGATTTCACAGCAGAGAATGAGGACACAGAGTGTTTGACTCTTAAACTCAGAATGGAATGCTTGAAACAGGGTGTATGGGTCTCTGCATTGCCTGTTGCATCATTCTGTAAATCTAAGACTTCTAAAATTTAAGTTTCTTAATTGAAATTTTTTGTTGTTGTTTTGATCCAAATAAAGAAATGGCAGTTGTGAGAGTATGGAACTCAGAGTCCTGGGTCGCAGGGCCTAAAGGCAGACCCAAGTCCAGTAGGTGATCCCAGCCTTACGGGGCTCAAGAGCTCAGGCACCATCTGAGCCTCTTCATCCCCCCCTCCTGGGTCACATAGCTCATCTCACAGCCCTGTGAAGCTGTTGGGCAAGCGGCTCAACCTCCCTGTGTTATGGTCTTCTCATTATTCCACTGGAGCTGGGGGGGGGGGGTGTCTGCCACATAGGTCATAGTGTCACCGTGAGGCTGTAATGAGACAGTGTGGTGAGAGGAGAATGGGGACTGAGAGCAAGGCATCCTCATGTGTGAGCCCTTGGGTCACCCAGCAAGGAATTCTAGGATAAAATGACACCTGCAGCCACTTCTGGTGCACTTCTGGGTGGTGTCTTAGAGTTTCTGTTGCTGTGATAAAACTCCTGACCACAAACAATTTGGGGAGAAAGTGTTTACTTCAGTTTACAACTCTCAGGTCACACTCCATTGCTGAGAGAAGTCAGGGCAGGATCCTGGAGGCTGGAGTTGGTGCAGAGGCCGTGGACGGGTGCTGCTTACTGGCTGGCTCCCAATGACTGGCCCAGCCTGGTTTCTTACAGCACGAGAACCAACAGCCTAGAGGTGGCACCACCCACATTGATCTGGACCCTCCCACAATAATCATCAACCAATAAGATGCACTGCAGTTTTGCCCACAAGCCAGGCTGGTGGGGGCATTTTCAGTTGAGGTTCCCTGTTCCCAGATGACTGTAATTTGTATCAGACGGACATAAAACTAGTCAGCAGAGAGGCAAATAGGATTTAACCTTGGAAGCAGCCCCACCTGTCCCCATGGCCCTCCACAGTGGGGGGAAATTCTAGGTGTTGATGCTGGCAGCTGGTGTGTACTGGGGAGAGTATGAAATGCACACTAAGGAAAACCTTCCCACACCAGTGACTTCACAGAGGTCCGCAGGGTGGGATCTGCTAGCCATGTCAGGCTTCGTCTCAGCACTGTGGGGTACAGAGACAGGAGCATCACCAAGGCTAGCTGGCCGCCACCCTAGCTCCGTGTTCAGTGGGGGATGCTGTCCCAAGGGAGTAAGGCAGGGAAGTGACAGGGCGGGGCACCTGGTGTTCTCTTCTGACCTCTGTCTAGAGTGGGAGGGAGGGGGAAGGGTGTGCTCCTGCAGACCCTGGCTCCTGGGCATCTCATCCTTTTCCTCCCCTGCCACTCCTCTCTCACCTCGGGGTCTAGTCTCCGTCTCCATCTCCCGTCACAGTGATGTGGACCACTGTACTTGGGCTGTGTCTCTTCTGTGAGCTCTCAAGTCCTCAGGTCCAGGCAGTTGACTACACAGTACAAGGCTGGCATCCAGTAGCCTCTGGATAGATGTCTCAGACTTTGTTGACATGCACATAGTTCAGAAGCCAGTGTATTAAATAAATGACAAACAATGTCCTTGGACAAAGCAAGAGTCTTAAAAATAGACACAGGCAAAAATGGAAACAAGTCATTTGCCTTTCTGAGCTTACTAGGGGAAAGAATGTACTCCAAGGACTCCCATGTGAACCTTCCAGAAGGACCCCAGTGCTGGCTTGATAAAACTCAGACTCTCCCGCCCCCATAAGCAATAAGAAACACTCAGGAGGCCTGCAGTATAACCCAAGTTAAGCCAGATGGAGTTCTGAAGTATCACCCGAGTCCTTGTGCTGAAAACCAGCAAATGCAGGCTCTGGAGCAGCCCATACCCTGCTCTGACTCCTTTCCCTCTTTATTTTCCATTCTCACCAGAGAAGTCTTCAAAGTACACACATTCCTTCAAATATGGCTGCACTCCTAAGGACTGTGTTTGCCTTCCCAGTGTACAGCCTATGCCAGTAACCGCTGGTCTTATTGTTTCCTAAACAAAATCTAAAATCCCACCAGATAGAAGAATCACAGCCAAGGTGAAAAGCTTTGCCACATATATTTTACAATGGTAAAACAAAATTATTCAAGAAAAAGATTTACTGCTGGTGGTCATCAGTTCAGAGATAACTTGCCTGTGACAATTGGACTTGAGTCTTCCTAGGAAAGGTTCACCCCGGACACAGGCTGTCACCCTCAAGGAGCAGCACATTAAGTGAGCACCAGTGGGGTCAGAGACATGCCTGGGTATGTTTTATAAACTCCCCAGTGCTAGTCCTTGGCTTCTGAGTCACCCTCCACTCACTGTGTCTACATGTCATAGCCACTGGTGAACACTCCACATGCACAAGACACACACTTGGTTGTTGTTTTGAGGAGTCTTAGGATGCAGTCAGGGCTGCCCCCAACTTAACGTTTTGCTGCCTCCGCCTGCCAAGGGCTGGGGTTGCAGATGGGCTCAACACACCCTGAAAAACACAAATTTAAACCTTTAATTGCTGAGATGGGAGATCCTTTTAAATGGAATAAGCTATGCTAGTTTTCCTACTAATTCGCATTGCCTGGGAGTCTCAGAGATAATGACTGGATAGTATGACATGTGTTACCACAGACAAGAGACTGCGACAAATGTCATGGTTGATAGACTAGGGAACATGGGATTCTAGAGGAACCTTTAGGAATCTGCACATTTTCTTATATCTGTCTCCCTCCCTCTCTCTCCCCCTCTCCCTTTCTGTCTCTCTCTCTCTCTCTCTCTCTCTCTCTCTCTCTCTCTCTCTCTCTCTCTCTCTCTCTC
The DNA here is from genome assembly GCF_017639785.1 of Mesocricetus auratus. Taxonomy (NCBI): domain Eukaryota; kingdom Metazoa; phylum Chordata; class Mammalia; order Rodentia; family Cricetidae; genus Mesocricetus; species Mesocricetus auratus. Next base: position 58,856,314 of record NW_024429267.1, on the reverse strand, counting down.
TCTCTTCTAAGAATAGGAGGCAGAACATAGGGTATGTTTGAATTCAATAATTATTTGAAAAACCACATAATTAAGGGGAAGCAATCACACATAATAATTCTAAAAGTATAAATGACAATATTGTAATGCAAAATGAAAATACAGGTAATTAAAATTCATCTCTATAGATACTCATTTCAGTCAGCCCTCTGTGTCTGTGGGTTCAATGTGTTTCCCTATCCATTGTTTCCTAAGCAGTGCTACACAGCTGTCTCCGTAGCGGTTGACCAGGGGAGGATGAGTGGGTCAGATGCTGGCTCACAGATTCAAGGACTTCTGTGTCCATGAAGCCAATCCCTCGCTGACAGTGAGGAGTGATCTTACGTGATGATCAAAGCTTAAACACGAAGTAGGTCAGACATGATCTGCATTGTATGATTGGGAAGTGTAAGAGCAGAAAAGCCCTGTTGCATGATCATGACTCAACCCCTGACTTACGGAGTAAGAACATGCCTCTGGTTGTGCTGTGAGCTTCCAAGAGAGCCTCCAGTGATCTATGCTACCAGTGCCACACCTTTGTGGGTTCCCCTGTCCCTGTGGCCTGTGCACCCAGGACAATTCTGCAGCAGGGATGGCGTGTCTCTTCAGAGGCTGGGTATTAAAACAAAGGCTCTGACTCCTAAATCATTTGCTCTTGGGAAGTGCTGCCAGGTCATAAGGCCACTCAAGTAGCCAGCAGGAGACCCATGTGACAAGGAAAAGGGCCTGCTGCCAACAGCCCCGAGCATCCAGATTCTCTGTACAGATTCTCTGTAAAGTCTCAGATGTGTGGACCCTATAGCCTCTGTCACAGAACTGAGTTCTGCACAGTTTGTCAACAGAAAAGAATGGTACGCTTACAAAAGCAGACTGCAGACTGATGTGTCCACTTACAGTCACCTCCTTCAGCCTCATGCCAGCTTGGAAGACCATAGTCTGACTCTGCTCTCAGAGGCTTTTCAGGAGCTCTGACCAAAGCCCTGCACCTGCTTCCACACTCCTGACCTACCTTAAGTGTGAGTAATGATTGATCTGTTAAGTACCAGCAATCCAGGAAAAAGGCTAGCTGGGTGATCCATGACCCAAGTTTGGCCACATTAGCTGTTGCTGAAGCTGGACAGTGGGCACACCAAGGTTCTTTCTCTTTGTAATTCAAGTGGAAAGGTTTATCTAAAAGCAAACACCCCACCCCAGGCTTCTGGCTCTGAGGCCTGTGTTCTCTTAGCTCCCCCTCCCTTCATAATATTCATAGAGATTGCATAAAGGCATCCAGTCATTGCTGCAGTGTCCGGGACATGCAGACCACAGGGACACACAGTGGGCAGGCGCCCACCGAGGCAGAGGCACTTATCACTGGGAACCATATTGGAAGTAAACACACCCAACCAGAGATGTGCTCTTACTCCGTGAATTCAGGAGCTGGGACAGGATCATTGACTGTATTTCCTCCGCCATCCTGTGCCACCTTAGGCCCCAACTTCCATCCAGTGGAGGTCTTTGAACTTAGATGCCAATGCTGCTGTCAAATCATCTGGGGCTGTCTCTGCCTCTTTATGCTGTCAGAGCTAAGAGGTGGGGCCCTGCCCACTGCTGGGCTGCCATAACACTTGAGATTTACAATCTAGTTCCTTTCTTTTCTGGCAGTGCTAGCAGTCCATCTAAATCTTCACAGGGCCTGGAAGGACAAACCTGTCTCATTCCAACCTTCATTCATCCTGTGTCATCTTATCTTTTATTTAGAGACATGACCTCACTTTGTAGCCCAGGCTGGACTTGAATTTGCCCTTCCTGCATTAACCTCCTGAGTACTGGGATTACAGGTGTAATGACTAGCTTTATAGTGAACTGAAATAAAAAAATAAAAAAGGAATGGCCTGACCGCTCCTCGGTATGGTGGAGAAGGCTTATTGTTGATGAAAGGGAGAGCGTAACCAGAGGCAGGGACATCTGGGGGGGTCCAGAGCAAGCATGGCCAGGCGGAGCTGGCCCATGTGAGGAGAGAGGAGCGCAGAGCCAAGCGGGGTAGCCTGAGCTAAGAGACACCAAGAGGGCAAAGGGTAGACCAAAAAGGGCTAGGTAACCAAAATGGCTAGATTATATAGGTATGGGCAGCTGTGGGAAGGGCAGACCAACCCCTGGGCTGGAAAAGTTTAAGGTGGGGGTGGGTATGCCAGCCAGGAGGGCCCTATAACACGTAGAGACTGAGGGACCCAGGAGAACCTGGTGGCCAGTGTTTGCTTTAACATGTTAGTGGACAACTTAGTCAGCCACCGTCCTGGGTTTGAGACAGAGCGTGGGCAGATAAAATCCCACCTGTCAGTACACAGCGTGGGTGTCTGAAGTAATCTGTCTTTTCATCTGTTGTATCAACCCACATCCATGAGTGACTGGCCCATGAGTGACTGGTGAGTTGCCCTGTTTAAACCTAGGACCCTAGTTAGATTAGGACACTGGGTAGGAGTCTTTGTGTTCCTGTGGTTTCTGGAATGACCATGAGGTAACACTCAGGTTATTTCTCTGTGACAAGTTTCCTAGACAGTTAACCAGGTGTTCTTGGTAATACCATTTACAGAGAACATGAAATATGAACGAGATCCTAGGGGGAGCATTGGGAGCAAACATCAGAGACCAGATCATGTCTTGTGCTGCTACATACAGTAGCACAGTCCTCTCCCTTGAAAACTTTCCTCGGTGCTGTTTCCCTGTTCTCTGAATGTGACTGAGAAAAAGCCAGTGTTTCCTGGTCACCGTGAGGTGGTTTTGTCCGGTTTTCTTGCCAGCTCTGGTTTACAACCCTCAGGGCAGTTCTGCCAGGAAGGTGTAGGCTATAGAACTGATCTTGATGCCAAGCCAGTGTAGGGGAGAGACAGACAGCTCCTATTGTGTGTTATTTGAAAAGTAAGTGGCTGTCTAGAGTCTATTCCTCCTTCACTCAGGTTCCAAGAGCCTCACCCCTGCAGGGAAATTTTACTCTTCTGTTTGCATTGTCTTGGCAGAAACTGACAGGCATATTTTTAATTTGCAAGTCTGGGTTTCCTGACAGCGTGAGAGAAAATGAACTGCCACATGTCTGAGAGGCAGCGATCCTGTGTGTTTTCAACCGTGATAAAGATTGTTTTGATTAGAGACAGATTAAATCTAGGTTGCTTTTTGGTGGGAAGGGGGGACATGAGGAAATGTTACTAATGTGTTGACTTTTTTCAAGTATGCACTATACAAAACTTTTGCATTTATTTATTTGTATGTTAATGTATATGTATGGGATTTTCTCCTGGTAACAGCAGGTAAGGGGTAGGTTAACAGTCAACCCTGTTCCTCCTATTGGGATTTGAATGACTGTTCTCAAAAGAAAGCATTCTTCCTCAATAAGTGACAAAAATGTGTGTGTGTATGTATGTGCATGTGTTCATGTGTGCACACATGAGTGTATGTGTGTATGCATGCATGTGTGCATGTGTGTTCATGTGTGAGTGCATGTGTGCCTGTGTGTGTGTGTGTGTGTGTGTGTGTGTGTGTGTGTGTACACATATCTACATGGGCCTGTAGTGCCGGGGATGGAACTACACTGGGCCTCTTCACTCTGAGACAGCATCTTGCTAAGCTGTCCACACTGGCCTCTGACTTGAGATCCTTCCGTCACAGGAATGAAAGTAGCTGGTCTAGGTGTGCACAGCCTCTCCTGGCTTAGGTCACTTTTGAATGTTGCTTTGCTTCAGGATCACAAAAGTAAATGTACCTTAGGGGGTTGAGACAAGCAGCTGGAAGTGGGGGGGGCAGGTGGATCCCCAGGTGCTGCTTCATTCCCGGCCTGTGCTGCTGATGCAGACTGCAGCGCCTCCCTCCTACCCTACCCTGCAGTTAGATTTGGAAGTCTTTGCCCCGTTCCTGACAAGTGCAGACAAGGAAAGGACAGTTCATGTGTGTGACTTCTTCCTCAGAGAACCCTCCATCTATGGATGAGAAGTTCATGTGTGTGACTTCTTCCTCAGAGAACCCTCCATCTAAGGATGGGAAGTGAGGCATGCAAGCAGATGTGGGGTGGCATCACTCCCCTTGGCCTGGTGAGGTGAACCCCAAAAAGTTGATATAACTGTTACTTCCACAGCCCAGTCCTGTTCTCCAGGGAGATCCAGGCCTGCACTAAAAGTCAGAGAAAAATACCTGCATTCTTTTTTTGTGTGTTTTTCGAGACAGGGTTTCTCTGTGTAGCTCTGTAGACCAGGATGGTCTTGAACTCACAGATCTGCCTGCTCCTACCTCCCAAGTGCTAGGATTAAAAGTGTGTGCCTCCACCACCCAGCAAGACCTGCATTCTTTGGAAGCATCCTTAGGCCAAGGGGTTCTGGGAGAGCTCTTAAGCTTGTGATTCTGAGGACTGTGTAACTGGAGGTTTCTCTCCTGCTTGCCAGTTCCCAAATAATCGTTCTTAGGCTTAGTACTAACTACAAACTGGTCTGTTAGCTTTTACTAACTAGCTCTTACAACTTAAATTAACGCATTTCTATTCACCTGTATACGGACATCTTTCTCCTTTGGCGGCTGGATGGCTTCTCCCAGGCTCCGCCTTCTTTCTCCCTGTATCTCTGCTTGGATTTCCCTCCTGGCTCTATTCGGCCTGGCTATTGGCCAAACCAGCTTCTTTATTAATCAATGATAATAAAACATTCACAGCATACAGAAGGTCATTCCACATCAGGACTTATAGGTACCATGTTCCCAAAGGTGGGGAAGGAATTTGGAGTGTTGTGATGGAATTAGCATCTTGAATTTCTAGGCCAGTAGGGAAGGATAAGAAGAGGTTTCCAGATTGTGTAAGCCCACTCATGTCATGCATAGCTGACCCTTATCAGCCACAAGCTGTGCACAGGACACAGTTCTCCTGTGCTGTTGACTTGTGAGCAGCATCAGTGAAGCTGAGGCCCCCAACCTTTTAAACAGTCTCCAAAAAATGTGTCCACAGTCAGTTCTGACTGGCTCCAGGGTTTGCAGGTATGTTGAATATGGGGCGGGAAAGTACCTACTGTGCTGGCTTTTGATGTGTGGTGACTGTGCGCTGAGTCAGCACAGACCACAGCAGTCCTCAGGGCTCAGCGGGGAGCAGAGCCCCAGGCCACCCCAGGCTGCACAGGAGCTCTGGGAAGGTGGCATGGAGCAGTTTCCAGGAAGATGGGATTTGTGCTGGGGCCCAAGAGCTGCACTTCTGTAACCCTCAGTGTGCCTGTGTTCTTCACAGAAGCATGTGGGTTAGCCTGCTTTTATCCTGATGGTGAGGCAGAGCCCAAAGACAGGACGTAGGGTGTTTCAGAGGCAGAGGCAGAGGCAGAGGCAGGAGGATGGCTGCAAGTTCCAGGCTAGCTTGAACTACATAGTGAGTTCCATGTCATCCAGGCCAAAGAGTGAGTACCTGTCTAAAAAATTGAGAGGGGGGGATGAAGGAAAGCAGGGAACCAGTGGAGGGAACTAGGGATGCATAGGAAGGAAAAGCCCCTCATTCCAGAATTCAGCCAGAGCCTGGATCTTTAACAAAGCTGAGGAAATGACAATTGACTGCGGAGTCGATGCACTTCTTCTTCAAGAAACACCGGCCAGGGACATGAAAAACACCAAGTGCTCACTTAGGGCCAGAGTGTTTGCAGCCTTGATTAGTGTCACCACCCCTCTCATCCCTGAGCTCAAACAGTACAGTTTCCCTTAAAGCCTCCCTCCCCCTCCCTCCCTCCCTCTACCCTCCCCTCCCCCTTCCTCCCTCCCTCCCTCTCCCACCATCCCTTGCTCCTGGTAAACCCCATGGCTTTGCTTCACTCTGGTTCTTCCTTAGACTCTCTCTGTCTGCAGTTAGGGGGCTCTGTTTCGTGGTCCCCAAGGGGACCCTGTGTCCTTAGGCTGCTGAGGGTATGGCTGGGCTGGGGAGGCTGGAGCTGACAGTGGAGCCAGCTCTGGGTTGTGGGGCTGACAGTGGAGCCAGCTCTGGGTTATGGTTTCACTGTGTCTTTCTTCTTTCTCACATCACACCTTCAATTAGATATTTCACCTTAACTACTATGTTACTTGAAGTAAGTAAAAGAAAATTGTTTTTTCTCCAGTTCCAAAGAAGTAGGCAATTACCTTTGGCAAAGTGGCTATTGAAAATCGAGCAGTGTCATATGAGTTTGTCAGTAATTAGGCAGTGAGAACCATATATTTTAGACTAAAATTCTAGCTCTGAACAAAAGCCTAGAGATTAAAATGTGCTAAAGAATAATTTGCCAGTTTCTTGTGAACTGAAGGAAAGCTGGGAGCCCATCAAGTCACCACGGTGAGTTCCTGGGAAGGCAGTGGGGCTTCAGCCCTCACATGTGCTTGGGAAGCCCTCTGCCACTGGCACTTAGCAGTGCTCCCAGCTCATCAAGTCTTTGTTTTGAGAATACTAATCCCTTTAATGAAGTTCTAATTGCTGATGGCTCAGCCCCTTCCCAAAGCCCCACCTTTCTGTGTACCACAGTGGTGTCTAGGCTCCAACTTGAGTGGTGGGTCACCAACATTCAGCCCTTGTGGACTTCCTGGGTGGAGGTGGCCACCATCACATCACCTCTCTGCGGCACCTCCCACACACAGATCCTCCTAAGTGAAAATGCCAGTCTCTTTTCCCTAGGATGCCCCCCCCCGCAACACCACCACATCCCATGAGAGCTTGTGCCTCCCTGTTTAGAGTTCACCAAGTGGCAACATTTCTTGAAAAGAGAGCACTGGAATCCTGAAAACCTAGACACAGCTTGCCAGAAGAGCCAAGCAACACATGGGAGTTGGGGTTTGTTCAGGGTTAGAACGTATTAGCTCAGTTTGCAGATAAAATCTATAGTACAAATCTTAACCATTTTTGAGCCTTCCTTTACTTAGACCCATGAGGAACTTGGAGATAACGTTTGCTCCAGTATTTGATGTGCTTGCTGCGTGAGAGTGTAGGACTGGGGATGGCAATGCAGGCTTCCAACGCGCAGAAACCCCAGGCAGGGGGATCACAAGCATGAGGCCAGCCTGGGCTTTAGACTAAGACCTTGCTTCAGAAACCAAAACCAAGAGAAGAAGATGGGGAGGAGCCATGAAAGAGAACCGACACTTGAGAGGACAAGACCGTCGGGGTCTGACTTAAATGTGTTCTGTAGCCACAGGCTTGACACTAGAGAGATATACCCAGGGTCACCTTCCTTCCAAGAGGCAGGCAGGCAGGCTGAGCCACCATGAAAGGTGGCCAAGGAGAGTGGCGCCTCAGGGCAAGACGGACCGTGACTGGGCTCTTTCAGCATCTTCTGCAGCCCTGACCGTGGCTCCATCTCTGCCGTTGTCCGGCCTGATAGTACACCATCCTCTCTTCTGCGGGGCCAGGGTTCCTCGGTTAGAAGAAACCTGGAGTATAAGTCTTCTCACACAGCTGCTGGGTTCTTTCCAAAAACTCAGTCCTCAGCTGTTCCTGGAGGAGGGAGATGAGGACCCTCCTCCATAAACCATTCTGTTTTAATATATGAAAACACAAATCCATTAAGAATGTTGAAAACCAGAGTACTGTCAGCTAACCACCTAAACATCACGAAGTTTCTGTGAGATGGAAAGAAGCATAGGGCTGACAAGAGCCAGAGCTGAAGAGTAGTGAGCCTGAGCTGAGGGAGGGGAGACAGCCTTCTGCAGAGCACTTACAGAGCTGCAGCGCCAAGAGCTCACATCGAGTGCACCGACTGTGTTTGCACCAATCATGGCACACATCTTCACAGATGAGCCTGTGTTTGCCCTTCAGCACCCTTCACAGCAGTGCCTCTCCAGGCCACCAGGGGGAAGTGCTACCACTTTGTCCCCAGATGTCACTGAAGAGTGTGACCCTGAATATGTGTAGGACAAACTGAGGCAGCCCTGGCTGAGACTGTGCATCAGTAGCTACTGTATTCAGTTGTGTGATGTTCAAGATGTCTGGTTTTGACTGACAGTCCATTTGTTGAAGGCAACTAGGGCAACAAGGAAGAGAGAGGCCAGCGGTTACTCATTAAATAATTATTTACAGGAGAATGAGTATCAGGAGTACTTAAATAATTTAAATATCTTGTCATTAACTTTAAAAATAAAACTTAACACCTGCCCAGTGATCCAGAAACAAGCGGGCCCCCTTGGTCTGTCGGAACCCAAGTTTGCCACCTTGAGGAGTCAGGGAGGCCAAAGCTGCTGAGGATCCCAGGACAGACAGAACCAGGGAGGAGTGGAGTGTATACAACCAAGACTCTTGTGTGACCAGCAGGGCATGTCAGCAAACCAACCCTGGAGAGAGGGAAAAACCTTCAGGAGTAGAGGGGACGAAGCCTGGTGTGCAGACAGAAAACTCAGACTTCACAGGGGAGCTGGGAGGACACTTAGGAAAGCCTGCTCCATTAGTAGGGGATAACTCCTAACTGAGCCCTCCGGTGGACCCACCTGACAAATCACAAAGACCTTATAACCCGATCCCAGAGCAATACAAAAACTTAACTGAATATAGACACACACGTACACAGTTGTGAGGAGAGCCGGTCATCAGTTTGAACTCCCCCAAAGCTGAAGCACCTGACAGAATCAGTCAGCAAAGATGTTAGTGGGGTCATTAAAGCTATATTCTGTGTGTTTTAACAGTTACACAAAGACCTGAATGATTAAACATGTGCGTCTGGTTTCTAAAGATCAGAAAACACAGTAAGTAGGATTAACAGCAGGTGAGATGTTAGACTAGGAAAAATTAGTAAATTTAAGGACACATCAATAAACATAAAACAAAGCCAAGAGACAGGACAGAATTTTAGAAATGAGGAATGACATCACTGGACTGTGGGGTGCCCAGCAACTGGAACTTTCTCAACATGGAGAAGGACATCGGTGGTGAATCTGTACCCTTGCTGTACCCTTGCTGTGAGAACCAACAAGAGGAAACTCAGTATTGTGCCAAAGACTCTGGCAGAGAAGCTAAGAAACGGAGAGGAGAAGACACACAAGGCATCTCCACAAAGAAGTGCGGGTCCTTGTTCACAGACGGTTGACCTTGTTCATGGAAACCACGTGTGTGGAACTAAGCCTACAGGGGACCACCAGGAGCCTGGAATACAACCACCCATTCATCACAGGTCATGCTTCTGCGCCTTCACACAACAGCAGGGTGCGCTGTGACAGACACTAGCTGACTGTCTTATCATAAGGATGTGGCAGCCCCTGATCTGTGCTTTTGTAGGAGCTGATAAGCCTGATTCTAAAATTGACATGGAAACATAAAGGGCCTGAGAATCGCCAAACTGGAGACTGATGCTAATGTTTTCAGGGTGTGTGGCAGAGCCCCAGTGAAGAGCACAGGAGGGGAGGGGGATGGAGCAGGAAGCCACCCACCCGTGCCCAGTGCTGCACTTGGCCTTGCACAAAGCTTTGCAGGTGAGCAGGGTGATGGCTGCAGCAGATGTCTCTGGAGGGCTGTATGTCAACAGGCAGGAAATCAGTACAGACCCACACTTGGTCCCCAAGAAGGTCATGACCTGAGTGCAAGTCCTGGGCCAAATCTTGGAGACCTTGTAGCAGCAGAGATTCATAGAATTCCTAAAGTAAGGTACAGGTGTCAGACACGAGGAGACTTCCAATCTTCTCTGCGTGCTGATAAGCCACAAGCAAAGGAAGGGATCCTGGCACTGGACAGGTAGAGACAGGAAGAGCAAGGGTTTGAAGCCAGTCTGGGTTACACAGTAAGATCCCACTGGAGAAGGAAGGGAGACGTGGAGGGAGACAGAAGAATCTGCGGGAATCTGCCCGGGTCACCCCCAGCCCCTGGAGCCCAGTGTCCTGCCCTGGCACTCTGTGCCCTCTGCTGTCCCACGCTGCCTTCCACACACTGATGGGAATGGAAGCCCGGTCAGGACTCCCTGCAGATTTCAGTTTCCCGAAATCTACAAAGCCGGAAACTGTGGGTAGCAAGGGAGCTCCTAGGAACGTCCCTCCCTGAACATCTGTCCTGTGACCCACCCTCCAGGGTTTGCGGTGTGGGAAGCATCTTGAGGCCTCTTGAGAGAAAGAGAAAGGCTTGGCCTGCTCTTAGATAGGTCCATGTTTGTTCATGGGGAAGGAGCATTTTAGCTTGCGTGCGTGCGTGCATGCATGCGTGCATGCGTGCATGCATGCATGCAGTCGGTGGGAAAGCTGGGAAGAACACTCTTAAAGCAGGAAACTATCAAGGTGGGAAATGCAGGGTTGATTGTCTATTGTTCCCCTTAAGTTCAAGCCAGTCTTGGTAGAACCGGGTGCACAGCCTCTGTTTGGAGATGATTATATATTCCTTTGCAAGATGAAATAAGTTCAGAGAGGAAGCCAGGAAAACAAACATCCAGAAGAGGCTGAGAGTTGAGAGGCCATGGGAGAATTCTACACAGGGAAAGAGAAAACGCCTGATACCGTGAGGGAAGCAGCTGGCTCTGTAATGGAAATGCTGAGCAAAAAGAGAGGGCCAGAGCCCTGCTGGAGGGACCCTGGAAAGGGCCACCCCTGTCTGGGGACAGGGACAAAAGGCTCCCACGAAAGGTCCAGCGGGAAGCAGCTGGCTCCTGGGCGAGGATTTTCCGAGTGGACAGCTAGTCTGCAGTCCACCTAACCACGGGCCAGTCTCCCGTCTCGTGCAAATGAAGTGTGGTAAAAAGTTTGCCTGGCTCCAGCCCCTGGGGTCTTCCTAGTGTGCTGGTGAGGCTGAGTGGGAGTGGGGAGGTGCTGAGTCAGGCTTCATGTCCTTGCGGTGGAAACACAGATGTGGAAGGAGCTCCAGCCTGGGGAGCCTGGGAAGGGCCAGGGAAGGTGCACAGGGCCCAGGGCAGCTCACTCACGAGAGCCCGAAGTACTTAGCAGTGCAGGTAAGACAGTCTGCAGGGGCATGGATGGCAAAGACCACAATTCAGTGTTCTAAGCCAGGCTTAAAACCAGAGAGCACAAAGTACCTCAGAGTCCCCAGGATACGCCTGTTAAAACCGGCAGTGTGGCTGAGGGCTTTCAGGTTCTAATGTGGGCAGGGACAGCACAAGGCCCAGACAGACCTTCCCACTCCATGGAGTTGTGCCACAGGCTCAGTGGGGAGGGCACCCAGTAATCTCCAGAAGATTGAGAGGTTTCAGGACTTAGCCTAGAATAGCTCTGGGTGGTGTCTATACAGAGTCAAAATCATGAAGTGAACTTGAGCAGTGCCATTTAAGGCCTAGGCAGGCCCTTTCTGTTTTCACCTCCAGCCATGCTTGGCGCTCCGGACACCACATACTCATGCCCATGTCCAGAGACAGAGAGGAGAGGGAGCCCACACTTAAACACCATCATCCAGGAGCCAGTGACTGGGGAGCTGGGAAGATACTGACAATGTGCCAGGGGGCAAGCAGCGGGAGAGGCACTCTTCTTCTGAGAGGCACAAGAAGCTGTGGGTATCAGGAGAGAGTGCACACAGCGGGGCACACCCAACAGGAAGAGCGGGAAACACGAAACTTGGGAATGCCAGCGCACAGGGCCAAGGACAGGGAGACTTCCTCCCAGGCTCCACGATAGCTCACCCAGGGGGAGAAGCCTGGGCCTGAAGAGGGGGTGCTGGTGTGTGCAGAGTGCAGGAGGAGCTGGCAGACTCCAGAGCCACAACAGAGCGGCTCCTCAGTCAGGAGGAAGCAAGAGCGCCATTTCATCTTAGTTTCTTCTTCAGACACAAAAGTTAAAGACAGAGAGAGAGAGGAGAGATGACAGGGAGACAGGAGACAGACAGGAAGGAAGAGAGGGTCTTCAGGAAGCAGGCTGTGGGCAGTGAGAGACAGTGTGAGACAGCGAGAGACAGTGAGAGTGAGAGACAGTGAGAGACAGTGAGAGACAGTGAGAGACAGCGAGAGACAGTGAGAGTGAGAGACAGGGAGAGACAGGGAGAGACAGTGAGGCGGGCTGTGACAGTGAGGCGGGCTGTGACAGTGAGAGACAATGAGACGGGCTGTGACAGTGAGGCGGGCTGTGACAGTGAGAGACAATGAGACGGGCTGTGACAGTGAGGCGGGCTGTGACAGTGAGGCGGGCTGTGGGCAGCAGGTTCTTGACTCAGGGTCACTGGAGTCAGACGTGAGCCTGCAGCAAACACAGGGGCGGCCTGGCAGCCAGCCTGGTCCCCTCTCCCATCTTAGCTCCATTCCCACTTCCACACAGGTCACTGCTTAGAAACCCTCTCCCAGCTCTCGACACACTTTTTGCCTGTCTCTGTTTTCTTTTCTACTCTCTCTCCCTCCCTCCCTCCTTCCTTCCCTCCTGCCCATTTTTTTTTTTCTGGTCAGACTTTGTCTGTGCAGCCTTGGCTGTCCTGGAACTCACTCTAGACCAGGCTGGCCTTGAACTCTTCTTAGGTCATCACCCCAGGCTCTTCTCCAGGCTTCCTGGTTCCTCCTGAGCTGAGCTCAGGCACTCAGCCGCACTCTTCATTGCTGGACTCCAGATCCACACTGAGGGACTTGGGGACATTGGTGTCCTCATAGAGCAGGGTGTAAGTAGGAGCTACTTAGTGCCCTTTGCATGGTCGGTCTAAAGACAGCAGAGAATGTTCCAGCTCTGGGAATCTTGTTTAAATGGAGATTCTGATTCAGGGTCTGGGTGAACTCCACACCCTGCCATGTGTCAGGGCCCACAGGGAGGTCCCTGGCAAGACCAGATCCTGAATGGTGGGTGAGTTCCAGACCTGAGGCATTCAGGAGGGTGGGTCTGCTCCAAGACAGACGCCGAGCTCTGTCCCTATAAAGCAGAGGAGCAATATTGGCGCCCACACCATGGAGTTAGAAGAGGAGGGGTCAGCGGTCTTGAGAGAGCTGAGTACAGTCAGTGGGAGCTGCTCTCACCAGATCTGGGTCCACTAGCCAGATGCTCATGGGACACAGGGAAAAATAATGAATACCGTTCTTGTGTTGACTGGAGGCTTCTCTGATGGCTCTGGCTGTGGTCCTACTTTGGGAGAGTATTCCTCTTCAGCTGGAATCGTGTGAGGATGCATGCTTCAGGAGAGCTGGTGGGAGAAGGCTTCAAGTCCCTCCCGACTCTGCTGTTGATGGAAGGGACTTTGTCGTCAGATCCAGCAGGGCTCTACTGTTGGGTTTCCTTCACGGTCAGCAGCTCTCTAGGAAGCACCACAGTGTAGGCGGGGCAGGCTTGGTTGGCTCCCCAGGGTATAAAAGGGGGCCGTCAGATCCCTCCACAGTAGCTGCAGGGAACACAGGGTGGCCAGCCTAGCTCAGTAGGCTGCTGTCAATCCCAGAAGTCTAGGTTATAGATAGCCAGTGCTGGCCAAGGCCATGGGCATAGGTGGTCTCAGCATCTAGAGCTACTACTGTCAGAAGCCCTGTCTATAGCTGTTGACATGGAAACTAGCTCAGATGGAGTCATACTAGATATCCAGGCTCTCAGCTGTATTATACAAGTTGTAGGTGTTTACCATCATCAGAGAGTTTGGATGGAGACGAGAAGACTAGAATAGGCTTTTGAGAGATGCCATCTTCTGAGGGCCTGCTGGAGGAGTGTGAGCCTACAGGACATGCCACACAGCCCAGGGCAGAAAGAATTACAGGAGATGGACAGGTTTGCTGGCACACACCTGTGACCCCGGCATCAGGAGGTGAAGGCAGGGGCATCTCGAGTTTGAGGCTAGCCCGGACTGCAAAGTAAATCTCAAAGGGGGAGAGTGGAGGAATGCCAAGTGCTACTGTGACATAAAAAGTCAGGAGAGACCCTTGTTTGTACTAGTATGGCCATGGTTGGGTGAGTTACGTTACAGGGAACCATTTAATTGAATTAATAAGGCCAGGGGCTGATCTGAAGAGGTTTTGGGAACTAGAGAGAAGAAAGCAGACCAAGTGGACAGAAATATCCCTGTGCTTGACTGGGAAGAAAGGGACGAGCAGGAACGTGGCAGGGGACTCAGAACATAGCCCGGTGTCTCAGAGTCCACCAACTGTCATCTCTCACTTTCTTTTGGTTAAACATGAGTGGCTTGGTCTCACTCACACTGCGGGGCAGGAGGGTCCACAAAGGCTTGAACCCCAGGACAGGGTCATGATGGTCATGAGAGTCATGAGGGACGCCTGATCTGTGTCCTAAGACCTAGCTGTGGAGACCAGTCCTCAGGGGATCCTGCTTGTCCCAGCCAGTTCGCTGGGAGAACCTTATTTAGGGGCTCACTGTCTTCCTGGCTCTTCTGCAGGGTGACTTTAGGAATACTGGTTGGATTTTTTATGTATGTGTTTCTGTTGCTTTAGTTGGTTTGGTTTGGTTTTTTGGTTGTTTTGTTTTTGAGGCAGGGTCATGCTGTGTAGTCCATCTGAATTTATAATACCTTTTAAAAGTCATGTCAAAATTTGGTGATCCTGGCATCACCTGTGTTCTCTGTGCAAAAGGAGTATCCCAACACTCCTGTTTCTCTCAGATGGGCAAAGGTAGGTGTGTGATGTCTCATCTAGATGCTAAAGTGGCTGCCATTGTGTTCACTGTTTGAGAAGGACTCATGGGAGTCTTTGGGAAATAGTCAGAAGCCCAGACACCCCCCCCCAGATCATTTAAATCAGGACTGAAGTGAGCACTGAGAGAGTGTGAACGGGGGTCACTGTCCCAGGCCAGCGCCCTGCTCCTGGAAGTCCCGAGGGAGACAGAGCAAAGTACCTCAAGGACCCCTTCAGTGTCTACTGTTTACCCACATCCCTGGAGACCAGATGCCCAGCTCCATGTAGCCACAGGGCTCTGTCCTCCAAGGGAATGGAGCCCCGGAGGCCATCAGTGTGCTCCTCTCCCCTAAACAACACTGAGCTTTGACCTGCCATCCTAGGGTTGCTCAGATTCCTTCAGAATTTAAGTGTTGGGAGCCAGGTGTTAGGGTGCTGAGAGATCTTAAGCTGGGCAAGTGCTTCTCATGGGGGGGGTCTCCCGACATTTTAGTGTGGACTGAGCCAGGGAGACTGTCTTATGAGTATGGAGGCCAGAGGGGCTGTCTGGGATCTGCAGGGTCCACCATAGCCGTCCCGGGTCTGGGAAAGTGTGGACAGTCTCAGATCTTTCTGTAGTTCCTCACGGGGAGAAGGGGACCCAGATGCACACCTCCCCCAGGCTAAGCTTGGGAGCATGAGTGTTTGAATGAATCACAAGTTTAAAAAAAATCCATTCAGAAAATGTTGCTATTTTATAGGGAAAGGTTAATTCTATTATTTTAAGCTCCCTGCTGTTTACAAAGGTTTTAATTTCAGGGTCTCCAAAGAGTCCAGTTGATGTCTAAAGGGGTGACTTCTCCCTTCCTCCCCACATACCCTAGGCCAGAGTTGCTACAGAGAAACTGAAGAGCTGAAGTGTAACCTTGAAATGTCCTTCAGCTAGGACCCAACTCGATCAGGAATTTCCAGTGAGGGTGACCTAATCCTGAAGGGCTGCCACAGAGGGGGGCTCAGGGGTGACATTAACTCAGCTGATTGAGCTACTAGGAGCCATTGCTCATGGCCCTGCTCTAGGGAAACCTGACCACCTCATACCCTGCCGCAGCAGAGCAACAGACGCAGAACTCAGACACCGATGGTTCCTTAGGACAGTCCTCAGCCAGGCAGGCTGTAGGAGAGGGGCTGTGGTCGTTGGGGGATACCCTCATGGGTACAGCAATTACGAGGTCAAATGGCGACAATGGTCACTTAGGGTGTGTCGTTCAGGGAAGAAGTCCCATTTGCCTTGGGCTGAATCCCAGCAGGGGCTCCTAGCACGTGAGCTGAGGGCTCCTCGTGTCCTGTGGCTGTGTGTCCATCATCTGCACCATGAGGCTCCCCGTGTAGCCACAGATACAAAAGGACTAGCTTGTACCCCACAGGGGCCTCAGGCCACCCAGTTCTCTCCCTGCCTGAAATGCCAGTGTCTGCTCAGATCCAACACTGCTCTAAATTAACAGTTTTCCGTTTCCTGGGGTCACTTGTCAACCAGGAAGTAGATGTTTTCCACCCATCCGTTCATTCTCTGTCATAAGACGCCAGGTTCATAAAGACAGTTTAAATGTCCATGGTGTTCAGGGACGCCAGGTGGCAGGGCTGTGGTGAACCTGGGCTGTAGTGTCGGTCTCCATAGTAACCTGGGCTGTAGTGTCAGTCTCCATGATAACCCAGGCTGTAGTGTCAGTCTCCATAGTAACCTGGGCTGTAGTGTCCGTCTCCATGATAACTCAGGCTGTAGTGTCAGTCTCCATGGTAACCCAGGCTGTAGTGTCGGTCTCCATGGTAACCTGGGTTGTAGTGTCAGTCTCCATGGTGAGCCCAGGCTGTAGTGTTGATCTCTGTGACTGGGGCAGTTTCACATCGGTACCAACAGGTGTGGAGGACTGTGAGTAGCTGGATACTGACAGAAAAGGTGATAAACCAGGGTCTCACCTTGGGGAAAGTGCACAGAATGTTGCTGTTTGTGTCTGCGGGCTTGTGGATTAATTCAAACCAACTATCATTCTGCTGGGGACACAACTGGGCAGGGATTAGGCCCTGAGCCAGCCCTGTGTCTACCCAGTCCCCAGCCTTGCACAATACATATGCCCTGCCCTGGCCACTAGTCACCCAACTCTGCCTGCCTTTCCCCTATCAAAAGCTACTCTGTCCCTGTGTGCATGTAGAACAGGGCTAGGGAGACCCCAGAGCCATCTCTGTCACACAGAAGATGATGACCAGGCTCTGAGGAGCAGCAGACCTCAGGGAAGCATGCACTGCACAGGTTGTCGAAGCAGGGACCCTTGGGAGGCCCTTCTGCCTGTGCAGTGTGCAGGTCCAGGGGCCAGCCTGGTGCATGCAGGCCAGCGCTGTTCATCCTTAAAGAGTTTTGGCTTTCATAGGTATTTAAAATGCCTGCTACCAGCAGCCTCTGCTTTAAGCCACATTCCCATGTGTGTTCACTGATTAGTAGACCAGAGATGGCCACGCTCTTCAGTGCCGCAGAAAGAGGTGTTTCCCCGGGGAGGCTGTGGGGCAGAAACTGAGAAAGGTGGTAGGATCTTCCTGTACCATGGGCACAGTGCTCTCTGCACAGATGGGGTGCCTGTGCTCATGAGGCCAAACTTCAGTCTCTAAACCCACGGGGACAGAGCAGACACTTGCCTTACTCTGGTGTCCTGTCTTTTCTGGGGCCCAGCCCTCCCACTCTATCCAGGGAAAAGCCAGATTTTCTCAGGCCCCCAGCATCACAGCAGCTCCACCTATCCCTGTCATTCTCCAGGGCAGGTGAGGAGCTCAGGAAGTAAGCTGGGCAGTAGCCGGGCATCTCCTGCCTGCAGTTCCGATCCTCTGACTTGAGAATCTGCAGAGCGGGGCCCCTTAGACTTGGTGAGTCATCGGCTGTCCTGTGCTCTCCCAACAGCAGATGAAGCTGGTGGCAGAGAACCTGAAGGAGGAGTCCCAGGAAGACGGGAAGAAAGCTACCTGAGCCCCAGCGTGCTGGCCGTGCCGTCGCCAGCCAGTGCCGAGGAACACCCACATCACACCTGCACACCTGGGGACAGCAGCCTGAACACCGGCTGTGTGAGGTGGCTGGGCCCTGGGCGGTCCCCTGGCGCCCTCATCTGGACCCTCCCAGGCCCACGCCCCCCGCCAGCCACCTCACTTTGCTCCAGAGCCTCAGCTGCCTCGAACCTCATTCCTAAGGAGTCACCAGCTTTCCATGTGGCATCCATAGTAGGTGCCAGTCACTTCCAACCCCACCAGGGCCCTGAGAGAGGGTGGTGGCTTAGGGTCTGCCTATTATGCTGATCCACAGGGGCCATGCTGAGGGCCCACACCTGAACAACTGGTTGTGTTAACGGACACTAAACGAGCTATTAAAGGCGGCCCTCCCCTGACTCCTGTTTCCTCCCAGACTCCACAAATGCTTCAGCTCCTCCCGAGCTTGGTGGTGAGAGGGGGATCCCAGGAGTCCCGTGAAGCCCCAAAGCTCACAGCCAGGCCCAGGTTTTCGGGGGACGCTGCTGCTGCTGCCTGAGGGAAGCCCAATATGGACAGGGGCCTGTAGCAGAGAGAGTCTGTCTGCCTCCCCACCTGAACCTAGTGTCCGCTGACTCGAGGGACCACAGCCCACCCAGGAAGCAAGGCCTATTAGGTTGGGAGCTGATGCCCTTGCTGGATCCTGTGAGCTCTCCTGGCAGCAGACTAGCCAGCGAGCTCCTCCCAGCATGAGCTCTGATAGCCTGCTCCTCACAGCTCAGCGGTCTGCACCTGCACGGCCCACGGTACCCAGAGAGGAGGTGGCAGCTGGCTCGGTGTCACTTGTTTTTCAAAGCCCTGACTCTGACCTGTGTCCTTTACCAGGGCACACTACTGCAGTGGTTTATTGGGTTCCTGATGGAACAGTCTAGATCCGGCTCATGTTTTAAACAGCTAGTAAATGGCAGCCACCAAAGACAACCTGAGCCCTGGGACCCCAATATCTTCCCTTTAGTCTCCCAGCTGTCATCAACAGGCTCAGACAATGTCATGTCCACCCCAACCTGGCTGGGATAAGGAGTACCATGAGTCAGTAATCAGGATAGTGGTAGCCACTAGAGACCGGCCTATAAAAGACAGAATAAAGTTCAACCCATTTTTCTCACAACAGAGCAGCTGAGGCCCAAGGATAAAAAGGGACACATCCACCCTGGGAAATGAGAGGGGCCTTCGGACTCCATACCTAGTGTTCTCCTAGCCACCCAGAGGCTCCCACCAGTCACTGGGAGGCACGTCATGTAGGCCGGCCGTGGGAAAAGAGCCTTGACTTCAAGAGCCCTAGGCCCAAGGGAGGCAAGTGTCGATCAGTCTCTCACACAAGCCTGTCCCACAGGCCCTGCCTGGAAGACTTCCCAGCAAGACGTGACATGAAGCAGCTGAGTCTGGATGCGGCCCTCACCAGGAGGGAGGTGCTCCTAGGGACAGCTACCTCAGTGTCCAAGTCTTTGCACAGCAGGTTCCAGAAGATTACAGGGCTGTATCCAAGGGTCCCAGGCTCTGGACTCACTGTCCCAGGGACTGTGGAGCCCGGGCCTCACTTTGCCTAACTAAGGAAGGTTTGGAGGACTGGCTCCTCCCACCACATGCAACTCAAACTTGCCTCCTTCAAGTGCGAGGTACAACTGCCACCAAGTCCCACAGGTCAGTAGAACTGGATGGCAATGGGGTTGGCCCTAGGCCAAGTCACTTCAGTCAACCCCCACAGTCTGATGTGCACGACCACAAAGATGTGTTTCCGAGCCACAGACACACCCTGGGCACCTCCCATCACACCCTCCCTGAAGCTCTTTCTGCTGGGTGGTTCAGTGCCAGTCCAGAGCATGCCATGGTGGTGCCCGGCAGACCATACCTGTGCAGGCAGCCCAAGGTGGCCTAGGGTGGGGAGGGTATCAGGCGGGTATCCCCCATCTCTTCCCCCATCTGTATGTCTGTCTGTCTATGGCAAATTGTGGACCTCCCACCCCCCAGCAGCTAAAAATCTCAGAACAAACTTTGATGTGATGAGAACAATGTTGAAAGAAACCCAGCCAGGTTTCAAAGTGGAAAGTCAGGGTCCCCCCAACTTCCCTCGCACGGACTCCATTCGATGGGCAAGGGAGCAGGTACACAGAACTCAAGTGACCTGCCTCTGCCAGCTACCATGATGGTACCCACTGCCGACAGCACCCTGCCTCACAGATTTCCTTCTGAGAATCCAGCCACCCCAGTGTCTCCAGCCCTAAACCCTACACTTCCTGCCTCCTCCCAGGGGGAAACAAACACCCAGGGGAAAGGCCACAGGATGGGGACCAGATGTTTACGACCCCTGCAGCCTCTGAGGAGCAGGCCCGATGATGCAGCGCTTCCATCAGTGACCAGAAGAGGTGAGCCCTGGGGACTCTGTGCTGCCCTCAGGAGACAAGGACCTGACCATCTGAGTTGCTGTCAGGGCAGCTGTGTCCTCAGGCTCCCTGCCTTCAGTCTGGGAGCACGTTTCTTTCCAAACCACAACAAGGAAGGAAGGCAGTTTTCTTAGCCAAGGGAAGAGGTTTGTCCAGGTTTCTCCACGTGGGCAGCAGAGTTGTGCATGGAGGTCTGTCCCCAATTCTGTCCCCAAGTGTCTCAAGGAGGCAAAGTGGCACAGGCGAGCCGATGGGGGACAGAACTGGTAAAGAACCAGCCGAGGTGTGGACACCCAGTGGTGCACACAGAACGTTTACCAAAGCAGGCTGTGAGCCGTCCCAGGGAACAAGCTTTGCACATCTAAAAAGACTGAAGTGATTGCATTCCAGTGAAGACAGAAAGAACCCTTTTAGAAAACTCCCCATACTCAGAAATTAAGCACCCCGTAGAACATCACAGTTTAAAAAGATTTATTTTTATGTGCATGGAGTATTTGCCTGCATGTATATCTGTACACCATGTGTTTGTCTTGTCCGAGGAGGCCGGAAAGTGGTTTTGGACTTTTCTAGAATTGGAGTCGATGATGGTTGAACCGCCACCACATAGGTGCTGGGAACTGAACCCGACCGTCTGCAAGAGCAGCCAGTGCTCTAACCACTGAGCAATCTCTCTAGTCTCTGTGGCTTAGTTGAAAAGTATCTCTTACATTTCTGGGTAGAGAACAGACAACAGAAAAAAGGAACTCTCAGTGGGTGAAGATGGAGTCCCCAGGTCAGGGAGCAGGAGGGAGGCCCCAGAGGGACAGTGCAGGGGACAAGAAAGATGCTCTCACAGGTAGGATGGATGGCAGAGGAGAGGGGGTGTGATGCTACTTTGACTGTTAGCTTGACACAATGAATCCCCAGGAGCCCAGAGATCAATCTGTGTGGATGCTCAGCCATGGCTTGGTTGGATCTTTTCCCCCTCACCCTTCAAGGGATTGTCTAGACTAGGAAGGTCCACCCTAAAGCTAAACCGAGAACCACCATTCATTGCTCTGCCTCCTGACTGTGACCCACCGTACCTGCTTGCTCAAGTTTCTGGGGCCATGACAGCATGGCCAGGGCAGTGAGCTAAACGAAGCCTCCACCTAAAACTGTCTTTATCAGACATTCTACCTCAGCAACAACACAAGGAACTACAGAAAATCTGTACTGAGAATCAGCCTCATTGCCATGATCTACCTGACTCTGCTTCCTGGGTCTTTGGGACCGTTTTTTGAGAAGAATGTGAGTTTGGAACTCTTGTAAGCAGAGATCAATGGATATTCTGGAAGGACCCTGAAAGACACACGCTGAGAGAGATGAGGGCCACAGAGGCCCCTTCATGAGGTTCCAGAAGGACAAGGACTCGTAGGGACTGGACTGGAGACCGTTCAAATTATATTGTAGTTAAGAATCCACTTCCATTCTATTCATCTCCCAAGATCTTGAATATAGCCCAACTTGAAGGAAATGGACTGATGGGTTTGACGGAGGAAAGTTCAAGAAAAGAGAACATTCAAGCTGTGGCATGGCTACTTACCACAGCTAATAGATACCCAGAGTAGAAAACCAGCAAAAACAAGGCAAAAAGATTTTAAAAATTCACAGTTTGATGGGGAAAAATTGGAGCAAATTTAAAAGTCTCAAAA
This sequence comes from Mesocricetus auratus, assembly GCF_017639785.1. Lineage (NCBI taxonomy): Eukaryota > Metazoa > Chordata > Mammalia > Rodentia > Cricetidae > Mesocricetus > Mesocricetus auratus. The sequence continues at coordinate 58,834,753 of NW_024429267.1, read as the reverse complement.
AGAGCATGCATACAGCAATACTACTGTAGCTGCTGAGCACCAAACGAGAAGCTGGTGCTCCAGGTAAGGACGCTGGGGAAAGCCCCCACCATGGAAGCGTCTGTCTTGAAAGGAGAGTCTAAGCTCAGGGAGCTCCTGAAGGAGGGGCTCCCTGCTCAGGGTCAGCTCTCCAGTCCAGTGGTCCAAGGAGCCCATGCCGCATATCTAGTTGGCAGCATTGTTTACGCTGTGTGCTGAGGCCAGGCAGTCTATAGCAGTCAGTGTCCCTGAAGGAAGGCCCTGAAAGGTTACTATGTAAAGCTGTGAAGATAAAACCCAATTTGTAGTGGGGACCCACGGATGTTAGAGGTCAGGAGCATAGGACCTCTGCCAAGGAAAGCTGCAGGGATGGAGTGTAGCCTGAGATAGGGCTGCGTGTGCAGCAGGGCAGAGCTGGGAGCCCTTTGGAGCCCAGAGATTCCATTGTAAGCCCCAGCTGCCAGACATGGAGCTGCAGGACCAATGGCTTGTCTCACTTAGGTCTGTCCTCCTTACCATGCACCCATGCTTCTCTCTGGGTATGGGGTTGCTCACTCTGAACACTGTGTTGAAAGCATGTTTATTTTATAGGTGCTCATAGCTAAGACATGGCTTTGGCCTCAGATGAGACACGGGCTCTGGACTTTTGAATAATGTTGGAACTGTTAAAGACTATGGGGACTTTTGAAGTTGTACTAATGTATTTTGCATTGAGATAGCCATGAATCTATGGAAAGGGGCAGGAAGTTATGTCTTAAAACAGCTATGTTTGGATATCAAGTTGGCAAGGGGTAGGCTTGTAATGTCAGATTGACAGGATCCAGAGTCATCTAGGAGACAGTCTTCTGTCCATACCTGTGAGGATTGTCTTTGGGGAGGTCTGTGAGGAATTTCAGATTAGCTGAAGTGGAAAGACCCTGCCCCCAACTGTGGACAATAAAAGGAGAGCTGAATGCCAGCACCCAATTCTACTTCCTGGTTGTGGATGCAACATGACCAGCTACCTCAAGCTCCTGCCTTCCCTGCCATGGTGGACTTTACCGGAGCCAAAATAAACCCTGCCTTCCTTCGGCTGCCAGTCAGGTATTTTGTTGCTAGATGAGACAAGTCACTAATGTAGGCTGCTACCAAGAACCCTGGTTCACAAAACGTGTACAGTTGCCATTTGACAGACAGGAAGAATTTCAAGGGGGAAGTCTGTGTTTGGAGCTTGGGAGACTGCAATGCTCTCTGGATGGATGTATCCAGGTGTTCAGTCCAAGAGGGGACTGAGATGTGTCCCTGGAAGAGAGCTGGGTATATTTGGAAGATTTGCAGACATGTGTGTCTGAGCCTGCGTGGGCTGGTGAGAGAGAACCTCGAGTCATCCCATTCTGAGGCAAGAGAGTCGTTCAGCTTGAAGAGCCCAGCTTAGCATTCTCACACCACACAGGAAGGAAGTTAGGCCCAGGACAGTGACTGCCTAAGGGTCATGGGAAGACTGAGGAAAAGGATACTGACAAAAAGACGTCTTTTTGGATGTATGAAAATGGATTACGGAGATGGTTACACAAACCATTGACTGCTCTGAGGCCTACTGAGTTGTATGAGTCAAATGGCATGCCAAAGGGGGGAGCTTCTCAAGCCACCTAGATCCGTCCCCTGGGTTTCCAAGTGACTCAACAAGGTCATCTGCCCTGGATGCAGCAGCAATAGAGCTTGAGTGCGGAGACAGACCTAACGTGCACCAGTGTGGGAGGCGGGGCTGCAGCAGAGTGGGGAGGCTGGCAGAGAAGGGGCTGCCAGGGAGAGCAAACCTCAGTGCCACGCTGGCTGAAGAGGGGCCGAACACATGTGGAGACAGAAGACTGCAGGGCCTTGTTCGCTCAGTTAGAGACAAGTCTGCATCCCTTCTGCTCAGATGGTTTTTAAGGAAACACAGCCCTCTGGATAGTATACGAGGCCGGCTGGGCCCACCTGACACTGGTGGACAGGACTGTTTTTTCACCCTCACCAAGTGTCAGACATGCAGGGCCCAGGGGAAGCAAACTCCATCTCTGTGTGCTGGGCTGGCAGGCACACAGCTGCACTCGTGAGAAAAACAACAGACTCGCTTCTATTGCTGAACACCAGGGTGCCACTTTATTACTTCCCGTCTGTCACATACCTGTCGATGTTAGCACAAGGAGAAAGGCTGGCCAGAACTAGAGGCAGCTGACCAATCAGCCAACAAGTGTGTACTCAGCACACACCGACTCTGACTCGGTAGGACATCTTTGTTCAGTCTCATGACTATTAAAATCGGTGTCAAGATTGTCACATCTTTAAATACAGATAGAATTCCAGAAGTACATAATTATATATATATATATATACACACAGAAAAATACAAGACTAATTTTTCCCACAATATTTAATTTATACACTGCTGTAACTCTATGTGACTTCTGAAGACAGGTTAGGGGACAAGTCACTGGTTAGAGCAACAAGTAGTTTGGTCCACTATTGGTGTGATGGTGTTCTGCTCCCTCCCTGTGACAACATCCCATGACATACAACACATGCACGGACATCCACTTGTCAACAAATGGACAGACATTTGTGTACCCAAAGGGTCACCAACCACACACAACTAATAAGGCTATGATACAGCTCTGCAGCTTAAATGGCCAACACTGCTGATCTAAGGTGAGCACCGTATATACACCTGGATATAAAACCACTGGAGACCAAACGTGTACAGCTGAGTTCTGAGGCTGGACGTGACCACACAAGAGTATGTACATTACTTGGAAAACGGCTGCGACAAAGTTTATTGCAATGCCCCTTATAAACGTCTCTCCTCGCTCACACAGACGTGGCTCTCACTGTCTCTGTGAACCAGATTGCTTTCTGGCCCTTTGAAGATCCCTGCTTAAGAATTTCAAGCAAATGTGTTCTATGGCTTCACCCACACCTATCTTCATCGCTTTCAACTATATAAACGTCACGCTGAACGGGACTGTAGCTTAAAGCACGAGCGTTAGCCTAGGTCTAGGGAGTATCTTAATATCATTTTACTTAGTATGCCAGGTTCTACTGTGAAGTTCTGAGTAATATACATTAACCTAAAGTAGCAGAGTGAGCACTGAAGAAGTGTCTGGCCTGTGCCCTGCCTGCTCTGAACGACGTGGTCAGCTGCACCTCTGCTGTCACTCAGAGTCAGGAAAGGGTGGAGTGTGGGAAGGACGCTGGGCCCAGCCACACCTATCCACAGGTCACTTGTAAGTACTGTTTTCAAAACCCCGCAGGGCACAGTGTGAAAAACAAAACAAGACCAGCATCTGGGCTTCCCAAGATTAGGGAAGACAGTGCATCCATCAGAAAGATGCCTTGGGAGTTGATCGATCAGTCCGGACTGGAGCTCTGACCAGTGTGTGTCAGTGGGCTCTGGTGAATGGAAGGAGCCGGAGGCCACCCAACTCCAGGGAGTTGTTTTATTGTCAGTTTGACTTTGCTGTGCACTGTGGCTACTGCAGCAGGCACCCTCCAGGGTCTCCACTCCACAGCTGTGAAGGAACCCTCTGTGTCCTGCAGGGGAAGCTGACACAGAGCCTCTGTTCTGTCAGACAGACACACACTCTCTAAATAGTTAAGACAAGAGTTCACCTCATCACCTCACAAAAGATTGTCTGCTTGTAATTTTACAGGGGAAGCTGCCTCACAAACTGCTAAGTGGATCTCACCTACTACAAAGAGGAAAATCTTTGTCAATGAGAATGTAAGAGCCCCAACTGTTCTCACGCTATCGCTTAAGACAAACAGGTGTGGGTGCTCAAACCGTGGCTGGGTTCTTGGTGCACAGGCCCTGGGTGGCTGGCAGCGGCTCCTCCCAGGCCTGTGGCCATCACCACGTTATTGCTTTGGTTCTGTCTTGGGCACCGGTGTGCCTCAGAGCACGGAGTTTCCCTATCACCGGAGGTCAGACAGGAATTTGGGCTTTTCACAAGGAAACGAAAGCATTTTCCCTCCAGGTTAAGTCAGAACATGGATTTCTAAGCGCTCCATTTACGTTGGGTTCCAGATATACAATTTCACTCTGGTCATCCACACTGAAATCATGAATGTAAAATCACACAGTAGACTTTTCGGCTGGAAAAGAAAAGTAGCGTGTAGCAGCATGCACAAAGACCATGCATTGTCACGTCAGCACACAAGAGGTGAGGGAGCGCTCTACAGGTCAGATGACGTGGCAGCAACTGGCCGGGCTGGAGGCGCAGAGCAGCCCTTCCTTGCGGCTGCGCTGGATGTTCACAGAGATGGTCTTTTCGCACAGAGGTAGCTGGAGTACATTGTTCCGCAGCTTCTTGGTCCTCACCGGGTCCAGGTCGGTGGAGGGGCCGGGGCCAGGGCCGCTGATGCACATCTTCCACGTGGACTTCTCCTGCACCTTCACGCTGGAGAACAAGGCCTTCTGCGGGTCCAGAATGTACTTGGCGCCGTGCAGCTGCGAGCCTAGGCACAGGCTCACAAGTTTGAGGCTCTGCACAAGCTCCGCACCGCGTGGAGCGGCAGAGGCCGAGGCTGGGGAGGATGAAGAGGAGTCAGGGCCCGCACAGCGCCTCGAGGAGCCTGCTGCACCCGATGGGGTCCCGCCTGAGCCACTCTGGCCGCCACCGCCCGTGCCCTGCTCGCCCGGGCTGGTCTTGTCCATGCCACCACCGCTACTAGGCTTGCTCTGGCCGCTGCCATCGCCCTCACTGCCCGGGGGTCCCTCGCTGCTGTCACGCCGGTGCCATGAGTAAGCAAAGCCGCTGTCCTTGTCCAGCCGCCGGCGGCTCTCTGAGTCGTCATCGCTGGTCTCAGAGCTGCTGCAGCTCGAGCCGCGGCCCTGGCTTTTCCTGCGGTGGTAGCGCTTGTGCACTGTGCCTGGCGAAGCGATGTTCATCTTCAGCCGGCTCAGTTTGGGCGGCAGGTTCTCGTCCATGTCGAACTCATCGTCGGACTCACCCTCTTCGAAGATTTGGTTGAGCACTGGGGCACTCTTTCGAGATGTCAGGCGGTTAGTGACTGATGGCTTCCGGCGCAGCACCACCTGTGTGGACAGGGACACAGGCTTCTTGTCCTCCTCGTCCTCCTCCTCATCTTCTTCTACCCTGAAGAGACACTTCCGCCCGCTGGCAGCAGGCTTCAGGTTTGCAGGTGGCACAGTGGACAGTGCTGGCCCAGCCAGCTCCGGGAGCTCGTCACACAGGCCTTTGCCCCTGTGGCCATTAAGAGCGCTGTCGGCAGCCCGAGCAGGAGACTGTGGGACTGTGGCATGGGACAGAGGGGTGGCAGTGAGGTCATCCTCAAGGTCTTGGGGCACATCGATTTTGGTTGGCCATGACTGCCTGTGTGACAGAGGAAAAACAATCGTCATGTAGTTGCTGGTCTATCCTGGGAAGGCAAAGTGTGAGGACCTGCCTTCAGATTCTAGCCACCCACGGAAAGTCAGAGGCGGCAGGCTGAGCACTCTCGAAATCCAGCACCATTACAAGATGGTGGATGGAGGCTGATTAGTTCCAGAACCACTGGCCAGAGATTCCTGTTTCAAACAAGGTGAGGACTGAAACGCAAGGTATCTTTGAACCTCCACACACAAGCCATGGCAGAGACACACAGCTAGGATATCCACAGGTGTGAAAAGCATTTCAGGTCCATCAGTAGGGACGCCAGGGGGCAGATGTAGCAACTTCCCACCACAGCTGTCAGAAAAGACACCTAAACCTCAGCACCACATAGTTCTACTCACATGTCCACACACTCCTACACACAAACATCCAGATACTCCCACATACACGCACATGCAAACATGGTCATCACATATACATGTACATATATACATGTACACACACACCCTCTGGCTCTCACAGCACACATGAGGTTTGCCTGGAATGCCCAGCACAGACCTCACAGGATGGTATGAAAGCTCAGTATTGATCAAAATAAATGGAAATGGATGGCAGATTTAAACGACAGAGATAAATTCAATTAATAGCCTGGCTAGTACAGACACCCACACGAGGGCACTGGAGGGAGAAACTGCTCCTTAAACACTGTCTTTCAATCCGGGGTGCCTGAGGCTCCTGACCATCTTCTCTGTTGAGGGAAGCGTGGACACCAGAGGCTGTCATGACACCAATGGCATTTACGACAGCTACTTTCACAGGCTCCTTCCTTCCTTCTCCCCTTTGGCCTTGGCAACACCTGATGAGCGCTCTCCCCACCATGGGCTTCCACTGTGGAGAAATATCACAGTCTGGCAGCTCTCCTTTCCTGACACGACTCACCTGCCAAAAGTGGTGACAACTGGTAGAGCCAGCAAGGCCAAGAGATCTTACTGGAAGGGAAGGGAAGCTGCAAGCGAAACTGAAAAGCCAATGGCGAGTGTGGAGAGGGCAGCGCTGACCCCGTCAGCCACTGAGCGCCTGTGCGGTGAATTTTCTGAAATCCAGTCTGGAAAGGGTTATAACCACTCCCTTCTGCAGGCGAAGAACTCAAGACTGGTGACAGGCTTGAAGGACAGTGACTGCTAACCCTCAGGGCAGGCTTCACTCCACCACACAAGCCTGAGGATCAACGCCAGCAAAGGTTCTTCTGGTCAGTGTGGTCTAACTCAGGAGGTCAACAGTGGTTGGTACTCAGCTACATCAGAGATATTATGTTTCCTGAGACCCCACAGCTAATTAATCAACTGAATGCCCCTATCTAAAAAAATTCTTCCAAGTAACCAAAAGGAAATTCACCACCCACCGCGAGCACACAGCAAATGAGCACAATATTACCTCTGTGGAGGCAATGGTCATTCCTATGAGGGTGAGGGTCCTCCTGCCCGCAGAATGAGGAAGCATCACACAGTCCCCTATTTGAGAACATTAACTCACTAACATCAACAAGGGCATTTTTCTCACCTAAACTGGGCCTTGATGTTGCTGGGGCTCGCAGACCGGGTCTGGACCTCCTTCTCTTGCTTCTCTCTCAGGATCCTCTCAGCCAGTAAGAAGTACGTGGCCGTGATATGGTTATACCTATTGGTTTCCAGGGCTCTGCAGAGACAGAGCAAAAGCAATCAGAAGCCATACCACTAGGTTTTTACAAGATTTTAAAAACAGTATAACCTAATGAAATCCAGAATCTGGGAAGCTTTTAAAGTGAGACAAAAATACAAACTAGAGAGAGCTAAACACTGTAGTTACTTAGGTTGTTACTGAAATCTAAAAAAAGCAACTGAATAAAAATGTTCAGATCAGTGAGAAAAGAGCAAACTGCTGATGTAGCTGGACTGGAGTCAGCGCTGCAGACATAAGAAAAGGCAACAGGCTTCTGGGAGCATGTTGGCATGTGGAGTTGACTCTTGCTGGGGAGTCTTGCTCCCACAAGAAGAATGGACTAAAGACAAGGCCCATGCCAAAGACCCCAACCCTAACCGCACTCTGTGAGCCACGGCCAATCAGAATGGGTGGAGGTAATTTTACTTTTGCATGGACTCGCAGTTTAGGCACTGGAGAGCAATCGATGCAATCTAGAGGCTGCTGTTCTCACCCTTTCCTTTAGTGCAGTCATTGCCTGCTCGTCCACTTAGATAACAATGCTCGCAGCACTCCACGTCAGGCCGCACCGTGGTGGCTGAGCTGGAGACACAACAGTAAAGCACATGGCTTTGTCAGGGCAACCTCACAGGAAGGGACACAACTCTGCTTTCTGGAAGCCTCTGGCTTTGGTGAACTGCAGTACGCATGAGAAATACCTACTCAAGTTCTGGGGTGAAGTCATGGGAGAGTGAACTCTCACGCCGGTTCTTGAGAAAGCAGCTGCCTGTGTCCAGGGGAGTCCTTTAAACCAGGCCTGCTCTCAGAGTAAGCAGTACCATGCAGCCAGAGTTAGTACATAGCAATCCCACTGTAGTGACGCAAAAGGCAGGGCGCTCTGAGCCTGTCATGATGCCCTGATCTCTGCATTCACAGTGGGACCCAGGAACGATGGGGACACTTCTACAGTGTACACTGAGACACTAACCATCCTATTCCTCTGCACTTCTACAGGTATCAAGGAAGGTCAAGGTACCTACCCACTGACACCACCTGCCAATGGCTTACCTGTCCACTAGAATAAAAGGAACAAAAGTTCATGTGCCAGACCCTGGGCCATGACTCAATGATGCAATGGCTGCCAACTGGGAGCCCCACCTGTGCTGTGGTTTAAACGTGAACTGATGGCGTGTCTGGGGAGACTGTGGCACCTTTAGGAGGTGAAGAAGTGCTGAAGACGTGGGCCACTGGGGCAGACCTGGGAGTTTTATGGCCTGACCCCAACTCCTATTCACTCTCTGCTTCCCGATGGCAGAGCCGGTGTGAATAGTCAGCCTCCTGACCCTGCCTCCATGCCATCCACCAAAATGACTTATTCCCGAAACTATAGGGCACAATAGCCTCCCTCAGTCACAGCAGTGAGAAAAGGAAGCAAGCAGTGTGACCCATTAGTGTCTAAAGGGTACAGGGAATCAGGAATCCTAGACCTCTGCCCCAGCACCAACAGACACAGACATACTCTACGATGGCGTCGCGGTCTGCGATGTCCCCGAGCACCATGCGCTGGATGATGCTGTTGTGCTCCTCTTCTGAGAGGTTCTTGTAGGACACCAGGGGGATGTTATACTTTGTGGCTGGTGAGGGGTCCACTCCCTGGAGCCAAGGGTGGCTTTCAATCTCTTCCAGAGAGGCTCTCCTTTTGGGGTCTCTCTGCAGCATCCGTGTGATCAGGCTGAGAAGAGAAGGAATGGTTACTGAAGCAGACAGCTGGCAAGGACTAGTAATGATGGGTGTCACCACCAAGCAGTTTCTTACAGTCACCTTTCTAGTAATGATGGGTGTCACCAACAGTTTCTTACACAGTCACCTTTCTAGGCTTGCTGACGAATTTTTACAAAAACTGCTGCCACCATATTTACAAAATAAAACAATCTCAGCCCCTTAGTGTCCCTGATGACGAACAAAGCTCCCTGCTTTTTAGAAGTAACAACCCCTGTCCCTGAATCACAAGCTGGCCTAGTGCACTACCCAGCTTATTTCACAGGAATGGATGACTCTCCTGATGGAAAAGAGTTTATGGAAGAACTTTTTAGAAATGTGTTGACAAAAAGTAAACAAGGGACGCTTGATGCTAAAACAGGTGAAGCAGGTATCATGGGGACAAACAGCTGGCAGCTTCAACCACCCTGCTTTGTGCAAAGGCCACACTGGGTTCATGCTACTGAGTACAAGGGGCAGCAGCTAGTGATGGTGGAAGAAAAGAGAGGATCCCATCTCAGTGCCCAGTGAGAAAGGTGAAAGAAATCCACTCCTCACAAGAGGACGAGAAGGAAGCTGTGAGCTCAGCAGTGGCTCTGGAAGACACCTTTCTGTAGAATGTACCTTAAACTTCCCAACAATATTTCAAAAACTAGAGCAGAGGACTGAAGACAACTGGAGGAGCCATCAGCAAGACCCCAACAGAAAATCAGAATACAGATGCTGCTGAACGTGCCACAGACTTTCACTGTGCTCAGGTAGAAACAAAACTCAAAAATATGACTGGGAAACAAGAATAGGCAACATTATGCTAGACGGGCTTCTAAAAGTGAAAAACAACCACTGTAATTGAAAAAAGTAAGCAATGGACACATTTAAGAAATTAAATGTAAGCAAATTCATGAAATGAAATACAAATCCAAGAAGACACTTTTCTCTGTAGACTGAGACAGAAAATACCAAGAATGAAAGATGAGATGAAGTGCAAACAGCTAACAGCCTAGAGGATATAAAAAAAGAGAGAGAAAGCATATTTGGGAAGGCAGTAGCTGAGAATTTTCCAAATCCATGAAAGAATGTAGCTCATAAGCTAGAGAGCCTAACACAGTCTAAGCACATGGAGGCTCCAAGAGAAAAGCAGAGCTGTGGAGCAGGAGCTAAGGCAGACAGCTGGCTTCCCAATGCAGCAACGGATTCTGCCGAGGACTGGCCCAGGCTTTCTAATCGCATGGCCTTCATGGACACACAGCATAGACACTCTCAAGGCAGCATTAGCCACCAACAGCAAATGCAAACATGAAGGATGTCATTCTGGTGGAAGAATGCAATTCTAACTGAGAAGGGAGCTAGCAAAGTTCACGTTAAACATTTAGAAGATTATCAACAATTTCTGACTATATAAAATTTTAATCTGTAGTTAGAAAAAATTACTAAAATATTAGATAGTTAAAATATTAGGATTTTAAAATGTTTTAGAAGACAATAGAGAGAAGTATTAATTGTAGATTTTTTAAAAAACTAAAATAATAGCCTACAACTCCCCAGCTGGCTGAAACATGAGATAAATGGCAGAAAAGGGAAATCTCTACCACCCTCTGGGTCAGAAGGTAAGGTCACAGGAGACATGTACAGAAATACATCCACACCTGCATCTACCACTCACCACAACAAATGCAGATGGGACAAGCTCCACAGCTCAAAGGACCGAAACTGACATTCAAGAAAGTCCAGACTGCTCAAAACATGAGGAAAACTCATACACAGACGCTGGCCCAACAGGGCAAGTGTGGGGAGCCCTTGAAACACCACACACAGGCCTAAACAGGAAGTATTACTCTGATGTAAACTGACACAGAGGGCTAATTCAATTCACCAGGAAGACAGTAGCTTTCAACTTACCTGCATCTAAGAACTTTACTTCAAAACTCTCAAAGCAAAAACTGATAAACTTTAAGAATAAAGCTACCATCACAGTGGGAGATTATCTCAGTAAGTGAAGAAAACTCTGGATGCAAACAACTTTTAAAAATATAATTAATGAGCTTGACCTTAAAGATATATAGACCTCTGACCCCAATTCTACCAAGAACAAGACTGTAACAATTATCTTCATGATAGGCATAAACAAACCTCGAAAATGTGAAAACATGGCAACACACAGACTGTATTCTTTGACTATAATGTAGCTTAGAAATCAAAAGCATCAGCTAACTAAAAATAAAACCACCTGTAAACAAGGAAGGCATCAAATAAGACAATGAAAACTAGAAAATTCTATGAGCTCAATAACAAAGACTATTGATCAAATTCCGTGTGATGAAGCTAACCTGTCCCAGAAGCAATGTATAGTCCTAAACATTTTATCGTAAAAGAGGCTCTATGAGCGGAATAACTAAGGTTCTGAATAACAGAATCAGCTCCTGGGTCAGGGAAGAAATAACAAGGACAGGTAAGAAGCATCAGAAGCCAGTCCTTGTGAAGAGACGGAGGACAACTGGAGGACGCAGCCTCATCAGCAGCATCCTGGTTGGTAAAGGTCTCACAGACACTCAAGGCCGATGCACCAGGCAGTCAGATAAAATGGGCTCCTTCCTTAAAATACGCCACTTAGCAAAACACACTAGAAAAAGTTGGGGTTCGAGGCAGGGTTTCTCTGTGTAGCCTTGGCTGTCCTGGAACTAGCTATGTAAACCAGGCTGGCCTTACACTCAGGGAAATCCACCTGCCTCTGCCTCTGGAATACTGGGATTAAAGGTGGCATCGCCAGCACCCACTGTTGCTTTGTTTCTTATCTAAAGGTCTTACAGTTATTAAAACAATCCTTCTAGGAAGGAGACATGGAGGCAACATCTCACATCTTAGGAAAGGAGCATCCATGTTGATTCTATAACCTGTGGGCTTCAAATGATGCAGTTTGATGTAAAGTGAGATTTGTTTTTAAATGGGGATAGAGAAGATAATCTGGCCTGTACTTGGTGTATACCTGCTTCCTAGGGGGATAGTAAGAGCAAGAACCTGAGTCACCACCCACACACAAAGCTCCCCTTGTCCTACAGCACAAAATCACCGAACACACACACAAACTTCCCGTGTGCTCCAACCTAAAACCACCACATACACCAACACAACTCCATTATGCTCCAACCTAAAATCACTACCAACAGACACATACATATACAGAGCCTCCCGTGTGCCCCAGTCTAAATCACCAACACACACTCACAGCACACACTAGACTCATACATGATCTAACCTAAAATCAACAAGCACATATGATCTACTGAGTACTACAGTGTAAAACCACCCTGACCAACATAAACATACACACAGCCTTCCATGTGTTCCAGCCTAAAATCAACAACCACCAATACAGGAGACAGGACTTCTCATGTGCGCTAGACTAAAATCATCATCACACCAACACACAGCCTCCTGTGTGCAACAGCCTAAAATCACCACCAACAGCAACCCATACACAGCCTCCTACATGTTCCATCCACAAATCACCACCATCCCACACAGAGCCTCGCCTGTGCTCCAGCCTGAGCTGTATGCTTCACACTGAACCCTCATCATTTTCACAGTAGCCCTCGTAAGTACACTGCACCATACTAACATAGGCAGAAGCAAAAAAGCCAGCATGTGAGCCCACAGAATTGAGTGCCCAGGTTGGGATTCTACCTGAAAAAGAACCCTCAATCTGTTGTAGTTCTTCCTTACAGCTGACAGGAAAAACTCAAAATTTTGTTGATGCAGAAAAAAAATTTAACCGGTAACTACAATCTCGGCTGGTTTGTTTAAAAATATCACAAACTTGAAACACCTTTTTCCAAGACTGCACCTCACTGGTGACGGCCCTATAACCCTGAAAACTCACAGGGAGAAACCCCAAAGGCAGTCAGTGCTGGCTTCCCACAGTGCACAGCCTCCTGTGCTGGGAGGACGTGAACTCGGGACAGGCTGCTGTCTACTAAGACATGCTGCCACGAGACGGTCAGGAGGAGCCCTGCAGCGACTACTCCTGCCAGAGGAAAGCCCACGGCTTTTCTGGGGTCTCAAACAGTACCCAACAGTCTTGCTTTTGCCACTGAAGAAAAAGGCAGATGAGGGAAGGTCTTAACCCCAACTTCTGGAGGCTGAAAAGGCAAAATGGATTTCTTGAAAACATGGGTTAGAAATAACCAAGAATGTTTTGTACTCTTCTGTTGAATTTCTTATCAAGTACTAATGGGTGGCCCCAAACAATAACAGTAGAAACATTCATAAATTAAATGAACTCAAATCCCTGCATGCTGAAGGTATGTCAGGCCTCTTTGTGCGTTGGTGAGTCAGCTTCTGTTTAATGGAGTTGCGCCGTGTGCACAGGGTTTACTTACTCCCTGCAGCCTGCAGACACGCGGGGCGGCACAGTGTACTTGCAGTCCATGATCATGGTCAGTGTCTCGCTGTCATTGGCCTCTTGGAAGGGCGGCTGCCCACACACAAGCATGAAAAGGATCACGCCCAGGCTCCATATGTCTACAAAAGAAAGACAATATTTAAATACTGGAGTATCTAGAAAACCAGGATCATTAGGACGTGGACAGGTAGGCTAACAAGCATTTTATCCTTGAAGTAAAACTACACAAAGCAGACTGCAAAATCTCAACAGAGCAGAGGGAGTCAGCCTGTCAAATAGGAGGAAAACCAGGCTTAAGCCAAGGGACAAGGCCCTCTTCCCCCAACTGACTGTAGCACACCCAGCATTAAAAACATTGAAACTGCGAGGCTGGAACGATTTGCCTGAGGTCAGCATTATCTCCGTTGCTCTCCCTCATTCTGGGGTGGTAGCCAGGTCACACAAGTGCTGAGAGAAAGCTGCAGCTCAGAGACAAGCAACATTTAGCTACCACACAAACCAAACAAAAGCCCAAGCTGGGTCTCCACCATTTACATGGTAGAGCTGGGCCCACGGTGTAAGTACTCAGCCTGCAAACAGTAAGAAGAAAAGAAAAGTTAAGACATGGAGGACTGGGAGAGAGACAGCTCACCTGCGAGGGAGGAGCTGTCTGCCCCTTGCACAGGACCCGAGTCGGGTGCTCAGCACAAGCTGCAGAGGCTCTGATGCCCTCTCTTGGTCTCTGTGGGCACTGCACTCATATGCGCATCCCCCCAACACACATTATGTAAAAAGTAAAAATAAATAAAGTCTTCATATTTTTTAAGGAGAACGGCTAAGTTTCTTGTCATTAAGATATCCTGGTATTGCCCAGCTTTGGACAAGTTGTTGTCCTGACAAGACCCTACCCAGTGTGAAGCTGCAGGAACTAATATCTGAGGATTCACAAAGACAGACTACTTCCTACCTTTTGTCTTTAAATAAAATACAAATCTATCAGGAGGAAAAGTGATGATTTTGGAATTTTCTGAGGTTGAAAAAAAGATTTAAGAGGATTTAAGGACATCACAAATTAATTCATTCCAGAAATGAAAATATGTGTGGTAATACACAAATGCAGGCACACACACATACATATACACATACTCACACACTCACACTCTTCTTCCTCTCCGTCTCCGTCTCCCTCTCTCTCTCTCCAACAGCTTCTGGATACACACTAAGAGAACTACGCGCCATGGAGTCGGCCATGCCATTACACCTGCTCACAGTCAACTGCTGTTTTCATGTAAGCCTAAAATACCCAAAATAATGGCAGTACCAAGCTAAGAAAACATAAGTCTGCGAATCAAATATCATTTCCTTGGTTCAAATGGAAGAGGAGGCAGTGAGCCAGAGCCCACCCTCCCTCAAGTGTGGCTTCTCAGGCGTGTGGCACACTTTGTCATGGTGTACTTATGAAAGGAGGACACATACAGACCACTGTGTCTAATCCGGAGGACAGACCTGGCCCCATCCTCAACACTGGCTGCCTTATCTTAGGCCTCAGAGGTCTCTACTCCAACAACTTCAGTAAGGACAGTCAACCACACTTACTCTTTAAAAAGACATTGACCAGTGTTGAAATCTCGTCTAGTCAGACCTTAATCAAGGTTTAAAGGAAATGTAACTGATTTTTAACTTAAACTCTCCTTGTACAACTTTTAAAGATTTATATGTATGAGTGGCCGGCCTGCCTGCCTGTCTATATGACATGTGCACGCAGTGCTGTGAAGGTCAGAAGAGTGTTGGATCCCTGGAACTGAAGTCACAAACAGCTGAGAGCCATGGCAGTCATGGAATCACCCTCTGAAGCTGTATAAGCCCATAATAAACTCTTTCTCTTATAAGTTGCCTTGGTTACCATGACTTAGGACAGCAATAGAAATGTAAGACAAGGGTCATTTCCTCATGCAAATGAACACTGTCTACTGCATGGTTAGAGGGGCACCTACGAAGGAGGTCAATATAGCAAGCAGACCCTAGAGTCTGGCTAGTCCTTGTACTGTTTCTCCACATAGAACTACTTAGAAATCAAAGGACTTGGAAACACATCCCTGCACTAAGTGATGGACACAAGGCCGAAGCATTTCAGTGAGAACCATAAGGCAACATCCAACAACCCCTGAAGTGGACAGCCCTCCATGAGGAAGGGGGTCAGCAATGAGATGCAGGCCTGTCTCCCCATCCACAGCACAGCTTCAACAACCTGTGTAGCACTGTGTAAGAGAATCTACAGACTCCCTACAGTATATACACGGGAATGTCTATGCAGGCACTGTTCTAGTCTTGCTGTTGCTGTGATGATACACTGACAAAAAGCAGCTTACAAGAGAACAGGATTTATCTGGCTGACACTCTGAGGTTACAGGTCATCACTGAGGGAAGTCAGGGCCAGAACTCAAGCATAAACTTGAAGGCAGAAAGCCACAGTTGTTGGCTCACAATTAGTTAGCTTTCTTATACAGCCTAGGGTCACCTGCCCAGGTAATGTTACCCACAGTTGGCTAGGCCCTCCTACATCAATTAATAGGACAATCCCTCACAGACATACCCCAGAGCCCAGCCCAATAAAAACAATTACTCAGTCGAGACTCTTTCATGTGATTCTTAGGCTATGTCAGGTTGACAATTAATGCTAGTCACATAGCAGTACTATTATAGATACACAAGGACCTCAGTGTTCTGAGTTGATATGAAGTGTCCTGGAACCGATCCTCTCTGGACACTTGAGGACTGTTTTCTATTCCACATTTGTTTTTCTTCTCTCTTTTTTTTCCTGAATTACAAGTACTTTTCTATGTTTTTTTTAAATTTTAGAAACAATCTTATTTTACGTATCAATCCTCCCATGCTTCCCACCGACCCCCCCAACCTACCCCTTCCACCCACTCTCCAAGGTTCCCCCAAAGAGAACCATCAAAGTCCATCACATCATTTTGGGGAGGACCTAGGCCCTCTTTCATGTATCTGGGCTGCAACAGTATCCCTCCATAGGACATGGGCTCCTGAAGTCCATTGGTGCACTAGGGATAAACACTGGCTCCACTGTTAGAGGTTCTATAGACTGCCCAGGCACCCACATTCAGAGGGCTTGGTTCAGTCCAATGCTGGTTCCCCCCAGCTTTACGACTAGGGTCTCCATGCTTTCACTAGGTCAGGTCAACCGTTTCTGCAGGTTTCTCCAGCATGGTCTTGGCTCCTTTGCTCATTCCTCCTCCCTCTCCACAACTGGATTCTAGGAGTATGGCTCAGTGTTTAGCTGTGGGTGCCTGCTTCTTCTTCGACCAACTACCGGATGAAGGCTCTAGGAATGGCAACCAAGGTAGTCATAAATCTTATTATAGGGGAAGGGCATCAAAGGCAGCCTCTCCACCACTGTCTAAGTTCTATGTTGGGGTCATCCCTGTGTGTAATGAGATTCTTCCCGCCAGCCTGGTCCCAAAGCCAAGTCAGTCCCAAAAGAATATGGAGGATGCTATTAATTATGAAGCTGTTTGCTGTTTGCTACGGTTTCTTGTTGGCTAGCTCTGACTTAATTATTAACCCATAACTGCTAATCTGAGTACTTCCATGTGGTCTTCTCTTACCAGAGAAAGGGTCCGAACCTCTTACTCCTCTGGTGTCCTACATGGTAACTGACTGTGCCTCTGTTTCCCAGAATCCTCCTCGACTCCTAGTCCCACCTATCTTGCTTCCCTATTGGCCAACAGTGCTTTATTTATCAACCAATAAGACAAACAAATACACAGAAGGACTTCCCCCATCACCTGTGGATCCCGGAACATTTCTACAGTGCCAGACCTCTCTCCAAACCTATATTGGCTCCCACTATCAAGGCATCTCCTTTCTTGCCCTCCTCTATTCCTCCCGTCTCAGTCCTCCTGATCCTTCCTGTTTTCCACTCCCCTCCCCTTCTCCTCTCCATATCCTACCCCCCACCCCCAGTTCCCAATTTGCTCAGATGTTCTTGTCCCTTTCCCCTTCTTCGGGAAACCATGTGTTCTTCTCTTGGAGTCCTCCTTGTTCCCTAGTTTCTCTGGTGGTGTGGATTGTAGGCTGGTAGACCTTTGCTCTATGTCTAATATCCATATATGAGTGAGTACATACCACGCTTGTCTTTCTGAGAATGGGTTACCTAACTCAGGATGTTTTCTTCCAGTTCCATCCATTTGCCTGTGAATTTCCAGATTTCATTGTCCCCCCACTCCCACTGAATAGTACTCCATTGTGTAAATGTACCACGTTTCCTCCATCCATTCTTCGATTGAGGGGCATCTAGGTTGCTTCCAGGTTCTGGCTATTACAAATAATGCTGCTATGCACATAGTTGAACATATATCCTTGTATGAATATGCATTCTTTGGGTATATGCCCAAGAGTGGAATTGCTGGATCTTGAGGTAGACTGATTCCCATTTTCCTGAGAAGCCACCATACTGATTTCCAAAGTAGTCATACAAGCTTGCACTCACACCAGCAATGGAGGAGTGTTTCCCTTTCTCTACATCCTCTCCAGCATAGACTGTCATTGATATTTTTGATTTTAGCCATTCTGGCCAGTGTAAGATGGAATCTCAAAGTAGTTTTGACTTGCATTTCCCCAATGGCTAAGGATCTTGAGCACTTTCTTAAGCGCCTTTCAGTCATTTTAGATTCCTCTATTGAGAATTTTCTATTTAGTTCTGTACCCCACTTTTTAATTGGATTGTTTGGTATTTTTGGCTAGCTTCTTGATTGAGTTCATTGTATATTTTGGAGATCAGTCCTCTGTCAGATGTGGGATTGGTGAAGATCTTTTCCCATTTCTGTGGGCTGCTATTTTGTCTTGTTGACTGTGCCCTTTGTCTTACAGAAGCTTCTCAGTTTCAGGAGGTCCAATGTATTAATTGTCAATCTCAGTGTCTGTGCTACTAGTATTATGTTCAGGAAGCGGCCTCCTGTACCAATTCTTTCAAGGATATCTACCATTTTTTCTTCTAAGAGGTTCATTGTGGCTAGATTTATGTTGACATCTTTGATCCATTTGGACTTGTTTTGTGCATGCAATAGATGTGGATCTATCTGCAATCTTCTACATGTCAGTATCCAGCTATGCCAGCACCATTTGCTGAAGATGCTTTCTTTTTTCCATTGTATAACTTCAGTTTCTTTGTCAAAAAATCAGGTGTTGATAGGTGTGTGGGTTAATATCAGGGTTTCCGATTCGATTCCATTGGTCTACCTGTCTATTTTTGTGCCAATACCAAGCTGTTTTCAGGACTATAGCTCTGTAATAGAGCTTAAAGTCAGGGATGGTGATGCCTCCAGAGGTTCCTTTATTGTACAGGGTTGTTTTGGCTATCCTGGGTTTTTTATTTTTCCATATAAAGTTGAGTATTATTCTTTCAAGGTCTGTGAAGAATTGTGTTGGGATTTTGATGGGGATTGCACTGAATCTGTAGATTGCTTTTGGCAACATTGCCATTTTTACTCTGTTGATCCTATCTATACAAGAGCATAGGAGCTCTTTCCATTTTCTGGTATCTTAATTTCTTTGCTATACAGGTCTTTCACTTGTTTGGTTAGCATTACCCCAAGATATTTTATGTTGTTTGTGGCTATTGTAAAGGGTGATGTTTCTCTGATTTTTTTTAGCCCGTTTATCCTCTACATTTAGTAGGGCTACTGATTTTTTTGAATTAATCTTGTATCCTGCCACTTTGCTGAAGGTGTTTATCAGCTGTAGGAGTTCCCTGATAGAGTTTTTCGGGTCACTTATGTAAGCCATCATTATCATCTGCAAATAGTGGAAGTTTGACTTCTTCCTTTCCAATTTGTATCCCCCTTGATCTCCTTTTGTTGTCTTATTGTTCTGGCTAGAACTTCGAGTATAATATTGAAGAGATATGGAGAGAGTGGTCAGCCTTGTCTTGTTCCTGATTTTAAAGGAATCACATTGAGTTTCTCTCCATCTAGTTTGATGTTGGTTGTTGGTTTGTTGTATATTGCTTTTATGATATTTAGGTATGCTCCTGTTATTCCTGATCGCTCCAAGACCTTTATCATGAAGGGGTGCTTGATTTTGTCAAAGGTGTTTTCAGCATCTAGTGAGATGATCATGTGGTTTTTCTTTTTCAGTTTGTTTATACAGTGTATTACATTGGTGGATTTTTGTATGTTGAACCATTCCTGCATCCCTGGGATGAAGCCTACTTGATCTTGGTGGATGATTTCTCTGATGTGTTCTTGGATTCAATTTGCCAATATTTTGTTGAGTTTTTTGCATCAATGTTCATGAGAGATATTGGTCTGTAGTTCTCTTTCTTAGTTGTGTCTGTGTGTGGCTTGGGTGCCCAGGTAATTGTAGCCTTATAAAAAGAGTTTGGCAATGACCCTTCTACTTCTATTTTGTGGAACAGTTTGAGGAGTACTGATATTAGCTCTTCTTTGAGTTTCTGATAGAATTCTGCACTGAAAGCATCTGGCTCTGGGCTTTTTTTGGTTGGGAGACTTTTGATGACTGCTTCTATTTCATTAGGGATTATAGATCTATTTTAAATTGCTTATCTGTTCTTGATTTAATTTTGGTAAGTGATATCTATTCAAAAAATTGTCCATTTCCTTTAAATTTTCAAATTTTGTGGAGTACAGGTTTTCAAAGTATGACCTGATGTTTCTCTGGATTTCCTCAATGTCCACCGTTACGTCTCCCTTTTCATTTCTGATTTTGTTAATTAGCATGCTCTCTCAATGTCTTTTGGTTAGTTTGGATAAAGGTCTGTCTATCTTGTTTTTCTCAAAGAACCAACTCTGTTTCATTGATTCTTTGTATTGTTTTCTTGATTTCTACTTTATTGATTTCAGCCCTCAATTTGATTATTTCCTGGTGTCTACTCCTCCTGGGTGAGTTTGCTTTTTTTTTTTTTTTTTGTTCTAGAGCTTTCAGTTGTGCTGTTAATTATCTAGTGTGACTATTCTCCAGTTTCTTCATGTGGGCACCTAGTGCTATGAACTTTTCTCTTAGCACTGCTTTCAAAGTGTCCCAAAGTTTGGATATGTTGTGTCTTTATTTTCATTGAAGTCTAGGAAGTCTTTAATTTCTTTTTTCATTTCTTCCTTGACCCAGGAATGGTGCAATTGCACATTGTTCAATTTCCATGAGTTTGTCAGGTGTCTGCAATTTGTGTCGTTGAATTGTAACTTTAAAGCATGGAGACCTGATAGGATACAGAGGGTTATTTCAATTTTTTTTGTACCCGTGGAGGTTTGCTATGTTGCCGAGTATGTGGTTGATTTTAGAGAAGGTTCCATGAGGTGCTGAGAAGAAGGTATATTCTTTGGTGTTTAGATAAAATAGTCTATAGATGTCTGTTAATCCCAATAGGGTCATAACTTCTGTTAGTTCCTTTGTTTCTTTGTTAAGTTTCTGTCTGGTGGTCCTGTCTAGTGGTGAGAGTGGGGTGTTGAAGTCTCCCACTATAAGTGTGTGAAGTTTTATGTGTGATTTGAGCTTTAGAAATGTTTCTTTTACGAATGAGGGTGCCTTTGTATTTGAGGCGTAGAGACTTCATCTTGATGGACTTTTCCTGTGATGAATATAAAATGACTTTCTTCATCTCTTTTGACTGATTTTAGTTTGATATCTAATTTGTTAGATATTAGGATTGCTACACCAGCTTGTTTCTTGGGTCCATTTGATTGGAAAATCTTTTCCCAACCCTTTACTCTGAGGTAACATCTGTCTTTGACATTGAGATGTGTTTCTTATATACAGCAGAAGGATGGATCTTATCCTCTTATTCTCTCTTTTGTCACTGAATGACTTTACTTTTTGTAATATAAGAGCCAAATGAAAATGATAAAAATAGGCTACTAGCCAGGCACGGTGGTACCTACTTAATATACCAGCATTCAAGGCTGAGGTAGGTATAAGGGTCACAAGTTGAGATCAGCCTGAAAGAGGATGTCCCCATTTCACAACAAAACAAGCAATAACAACGAACAGTCCAAGAAACAAATGTGGAATACTCGTAAATGATTTTAGAATGTGTGGATCTGGGCTGGAAAGATGCCTAAATGCTCACTCTGAAAGCCTGGAGCTTGTATCCCTAGAACCTACATAAATGTGGAATGGGCAGGACAGCCTGCCTGTATCTATCCCTGGAGAGTGGAGACCACACCCCATAATAAGCTGTGTAGTGATTAGCCATAGTTAGAAATTAGCTATATCAGGGCTCTCTGGTGTGACTGAGAGACTCTGCTTCATTGAATAAGGTGAAAGAGCTATCATGGGTTAATTCTGAACATTAACCTTAGGTCTCCATACATATGTGTGCACATAGAAAAATGGAAGAAAAACTGTGTGATAGTAATCTATATTCCCATGAAGCTATCCCCATAAACCTTGCTAAGTGTTTACCACAAATGTTCCAAGGATTGAGCCGCCCTCACTCAGCACCAAGGCAACAAGAGGAAGAAAAACCAATGGATAGGCATGGTCAAAGACTATGACAAGAAAGGCTTGGAAGTAATGAGAACTGATAATGGTTTGAACACTAAGTTCCCAACAAGTGGTGCCATTTTCCGGGGTTGAAAGCTTTTAGGAGAGGGTCTGGCATGGTGCAGGTAGGTGACTAGGGGTGGTCTTGAGGATGATGATGGGTTCAAATTTCAGATCTTTCTTCCATTTCTCTCAGGAAATTTGGTCACAGTGATACAAAAGCTAATGCAGAAAATTGGTACCAGAAGTGTGTTGTTGCTGTGATACACCTGACCATGTGACACTTCAATATAAGAAACTGCCTCGTGGGAGTATAGAGATGGGTTTGGAGGCACAAGCTAGGAAAGCTCCAGAGTGTATATATAACCTCTGCTTGGTGGGCCTTTCTGGTCACAAGTCAGAAGCCTAGAAAAACAAAAAAACACAAATAGCAATGATTGTGCACATGAGGCTTCAGGTAGAAATATGGCCTCTATGAGGAACTGGACTAAAGGCCATTTGTGTTAGTACTTTGGCAAAGAACTGATCTACATTTTTCCTATTCCTGGGATTTTAAGTGAAGCTGAATCCAAAAGTAACGGGCTAATTTGTTTGGTGGAGAAAATTTCAAGGCAGTGTACCATGGTCATCGTGGCTGCTTTCAGCCAACGTTACAGTGAATGACATAAGCAAAAGTACAATTTGAAAAGCAATCTGGCAAGAAATAGAGCGTTCTCACAGTGAGGGCTAAGGAAAGAGAGCAGTCAGCTGCAGCTGGTACAGGGAAGCTGCACTTTGCAATGGACCCAGGGAGGATTCCAGAGTGTAAAAATGCAAACCTATTTTAAGATATTTAAAAGGAAGCACCATAGGGGTGTACTGTTCAAACAGTAAAGTGTTTTCCAGGGTCAGTCATGTAGTCACCTAGAAGCTGCTGCAGCTGAGGTCCAAGGTCAGCCAGGTACTTCTTGAACTGGCAAAACTTAGTACTGTCTATGTGGTGCTGGTTTGGAAGGCACACAAAATGCAAGAGTGATGGTGTCCTGGAGGTTTTGTACTAGTGTTCCATCAAAAGTAGGTAAGGCCAGGCCATGTGAAGCAATCAGTACTCAGCAGGAAGCCCCTAAGTAGGCATGCACAAAGCTCTGAAGGTAAAGCCTGAGTGACAATGGAGATTCCAGGATGTTAGAAAACATGGGACACTGTAGTGGAGTATTATTTTAAAGTCTGTGACTTTTGTTTGTGTTGCACTTGTTTAACTCTGTGAAGCTGTGTTTCTGTGCTTGTCTAAATCCCCTGGTGGTCCTAATTAAGAGCTGAATGACCAATAGTGAGGCAGGAGCAAGGATGGGCGGGGCTGGCAGGCAGAGAGGATAGATAGAAGGAGCAACGGAGAGGACAAGGAGGGGGAGAATGTCAGGAGCCAGCCACCCAGCTACACAGCAATCTGGAGTAAGAGTAAGAGTAAGAGTTTACAGAAGTAAGAGAACAGGAAAAGCCCCGTGGAAAAAGGTAGTTGGGTTCATTTAAGATAAGAAAAGCAGCCAAGCTAAGACCTGACATCCATAACTAATAATAAAACTCCATGGGTGATTTACATGGGAGTTGGGTGGTTCCCCCTCAAAAGAAAAAAACATAATACAACAGGACACCTACTGAGTGGAGTCAGTAAGTTAGGGTTACTATAACTGTGATGAAACACCACAACCAAGAGCAAATGGGGGGTGGGTATTTGGCTTACAATTCCAAACCACTGTTCTTCACTGGAGGAAGTCAGAACAGGAACTGTGGTAGTTTGAATGTAACTGACCCCCATAATGTGGCTTTTTTGGAGTAGGTATGGTCTTTTTGAGTAAGTGTGTCACTGTGGAGGCGGGCTTTGAGGTTTCCTATGCTCAGGATACCGCCAAGTGTCTCAGTCAACTTCTTGTTGCCTGCAAGATGTAGGACCCTCAGCTACTACTCCAGCACCACATCTTCCTACATGCAGCCATGCTCCCTGTCACGGTTTCTCTTCACAGCAATAGAAACCTAAGACAGGAACTCAAGTAGGGCAGGAACCTGGAGGCAGGCGCTAATGCAAAGGCCATGGAGAAGAGCTGCTTTGCTTACTGGTTTGTTTTTCTGGTTTGCTCAGCCTGCTTTCTTATGGAACCCAGGACCACTAGCCCAGGGATGGTACCACCCACAGTGGGCTGTGTCTGTCCCCATCAATCACTAATTAAGAAAATGCTTAAAAATGCTTGCCTATCCTATAGCTGATCTTATGGAAGCATTTTCTTAATTGAGGTTCCCTCCTCTAGATGACTTTAGCGTGTGTCAAGGTGACATAAAACTATCCGGCACAGAGCCCATAAGTGTTGCAAACAGTAGAGCCACAAGAAGGAACTCAGATGAAGCCAGCACATGCACCAGCTGCCAGACATGGGAGATCAGATGTTTTGCTTGCTGGGCTTCAGTCTTTGGTCCAACCTTTCCTTTTTCTCCCCTCAGTCCTCCCTTTTAGAAGGGCAATGATCACTCTGAACCACTCAATATAGAAAATATTTCACTTTTTTATAAGAAGCATTAGTCTCAAGTGGACTTTGAACGTTGGACCTCAGAACAGTGTAGGGGCTGATATGACCATGGGAACTAAACACATCTGACATAAGAGATGGTCACAAGACTCTGGAAGTCAGAAGCAAAGTGCTACAGCTAAAATCTGGACCATTCCCCCACATGCTCATGTTTTGAGCACGTAGTTCCTAGCTTAGGGTACTATTTTGAAGGCTGTGGCACCTTTAGGGGGTGGGTTAAGCCTGACCAGAGTCAGTCAGTAGGTGCAGGCCTTGGAGAATTACACCTGGCCCTGCTTCTGGGCTTAACTCTCTCTGCTCCTGATTCCCATCATGGTGAGCATAGAGTTGCCAGGCATGCCTTCCCTGTTATGACGTAATGAAAGGCCCTGAAACCATGGCCTAGACAAACCTTTCCTCACTGAGTGGCTTTTTCCAGGTCACTTGGTCACAGTGCTGAGAGAGCTAATAAAGGTCCCAGGGTCAGAAAGGCCACTAAGGATGACAGCAAGAAAATTACCTCTCACAAGCTAGAGAGGGAGGTGACATTATCTTAATAAAAAATCATTTCAGTCCTATTTTATTGTTTTCATTAAGATTTTGATACATCTGCAAACTCTCAGGATGTAGATGACAGTCTGAGATGTTAGGACTGCAAGGACCCACCATCTAGGTGCAGACTGTTGGAAACCAGGACACAGGAGAAACACATTACCTTGTATGTTAACAAACACCAAACATCTAAGCAACCAAACTTAAAGACAGCACTACTTCATGTGACATTTTTATTTCAGACTCAGCTATAAAGGCTCTTGGCTAACAAAAATGGAAAAATAAATGACCATTTAGTAAATTAAAAAAACAAACTTTCAATTCTTGGTAGGACATGAAGAAGTAGACAGACCTAACCCTGATGCTATCAAAGACAGAAGTCACTGCTGCTTCCAGGAGACTAGAAATATGATTTCCAAATGAGCCCCAAAGTCTCCCCTGCTGATACACAGTAGGATTATCAATCACAAAATAGCTGAAAGATGCTAATTTTTAGGTTGGTGTAGAGTTTATATTAGAAAGTCTTTTTTTTTAAGGCAGGCTACCAAAAGATCAAAATAAAAACAAGACAGACAAAAGAACATGCCAATTAAAAAATTATTCCTAAAGTAAATTATCTAAAATAAAGATTAGGAAGTAATAAAAATGGTAAGAATGAAAGGTTTCAGACAGAAATCTCTATTATTTTTTGTAGCTGGAAGTTTCTGTCCCAACCAGTCCTGCAGCCATTTAGTCCAAAATAAACACACGAAGGCTTATATTAATTATAAATTGACTGATGGCACAGGCTTCTTATTGACTAGCTTCTCTTAGTTATTAATCCATTTCTTTTTTTTTTTTTTTTTTTGGTTTTACGAGACAGGGTTTCTCTGTATTGTTTTGGAGGCTGTCGGACCAGCCAAGCCTTGAACTCACAGAGATCCGCCTGCCTCTACCTCCCGAGTGCTGGGATTAAAGGTGTGCACAACCACCACCTGGCCTATTAACCCATTTCCATTCATCTGTGTATCTCCCTGTGGTCTTGGCTCACTCATGATGCCCAGGCCTCTTCCTTCCTCGGCAGTTACATGGTGTCTCCCTGACTCTGCCTACTACCTTTCCCTGTCCCTGTTTGGATTTCCTGCCTGGCTAGATCCTGCCTGTTCATTGGATGAAACAGTTTATTCATCAACCAATAGGAGAAACATATTCACAGCATACAGAAGGATCAATTTTTCCTCAAGCTTTCTTTTAACAGAATTAGTTATGAGTCAATAAACAGAACTAGAATGGTCCAAAACCACTGTTAATGAAATAGCAACACCTACAATATCACCTACAGCTGCTAAGATACCCAGAATTATTTTCAGAAATATGTGGATCCTAGGGACCTACAATAAATGCTAGGTCTCATGTTTCCTGTATGATAGTCTGCAACCTAATTGTCTGTGGTTTACCACACTGAATTCCTATTTACCCAGTAAGAACTACTGGTCTGAATCCAAAATCAACCAGAGTGCTGGTTACTAAAGACTTTTTCCTGCTCTAAACAACATTTGTGGTTAGTCCAAAGGATACCAGGACTAGTACACAAATGAAATATCAGGTTATTTCAACAGATTGCTAAGAGTGAAACTGGGTCAGGGTGTTTGTGGGGCAGATGAAAGAAAAGCCCTGGGTTTGATCCCCAGCACCAAAGGGCAAACACAGAGCAGAGTGAACGAGTGTGGAGGAACCCAGACAGGTCTTTCACAAATGCAGCACTCTATCTCTGTCCCCTTAGTTTCAAAGAATTCTAGTCTGAAGCATGGTTTCTAGGGGAAATGGTCCTTCTTTGACAGAGTCAAAAGGAATGTGATCATCCCAGCCTACTTCTCCACAATCCCTTTCCAGGAAGACCAGATGCATCTAAATGCTCCTCAAAACTAAAAGTCAGTGCCATCTGAACTAAGCTATGGACTTTGCCCCAAATTGTCCCCATCTGCAGCCTGACTGCATCCATGGCAGTATATACTGTGTCTAAGCTTAGGAAACAGCATTGACCACTACTCTACAGGTCTTGTGACTCCCAAGTCAAGGACACAATTCCACCACGTGCTTAAATGCTCAAAGAGTTCCTCCTACAAACCCAATCTTCACTGAGGTCCCTCACATTGCCCTCTAGCCTGGAGACCCAGCACCAGGACACCTCAGCTGTTGGATGTCATTAGTTTTCTACCACTGTGCAGAGATCTCTGAATGTATGTCACCTGGACCCAGCTGAGGCTGTTACTGGGGTGAACCGAAGAACACAGTTCTGCAAATACTGTGGAAAGGGCAAGCAGTGCTTATTTCTAGCCTCCAAAACACAAACTGAAGAGGGAAGGAGTCTAAGAAGCTTGCAGCAGACTGTGGAGGGTAATCAGGGAAGACTACTTGAAGTTTGCTTAGTCAGCCGTTTATTGCCTTGTGCAAACTTGTTTGCTCAAGTCAAAACAGGGAAAAGTTCAAGAAGCCAAAGAGTTATCAGCCACATTGTGAGCATGTGCACACGCACACACAAGGCAAGCAGCAGACACCAACTCAGCATCCTTCACATCCCACTTACAAACCTAGTTCCATCAGGAAAACTCATAAATCAAGTTTCAAGATAGCTAAGCTAAAAAAAAAAAAGTATCACAGCTAGGCCATTTCTTTCAGCATGGCTTCATGAGAGGAACACATCTGCCAAGGCAAGAGCCATCTTACCCACACTACTCAGCTTCATGAGCCCAATCCTTTCTTCCACCACTCCTCGGTAACTTCTTGGTGCTATCGGCTGCCTCTGGCTACAGAGCAGGACTGGGGGGTAGGGATGACATTCTTTACAGAAGGCAGCCTCAACATAGTCTGTATTCTTGGAGATACGGGTCTCCACTTGGGATGGGGCAATCTGTGGGATCACCTCAAAAGACTCACAGATCAATGTCTTCATAACAAGAGAAATACAAATTATTTCAATGTTTAATGCAAGTAGGTGCTTCAAAGATTAAGAAAACTCAGACAATAAACAGCTATGTTCCACAAAAATATATAGCTGTCATAAAACATTCTTTTTAATTCAAGATTACTGGCCATCTTTGTGTGTTTGTATACATTTATATGTGTGTCTATGTCCGTGTGTGTGTATGTGTGCATTTGTGTGTGTGTCTGTGTGTGTATGTGTGAGTGTGTGTATGTCCATGTGTGTGTCTATGTCCATATGTATATGTGTGTATATATGTGTATGTATGTCTGTGTATGTATGTGAGTGTGTATTTGTACTGTGTGTCTATGTCCATGTGTGTGTATATATGTGTGTGTGTATATGTGTGCATGTCTGCACACACGTATGTGTGTGTATGTGTATGAGTGCTATCTCAACACAGCCATGTGGAGGGAACTGACCCCACACTCATCAACCAAAGGATCAGGCAGTGCTGGTGGTGGTTCTGACTACTTCCATTTCCCTTCTTCAGGATGGATTTGCCCACTTTGGGTGAAGGGGATAAGCAAATACAAGCAGCAAACACACCCAGGCACACTACCAGGCACAGTCCACCTGAACACCCAATTACCTCAAATTCTCTACCTAATGAGACAACCCCTCAAAATATTCCTAAAGACTATAGTGAAGAATCAGTTACGAATTCACACTTTCACAAAACTGGACTTTTTTTTCATGACTACCTCCTTTTTACAAGCTCCAAGGAAAAATATCTAGGTACCGCTCAGCATTGTTTAACACTGATCTCAAAAGTCTAAGCCGTCCATATCATCAAAGTAAAAGGCATGGAGACAAGGGTGTGGGCACAGCAATACACAGAGAACATACTCTTTCATGATGTTTCACTGCAGATGCTCTTTCAGAGAGATACCCACTGGAGAATGCTCTGTCAGAACACAGTAACTTCAAACCTGGTTCCAGGTAGTAAATGAACTTAAAATCCCCACTAGTGCAGTGCAATACAACCAGTGTGACTCTGAACACAAAGCAGAAATTTCTCAAGCCAGTACAAATGTGGTCCAATTCCATTTGTCTGGTCAGCGCAACACAACTAGAGTGTGCATAGTTGGCACTGCAAAGTTGAAGTCTGTGCAAACTTGATACTTGGGTTTAACAGCTGGTGAGGCAAACTGGCGTCTGCTTCTGTTGATTTGTATTCTGCATAAAGGCTAAGATATGACTGAAGATGGGTGAAAAGCCAGTGAAATATCAGCTGCAGAAATCCCTTTACATAGAAATGCTCAGCTGAGAAACAGGTTTCCTCTAGAAGTCACAAGTGTTTCACAAAAGCTTGGGGAAACTGGAGCAGCCTTTAAAAAGGACACAGCATTGTCCAAAAAAACTTAAACTCACCAGAAGACAACTTCCTTGTTTTTAGAGAAAAAAATAAACTTTAAAGTCACCATGTATTACAAGAGTCACACATCAATGTATTCACTCTGGAAATTTTGTTTGGGTCAATTCTCCACACCTGACACTTAACTAGACATGTGGCATACATTGTACATTGTTTTTCTGTACTCAAAAAAGCATCAGTATGGCTTCCTAGAAATTACAGCAAATATATAACCTGGCTGACTCCTTCAGATTATATCTTCATATGAAAACTTTACCTAGAAAGTTCTCTCAAAAGTGACCATCTACTTCTTGGTTGTAAAGTGAGCATTTACTGCTTTCTGATTATGAAAGTAAAGAATATTTAATGTCAGTAAGATTGACCTACTGGAAGCCTGTTGGGAGGCTCCCAAGCTCACTGATGTCATAGACAGCCCTAAATACTAGCCTATTAAAGATACTGTGGTATTTATCATTTCCTCCAAGTTCTTTAGGGTATAGTTTACACACATCCCAATTCACCAATTTAAAGTGCATTCAGTAAGTCCTGACAAATGCAGTTACACAACTCCGCCACGGTCGGGTGCAGAAACGTCACTGTCCCACCTCGCACAGTCCCTGTGTGCTGTCCTGTGGTCAACCCTGCTCCCAGTGCAGCTCTGCTAGTCTATTTTGTGTTCTCTAAACTTTGTCATAAAATGCAGGCATGTGGTTTCATCTGGAGCACTCGGCCTGGGGCAATTATCAACAATGCAGCTAATGGCACTAGTTCTGCTTACAGGCTAGGGAGCAGGTGCTGGAGATGGAACCCAGGCAAGTGCTCTACCACTGAGCCACGCTCCCAGCTGTTTTCAGGCTAGTATATTAACATAAATGCTCACTTGCCTTGAGTAAATGCCCAAGTGTATGCTTGCCGGGTGCTTGCTAGGTAGGTGTAGACTGTTAGTATCAGAAACAGGCAAGCCATTTCCAAAGAGGTAACTTAAGTCTATGGTTCCACCAGAAATGTGTCAGAGTTTGGGTTGTTCCATTCAAGTCAACTCAAGTTGAGCTTAAGTGTTCCTGTCACTTCTTGCTATTATCAGTTTAAAAAATTACAGCCATCCTAATAGGTACGATTTTCAGCTTGCATTTCCTGAGTGGCCAATGGGACAGA
This sequence comes from Mesocricetus auratus, assembly GCF_017639785.1. Classification (NCBI taxonomy): domain Eukaryota; kingdom Metazoa; phylum Chordata; class Mammalia; order Rodentia; family Cricetidae; genus Mesocricetus; species Mesocricetus auratus. The sequence goes on along the minus strand of NW_024429267.1, from coordinate 58,804,488 downwards.
GTCAGAGTGCTTAAGTGTGTTCACTTGGCATCTCCTCTTCTTTGATGAGCTGTCTATACAGGGTTTCTCTGTGTAGCCCTGGCTAACCTGGAACTCACTCTGTAGATCAGGCTGGCCTTGAACTCAGATCCGCCTGCTTTGCCTCCCAAGTGCTAGGAGTAAAGGTGGTGCCTTTGGCCCATGTTTAAGCTAGGCTGCCTTTTATCACTGAGTCATGGTTTTGCTCTTACAGTGTTTTGAGACAGAATGTTGCTGTATAGCCCAGGCTAGCCTCCAGCTCATGATCCTCCTGCTTCAGACACCATGCCCAACGATTACTGAGCTGAGTGTTTAATACATTCTGAAAACAAGTTCTTTATCAGATAAGTGATGTGTAAATATTTTCTCCCAGCCTATGACTCAGTATCATTTAAAAAGCTGGAGTACAACATTTTGATGAAATCTGATTTATATTTTTCCTTTTATAGGTCCTGTTTTTTGTTGTGACATCTAAAACACCTTTAACTAGGCTAAGAGTGCAAAGATTGGCATGCCTTCTTCTAAAAAGTTCTCTAGACTTAATATTTGGCCTGTGAGGCAAACTGAGCTTATACAAATGGTACTGTATATTTGCAACCATATTGAAAAATTGTCTTTTCTCCACTGAATCACGTTGGCACCGTTTTCTCTGAGAAGTAGCTGACTATATATGTGTGTTATTTATGGACTCTGTTCTTTCATTATGATTACCCTTCACAATCTTGATCACTATAATGTTATACTACATTCTGAATACTGCAATCACTTCTAAGATTAAGCATTTCCTTCTACAATGCCTATCTATACAAGTTGTTTAATAAGACCCTTTTTACCTTCTCAGAAAGGTCAAACATAGATTAATGCTCACCTTTCCCCCCCATAAATCTTCATATACAGCTAAACTAGAATTCATTTGACAGACTGCATACCAAGGGGTCTGCCATTCCTTCTCCCCCAAATAAAAGCATCCTTCCAGTCAACTGTTGCAGGATATCTCATCACACTGTGTGAAAGGCACCTTCTGACTAGCTTAATAAAGAGCTGAATGGCCAATAGCTAGGCAGGAAAGAATAGGCAGGGCTTCTGGGAAAGGAGATAATCTCTGGGAAGAAGAGAGACAAGAACAAGTGGGACACACAGAACGGGAGGGAGGTACTAGGCATGTGGCAAGACACAGATTAATAGTTATAGGAGCTAGATGGGAACAAGCCAAAGATAAAGGCCAAGCTTTCATAATTACTAATAAGTCTCTTTGTCATTACTGGGGAGCTAGCAGCCCCAAAGAAAGCCCAACTACATTTGGCATTCCAACGTGTGTCAGGACCACACAGAAGGAGAAGTCACACCGGCCAGCACTGCAGTTACCAGCTGGGCCTCCACACAATCACTCATGATAGCTGGCTGCTGCTCCCAGGGACTTCAGAAAGTGGGCTCAGCAACTTCCAAGAGTTGGGACCCTTAGATGTGGCTACCACTGGTGCCTGTGAACCTGAAGGGGACACAGTGCCAGCACAGCAGGCATCCCAGTCACCGCCTAGCAGTTTAAGGCTTGGTTCATGAGGTCAGAGATGCTGCAGGCAGTCAGTGAAGCCAGGTCCCGACTGAAAAAAAAAAAAAAAGATCTCTATACAGGTACAGTATGCTTAAAAATATGCTTAGATGCTGAAGAAGAAAGAAAATATGTATAGACAGTCATAGAAAAATAGTTTAAAATAATGAAGTAAAATCTTTAAAGAATGAGTAAAGTAGTATAAGAATAAGCCACATAAGAATAAAAAATACACAGAGTGTCTGGATCCTGTATGGTGTTTTGCTGACTTTGAATTTTTAAATGCTAATGAACAAAAAACAGCAGCTGCTAAGAGATATTAGATTGTGGGAAGAAAAACTACTGAATTAAATCAGTCTATATTTTAAGAATGTCTTAACTTCAGAGTGGAAGTCAGAAAATGTGTTGCATTGGGGGAGAGGTTACACCTTTGTTTTCACAGGAAACAAAGAGCTATGGATTTCTTCAAAACTAATAAAGACCATATCTTATGGGGAGAGACCTGAAAATCTTGGCCACAGACATGAAGGAAGAAACCAAGAAAAACTACAAGACAGGTAATGTATAAACTGATCCCTTGACATGGGAACAGCTCTGAGACTGAATGAGACGTGATAAATCTTGTTAACTACAGAGTCCTCATGACTTATTATTACATGCCATCCTTTCATATGACATGGCTGGAAATTTATATTACCCTTTAATTATACAGTCCACACAGACTGATAGTTGACAAATGCCTTTTACCTGCTCAAACAGAACAAAAAAAGTATCTTTAGCTGATTTGCACACACTGTACATTCCATACTTGTGTTAATACAGATATGTGTTTTTAGAACAAAGGACCAAACAAAACGAAGAAAAGTAGCCCTGGTGATCCAGCCTCTCAGAGCATCTCTGTTGCAGTTTCCTCAGAAATCAGCATCCAGAACAACTTCAAAGCTGTTAGCTGAGATGGTTTAGCCTCACAGACTACTACAGTAAGACTTCAGATAAACTCTACACTTTCCCATCACACAGAGACTAAACAAAGAATAAAACAGCTAGCTCTCTCAGGACTATTATCTCAATTTTCTCAGGGTCTCCTAAAGATGCCATCTCCCCCAGAAAACAGGAAGTACTTTTAAGAACACTACACTCACATTCCCAAAAGGTGGAGGGTGTGGTTTCTGGTTGCTCAGTGGATGTTTGCCATTGTTGGGGGGGGGGGGTTGCAAGTTGTTACTGGTCACTGTTGGGGAAGTCTTATGTCAATAAAGCACTGTTGAGCCAATAGGAATCTAGATGGGAGGGACTAGGAGTCGAGAAGGATTCTGGGAAGGAGAAACACAGGAGAGTCGACATGTGACGCCATGGGGTAGGAAGCCCGGAACTATTCTCCGGTAAGAGACATACTTAGATTAACAATTATGGGGTAATTACTTAAGTCAGAGCTAGCCAGTAAGAAACAAGCAAGGGCTACAGCTTCATAATTAATATAGCCTCCTGTGTGTTTATTTAGGACTGATGCGGCTCTAGAACCAGGTTGGCGGGAAGGTTTCTCACAAAGAAAAAGCTTCTCTTAACAGGTCACAGTCAGGGAAAATACTGTATATACGTTTCTACTCTTGTTTAAGGTATTATACCTATGCAGTTCATTGAAAAATGTGATGTAAAGTTCTAGTCCTTGATAGCTATTTAGGATAATAAGAAATACAGGTTATTAGTCATCTATAACAATCAAATCTGCAGCCATGTTAGATATGTTTTCAAGATAAAACAGAGATATATTTTAGATAGATAGAGGGTCTTCAAACATTTCAGAGACTTACAGAATATGGCATTTAAGGCGTTTTAATAACAAGGCTTTTCTTGACAGTGAGACATCTGCTCCTGGCAGGACCAATTCACTTCAAAAAAGGATGATGAGCATCGAAGAACCTCCACATGGAGTTTGCGTTTAATGTGGCAGAGTTAGTCACTGGGCAGGAAACTTGCCTTCCCTCAACTGCTGACAGCGTGCTGTGCAAACTGGACAAGCAGGACACAAAAGAAGGCCACTGCCGAACTCTACCAAGACAAGATAGACAGTCATTCAAAAATCCCTGCTTCACAGAAAAGTCTGTCAGATATTCTAGGCCTATAGGCTCAAGGTGGAAGCACCAGTGTCACAGAGGAACCTTGGGTGACTGTCCAGGCAGCCAGAGGGCTCTATTGTTTCTGTAGTTTTAGAAGTAGTTTGTTCTCCACTTTCTGTTCACTCAGGAAATTCAGAGGCTCACTTGAGTCTCTGACGGGGGTTGAAGACTAGATAATTATAGTTACAGTTGTATTTGTTAACAAATACAGAAAAGAAACTCACAAAAGAGATATAAAATATAAAAGGTTGAAATGCATAAAACTTGTTATTTATCTAAACAATGTTTTAAGGTCTAATAAGGTATTTTAGGGAAGGTAAAACAAGTTATGACAGAAAGGTGTTTAGGTATAAAAAGTTGGATGCATCAAGATAGAATAGATAATAGGGTATTTTCTCCAAGTTTGCCAAATATTAGTGGACTGGACATTGTAAATGTAATTCTTACCTGACAGTGGGGCCCTGGCATTCATGGAATCATGGGTGTGGCTGGTCCCACTGTACCAACTGAAAAACTGATGGGGAATGTTCTGCCTGTGTGCTGTGACTATATGTTTATCTTATTGGTTTAGTAAAATGCTGACTGGCCAGTAGCTAGGCAAGAAGTATAGGTGGGGCTACCAGACAAGGAGAATGCTGGGAAGAGAAAGGCAGAGAGAGCTGCCAGGAAGACGCCATGTAGCTACCAGGAAGACAGGATGCTGGGAATTCTCCAGTAAGTCAAAACCACATGGAGATATACAGATTAATAGAAATGGGTTGATAATTAAGAGAGCTAGCCATAAGAAGCCTAAGTCATTGACCAAATAGTTTACAATTAATATAAGCCTCTGTGTGTTTATTGGGTTCAAACGGCTGCAGAACCAGGTGGAACAAAAACTCCATCTACGGAAAATACATTTGCATCGGACGACTGCATACCAAGACACATTCTCAAATGAAGCAGAAAGCAATGAACACCGAGCCCAAAGGTGAGGTGTGACCTCAATTCTTCCCTATGACAGCCAAGTCCAGTTAGTAAGTGGTCTTCTCTAACAGAAAGGCTCCTCTGTGAACTGTCTGAAAAGCATAAAGTCACTAAGAGTGCCAAACCAAAAAGGCGACTTTGAATGCAGGGTCACAAGTGTGACGCTGACTCACACTCAATATGCTTTGCTCACATCAACTGACCCTGGCACTCTGCTGGACTCATTGTCTTGGAAGGATCTGTTCCACCAATTCCAGTCCCCAGAAAGTAATTACTACTAAAAAGAAAAGCACACAGTGATGGATCATACCATCCCTCTGTCTACTGAGCTCTCAGCCCACTGTGGGTTTTCTATGAACCTTAGCAAAGATTTCAAGATCCAGTGAAGAGCTGATGCATATAAATTTAGTTAATAATACCAAATGACTTTAAAAACATATATCAAGCCGGGTGTTGGTGGCACACACCTTTAATCCCAGCACTTGGAAGGCAGAGGCAGGCGGATCTCTGTGACTTCGAGGCCAGCCTGCTCTACAGAGCGAGTTCCAGGACAGCCTCCAAAACAATACAGAGAAACCCTGCCTCGAAACCCCCCCCCAAAAAAAATCAAATGTGTTGAACTCCTCCAAGTCTATCACACTGTATATCCATTGGTTGATGGCCTCTTCAGGAACAGCCTTGTCTAGAAACTTTACTTCAAATTTTCTTCATCATTTCCTACCAAAATCACAGCTAGGCAATTTACAGTTAGAAAAGAGGTTGGGGTGGAGGGGGGTTGTAAAGAGACAGTTCAGTGATTAAGAGCACTGGTTGTTCTTTCAGAGGACCTCAGTTCAATTTCCAGCATCCATACAGTAGTCCACAACCATCTGTAATTCTAATCCTGGGTTATCCAATGCCCTCTTCTGGTCTCCACAACACTGTACGTAAGAGTACACACACACAGGCAAAAACACCCAAACACTACCACCGTTTTTATTCAATGCCCCCCCCCAGCCCTGTTTTCTTTTCACCAACAAAGGAGCATACCCACTGCCTTGGCTTCAGGCCTTGATCTACGCTTGAGAGAGGGCTCTACCTCTCAAGTACCACACAGAGCCACAAAGGCTGACATGCTACAGGTTTGCCTCCAGTTTCAGAGGCTAACATGATTCCAAGTAAAATTTTAGGGATATTAGTTGTGGGCATTAATTTTACATAGCACAGATGTATTTGTGTGTATGTGTTCTTGCAGGTATAAACATACACATGGAGGTCAGAGGACAGCCTCAGCTGTTGTTCCTCAGGCACCGCTCGCTGTTTTTATTCCTTTGAGATAGGGCTCTCACTGACCTGGGACTCACCAAGTAGACCAGGCTGGTCTCAGGGATCTGCCTGTCTCCACCTCCTTAGCACACACAAACACATCTGACTTTTTAACATGTGGGTTGTGGGGATGGAACTCGGGTCCTCCAATCATTTTACTAACTGAGTTATCTTCCTAATCCTTGGCTGTACTTAAAGAACAACAAAAACAAAGGAATTAGAGGTGTGTGCACTGAATGAAGACGGGAGTGAGAAAGGAAAGTAGGTGAAGGCACACGTTTGGAACAAAGGCTGTGAAGGAGCCGCACTTCTACAGATCAGTCTGCATGGCTAACTCAACTCTGCACCTGCTCTCGCTCCACCAGTCAGCATGGACAAGTGAGCGGCTGACTGCTCGAGGTCATGCTCAGCTACATAACAAGTCTGAAGCCAGTCTGGACTACAGGACACTTCATTTAAAAAAAACAAAGAGAGATTTGTTCTAGCCACTCAACTCTCTGCTTTACAAGTCAGTTTTTCTTTGTCAAAAGGCTTACATTTCACACATAAATATAGCTTAGGAAACCAACGATAGAAAACACAGACCTACTCTGACAATCGCACACTCAGAAAGCTGAGACAGGATGGTTTTGCACTGGGGGACGGCCTGGACCACATGCCAAGCCCATCTGAAAAGAGGGGAGGGTGTCAGTGTTTTGAGCACATGACCAGAATGAAGATGAGTTCATTCTGCATCTACATGCATTTCTGAATTAAAATGACTGCTGCCTGACCGTTCTGAAAATGCTTCTGAAGTTCTGTCCACACTGATATGGAAGAGAAAGATGGGGTGCAGAGGTTATGATCTTTAAATTCTGAACCCCACTTCCATTTCTTGAGTGCTGGGATTACAGAGTTCTTTGTCAGAACAACATCCAGTTTTACATAGCACTGGGGGTTGAACCAAGGGCCTTGTGCATGTTAGGCAAATACTTTACCAATTAAGCTACATTTTTTTAAACACAAAGACTAATCAACTATGAAATAAATACCAGAACTTTCAATTTTTAGTTTACATGTTTTGAAGGGGAAGAAACACCCCAGCTTTAAAATCTGACATAGTACACCCACGTTAAACTTCTGAAAGTTAAAAAAAACTAAAACCAACATGTGGGAAACGTGAGCAAAGGTCCTAAGCTCATCCTTTCTCCTCATTTTCCCAGGCAGCCAACAATTGTAGAAATTCCCTTGAGGGCAGGTTTCCAAAGTAGAGAGCACCGCAGATTCTCTTTCTCCCACAACCAGAGACAGCCAGAATCTGAGGCCAAATGTCCCCATGGGACAGCAGTCACAGCACAGGGCAAGACATTCTGTGGCTTCAAGAGGAAGCACTGAGGCAGTTATGTCAGTGGTCCTGAGGGTTTCTGTGTCAGGAGCTGCAGGGGGTAACAGAGCCCAAAGAACTGGCCATGCAGAGGTCTCCACCAACACAGAAATAAGGCTTCACAGACCTGGTGACATACATGTGGGAGAACCCCAGACAAGACTCCTCTGTTCCCAGCAAAGGGACAGGAGGTGAGAAAGTCCAGAGACAGCCCAGGCCAGAGTGTGCTCAACAGCATGACTACAGCAGCTCCAATCAGAGCCACCTAACAGACAGAAGGAAGGTGAGTCGGGAGGATCAGAAACTAATCCCCAGAGTCGTGCTGCTCTCTGCCCCATCCCTCATGTACATGCATGTGAATGCGTCGCACGTGCGGACACACACACACACACACACAGATTCACAACAACACAGGCCATACTCCCAGGTGACATGTGGTGTTCCCCAATGAGTAGACCTTTACCTAACTATACAGTAGATCAAAAGCAGAAGCAGACATTGGCACAGCTCACACAGCTTGCTCAGAATTCAGTGTTTTTCCCCCACACGTGTGTACAGTTTTATCATAGGCAGACACAGAAGTCCCTCTCTGCCTGTGTTGCCAAACCACCCACCACCACAAGAAAACTACATTATAGAGAATATGTTCTTCTGATATGAGGTGGGGTTTTCTTGTTTATTTTTGTTATGAGACAATTCACTCTGTAACTAAAGCTGGCTTAAATTCCTCATCCTCCTGCCTCTCCATCCCTAGTGCTGGAATTAAAGCATGAACCTCCTGACCCTTAAAATGGACTCAAGACACATCAATAGTGGGCATCGTTTATCGTTGCACAGACCACTTGGGGTGGGTGGTGTAGCTCTCCCGCTGGTAGGCCTGTGGGCCCATGTAAGCGTAGCTATTCATTTCTCTGGAGCACAAGGAGTGACTATAGGGCTGTATGCTAAGTGTACATCTTGTTTTATAAGAAGCTGCCACATTGTTTTTCTTTTCTTTTTTTTCTTTTATATTTTGTCTGTTGAGACAGGGTTTCTCTGTAGACCAGGCTGGCCTTGAACTCACAGAGATCTGCCTGTCTCTGCCTCCTGAGGGCTGGGATTAAAGGTGTGTGCCACCACCTCCCGGCTGCCACACTGTTTTCTAAATCTGGTTGTGTAAGTGACTCCGTAATCCTGGTTACTACTGTTTTTATTTTTTTTCAAGTTTAGCTGTTCCGGGCCCTCTGCCTCTCCGTACAGACGTTAGCTATCTCTGTGTATAAAGAGCTGTGGGCCATTGCTAGGAGATGTGCTGGCTGGATCACTGTGGACAGGGTAAGTGTCTACACTGCACTCTTCAGTCCGTGAGTGGGGCATGCTCCTCAATCACTCAGATCTTTGGTTTTTCCATTAGCATTTTATCACTTTCAGTTAGATAGGCTAACACACACATTCTTATATATTTCATTACAGTTACTACTGTTTTAAATTTTGGCCTCCATGTGTTGTTCTATGGAACTGTGGATTTCTATGATTTTAAGTCCTGTGAGACGAATTCATTTTCTGCAGACTTTTTGAAATTTTCTAGGTAGTTAAGCATGTCAATTATAAGTAGAGGCAGTTTTATTTCTTCCTTTACACTATGCTTTGGGCACTGTTAGGAATAGCAGTTAGACATGCTTGCCTTGTTTCTGAAGGCAGGAGCACAGCATTGAACCTTCACAGGAAAGACCACAATACACATGTCTCTGGCTGAGGCTGCTCCTGGCTGTCTCCCAGTATATGGAGAGTATGTAAATCCAGTACTGAGACCCATGGTGGAGCACAGATCTAGGAAGAATTCTATCTTTTGTTTATTACTATGCATGAGTACACACATTCATGGAGGGTGATCACCATTAAATGCAGAGATACTGGAGCCTACACATACACAGGTATTTCCCCCAAAAGAGCTACACACTTCATGTGAAGCTAAACTTTTATTATTATTAAAAGTAATTTAGATTTCATTCTATTTACTCCATAACTGGTCATAACAAATTAATGCAGAGACTAGTTATTTCATCTCTGAGATATCTGTCTATAAATTAGGAAAACATCTAACAGGGATTTTTGTTGTGGAACATTAAGATGTGTTAGGTTCATTTATGCTGTGGAATATTTAATGATGCAAAGATGTATTACGTTCTTTCACTATGCATTTGTTTAATTCTGTAAAGTGGTGTTACTTTGCCTGTCTAAAACACCTGAGCAGTCTAGTAACGAGCTGAATGGTCACTAGCTAGACAGGAGAGAGAAACAGGCAGAGCTGGCAGGCAGAGAGAATAACAGAAGGGGGGGGGGAAGGAGAGGAGGACGCCGGGGCCACACACACAGTCAGCCACAAAGAAGGGAAGAAAAGTTATAGAATAGGAAAGGTAAAAGGCCTAGAGGCAAATTAGTCAAGGAGAAATGGGATAAATTAAGTTAGAAAAGCTGGCTATAAAAAAGTAAACTAAGGCTGGGCATTCATAAGTAAGAAAAGCTCTCAGTCCATTTATTTGGGAGCTGGGCCAAGAGTTAAAAAAAAAATCAGATCAACAAATGTAAAATTCTAGGAAGACTCCAAACAAATCTCAAGAGCGATTTTAAGGTCTCAATGCTAATTTTAATTTTAACTTGAAACTTTTAGAGATGCTGAGAAGTCCTAAGCAATGTCAGGGATCTGCAACTGTAGAGAAGCTGGAAACCTGAGGCCTAAAAAACAGTTCTCATGGCTTGAAGTTCTAAAAGGAAGAGAACTTGAAAGCACAGTCTAAAGAGTAAGTGCTTTCCTGGCACTGTTCTGGGAAATCAGGGAGCCCATCCAGAAATCCCTGTGAAGCCCCACTCCCACACTCCCAGCAGCCACGCCCCTCCTCCCCAGGCCAACAGAAAGGTGTGCCACTGCCTGTTCTTCCACGGGGTAACTCCACTCTCCACTGCCACCCTGCAACCTCCCCACAGTTCTCCCAAGACTCTAAGGACTTTCATGAACTCCATCATTTTCTTTCCTCCACAACAAGGTGTCAGCTTGACACAGCTGTGTGGAAGCCCAGAGGTGAGTGGAGCAATAGTTTCCAGAATGATCTAGCCAATCCTCATCCCCTACAGACACACACACACACACACACACACACACACACACACACACACACACACACACACACACACGCTCCTAGACTTGCAAAAAGGGGCTGTAGGTGGGACCCAGTGAAGGAGGAATTCATTGTCCAGCCCACAGAACTTTCTATACTGCTCCTTTCTAGATATACACTGGACACAGGAAGGAATTGAACCACGGGGTGGTGCTCTGATTTTTCTACCTCCCAACTACACAGGAGCCCTAGCAGACCTATGCTCTGGGCAGAAGTGGACTGTAGGCATTAGGAAGAGAGGATGGTATCTAGAAAACACCAAATCTGCCACACAGTAAATCCAAAAATCAAGACTTCCTACTTAGATGCACACCCTGCTTTTCTCTATCCGCTAGAAGCAGACTACAACACTAAGACAACACATTCACAGGCAAGCTACTTGAAATCTCAGAAACACAAGATGAACAAACAACTAATGTCCCCTCAAACCCAGAAAAATGAGTATAAGAAGAATCATGATCACAAAGCAGAAGAATAAACACCCAGATAAATCCACTTTAAATCCACTTAACGGAGAAGTGAAAACACAGCACAACTGAGTGACACAGAACCAGTGACGAGAAACAAAACCAGTCTCACACCAGACACCCAGCTGGCCACTTTGGTAGCAAAAGGATGGCAGAAAACATCTAGAAGGAGGAAAATTAATGAGAATGTGTTTCCATATCCAGTAAGAGTATCACTGTGAATACATTTTAGGTAGAAAAAGACATGGAGAACCATTCACAATCCCCCATGGAAGGATCGTGAAGAGAAAAGAAACAGAAAAGTAATTGTCTAAGTAAAGGACGGGGAAGTCAAGACATTTGTAAAAATAAGTAAAAGTGACATTAAACCAACGGAAGCAACTCCAAATTCCACTACTAAAGCTTCTTAGCTGAAGGGAGAGAAATAACATATAATGAGTAGTAACTCTGGGCACTGAGCGTAAAAGCCAATGAAGAAGAAACAAACAGCCAGGAAAAGAAACCTGGGTAGCCCAAGTCGGGCTGTGGTGGCGCACACCTTTAGTCCCAGAACTTAGGAGGCAGAGTGAGTTTGGTCTACAAAGTTACACAGAGAAACCCTGACTCAAAAAAAAAAAAAAAAAAAAGAAAAGAAAAGAAAAGAAAAAGAAACCAACCTAAGTAACCTAACAAAATGAGGAAAGATGATATATAAGAGAACAATTTTTTTAAAAAAGTAAATTCAAATATTCCAGCAATACAGACTAAATTCCCCTCCTTAAAACAGACTCGGATTATATGCAAAAATAAAAGCTATATGTTACTAAACTCCAATAACTAAAGTACAGATAACAGAACTGAGGTATAGCTGAATGTCCACACAAACAAGTTGTTTTTATATTACAAAGCTGTAGCTCATCATGGGAAATAAAATTACAACCCGCACTTCACACGGCTTAAAAACACAAAGCCAAGCTGGTCATAGCAGAGCTCACAGATCAGAGTGGCAACAGCATCATTCCTTTGGGAGAGACAGAGGCTACAAAGGAACATCACACAGTGAACGACTCATATATAAAGCTCTTCAAGCACCCAAAACACAAACACTTTCATCACACAGGGAACACTCAAGTCATCATTGCAAAAATAGCTATGATCAAGCCAATGAGAAAAAAATCCAAAAGTATTCCCCAAAGCAAAACCCAATTGGATATATTCATTAACTTCAATGAACTAAAATTAGATATTAAAAACCAATAAGCTAAAAGACAACATTTATCCCTTTGAAATAAAAAAAAAATAACTCATTCTAAATGGCTTTAAAACACAACAGGAAACCAAACAGTGAAGTGAACAAAAACTCCACAGTGAGACGGTTGGGGGCAGAGGCTGCAGCAGAGGGAGGCACCAGCTTATGCACATTAGAAATGAAGGCACTAAGGTTTCCAAGACACTCAAGCTTAGGTCAAAGGTGTACTTAGTAACTAAAACCAAAACTTATTCCCTGAAGAATAAAATGACAGCAGAGCTAAACCTTAAGGCAAAGAAGTCATGTGCCATAAAGAACTGCATGGAGCCCATGTCTTCACCCAGCAACACCTGCCAATTTCACGGTGACGGGTTTGCCTATGTTCATTTTGCCAAAACATGACTAATTTTGGCAGATAGCATGTTAACAGAAAGAAAACTGTTGGTTCACTTATGAGAGCAATTTTGTATTTATCCCTACCACATTGCACAGGGCCAGTTAAAATCAACACGAATAACAAAGATAAAGAAGTAAACTATGAACAGCGCACACTGAACCAACACAAAGTAACCACCCACCTGCTTGGTCAAACTTCTCTTAAGTTTCATTATGCAATATGTAGGATAGGAGGAGGAGAAGGGAGAGGGGGAACAGGAGGAGGGGGAGAAGAAGAGAATACACAATGAAAAACCAGAGCATCAATGTAGAAATGACAAACAGGACAGAAACACAAAACTTCCTGTAAATAATCTCCACGTGTTCATTTTTGTGGGATATGCCCCGCCCCCGCCAGGCCACCACACTGTGCTTCAGACATATGCAGGGTTTGTGCTCTATGTGCTCCTTACCAATTTGCTTTCTGCCCTTACATACTCTTAGGAAATCCATCACTAGAGCATATGTGCTGCATTCTCACCAACCTGCACAATTCAACAGGAACACTGCACCATGTATTCATCAGTGATGTAATCATGTTCCTTGAGTGGGGTGGGGATGTGTTTGGGCCAGGCATGCACAAGGCTGTGTTCCAAAGCCTCCCCCTACCCCACCACAGAGCTTCTTTGTGTAGCCCTGGAAGTCCTGGGACTTGCTATGTAGACCAGAATGGCCTCAAACTCACAGAGATCTGCCTGCCTCTGCCTCCCCAGTGCAGGATTAAAGGTGTGTGCTGCCGCCACCAGCTGGCCAGTATTTTATACCCCTCTGTGTGTGAGTGTGCATCCTCTCTCTCTCTCTGTCTCTCTCTGTCTCTCTCTCTCTGTCTCTCTCATACACACACACACACACACACACACACACACACACACACACAAAACTAGCTACTTGGTCATATGATTTACACATCTTTCTTTACCAGGGTATTGCCAAACTGTCTTCTAAATTACATAACAGTCCCCGATTTTCACAACAGCTGGCTTGGTCTTACTTTAGGTGTAGAAAGCAGGAAGGTGTCTTACATATTTACACCCATGCCTAGACTGTCAACCCTGCTTTATTCTCTGATTTAAATGGCTTTACTCACCAAAATCTTTGGCTCAAATACTCTAACAAAAGGCTGCAGTGAAACCTGGTTGGCTCTGAAGGCAGAGGCCAACCACCATCCCTTCTTTGCCAGAACACAACAGTCTAACAGAACACTCAGTGTCTTGCCACAGTGAGTTAGTTCTATTGTGACGTCGGCAATCTAACATGTCAGCATGTTGTCATCATTTCCTCCTGTGTGCAGTTCACTGCACACTCTGCCTATGAAGTCTGGTGTCGTGTGCATGCAGTGTCAGAAGAAACTTCTTGGAGAGTAAATAAGATTTAAAACTTAAAGCTGATGGCACCTTCAGTTCAATAAATTCTTTCAAGTCAGAACAATTCTTGTATGGCCTTCACAACTGATACAGTCCCAAGGGCACAAAGCTGATCTAACGTGGAAAGCAGCACAGACAGGAAATGCTGCACAAAGGATGCTGGGAGAAGGCAAGGGCAGCCAGGAAAGGTGAGGGAACGCTGAGGGAACGCTGCTCCTATCCACGGCCCTCAACACAAGCGTGTGACGCAGCAGTTTCCTGCTCTGCCTTCCGTTTATGTGGCACTGGGGCAAAGTTCCCATCTGAACAATGAGAAAGCAAACAAAATGGTACAGGACAGCCATGCATTTTACAAGTGAAGAGGCGAGCAGGGAAGCCAGTTACTCAAGGTCACAGGTAGCCTGAATCCAATTTCTAATTCTTAACACTGTAATTAATATTCATGTACTACCCCAGTGTGGCTGTGACATGACTGTGAGAGGACATCTGCAGGACAGGACAGTCAGGGCCACTGCCAGAAAACAATCTGAGAAGACAGGAAGGAAATTAGTTCAGACTTTCAGAAAAAACGTTACAGTGAGTGCCCTGAGAGGTTCCCTTCAACAATACTCTAATTACCTTTGTTTTAAAAATACTCTCAGACATCTTCCATGTAAGTTTGAGTTTGAAATAACCAGTCTGCTGATGTAGAAACACACAGTATTCATGAAACTAAACTTATTAAGTATCAAGGTTCTCTTTGGAATTATTTTCAGTTATAAACAAATGACTCAACCAACCAGCACCGGCTGTCGGAGTTCCAACAGGTAGGCAGGTAGGTTACCTACCTACTGCAGGGGCATCATACTCATCACCAAGCAGGATTTCCGGAGCAGAGTATGCAAGAGATCCACAGCTTGTCGTGAGCTTCTTCCCTGGCTGAAATTTGTTGCTGAAGCCAAAGTCTGTCAACTTCACGAGACCTTGTTTTTCAAAAAAGACTACATTTTCTGGTTTTAAGTCTCTGTGAACCACATGGAGTTTATGGCAGTAAGATATAGCATGAACTATTTGAGCAAAATACTTCTTGGCCAAGTCTTCATTAAGACCCTCCTCGTGTTTCATTATGTAGTCAAACATATCTCCTCCGTCTCCAAGTTCTAGAATGAGATACAGTTTGGTCTGGGTGTCTATGACTTCATAAAGACGAACGATGTTCGGGTGCTGCACCAGCTTCATGCACCTCACTTCCTGGAACAGATGGCCAGTGGCTAGCGTGTCGAGCTTCGTCTTGTCAATCACTTTCACTGCCACCTTCTCACCTGTGAAGACATGCCTGGCAAGCTTAACTACCGCAAAATGACCTCGGCCTAAGGTTTTATCCAGATCATATAATCCAGCAATTTTTCCATCATATCCTCGCTTGAACCCTGCCATGCTGGTGCAACAGAGGGGAAAATAATTAAAGTGCTTGAAGTGGGTCTTCTCATATGAGTGTATCTGCTGGAGACAAGGCCTTCATTATCAGCACAGCAATGGATACCTGTAAAACAAGAGAGACAATCAACACAGGGATTTTCTTTCTAATTTTTATTTGTTTTATTTTGAGAGCCTTAAGTTGACTGAGATACAAATGAGTCAAGGTCATTATTAAAAACCTATTTATATTCTTAGAGTTTACAATTCGAAATAGAGGTTGAGAAGTTAAGTGCCACACTCTACAAACAAGCAGTAGCAGCTCTCTGGAAGCATTTTTGGTGGGAGGGGGAGCATCAGAAATAAAATGACAAGTTTGATAAGCTATGCTTAAACAATAAATATTTTCCAAAAGTAAAATTCCATCTGTCTTTAGAAAACATGGTAAAAGTTCACAAGAAAGGAGGAAAGTACATAACCAGAAACCCAGCAACCACTTCCTGTCATCCAAAGTCTAACTATACTTGCAGAAGGTGCATGAAGGCCGCTTTGGCACAGCCTTCTCTTACCCTCTGTTCATGCATCCCCAAGTGATAACATGTAATCTGTGACTATCTAAAGGTTCCTAAAGACCATTTTCTCCATCTTCCCAAATTTCAATCAATACTGATACCAAGAGGGCAACCAAAACTGCCTTACTACATTTGAAATGCAATTTCTTTCCCAAAATGTTGACCAAGCAACTATCTGCTTCGTGACTGCAGGAATTAGACAGTCCTTGGACATAGCAGGTACTTAATAAATAGTTCTGACTGGAGACCACTCACTCTTTGTCTCCACTACCATGAGAGTGTTCTAACTTTCACAAAAAAAAAAAAATGCCATGGCTGATCACTTTGCCAGAGTACACAGGCATGCGCTCTTATAGATCATTAAGTGACAAAAAGTGTTTGGTTTTAGAAGCCATATTTCATATCACACTTAAAATCTTCAACCTATAAACCTCTTAACATAGAAATATGTTCTTATAAATGACCTTGACTCAGGGAAAACAAGTATATAAAATTATAGCAGTTAAAATATCTCACTTTAAATCCCAAAAGCTGAACAGCCACTCTAAGAAATGAGTATCAGAGCCCAGTGAAGACTGTCTGACCTCCCAGACAAGTCGAGGCCTATTAATGTGCACACACTACTTTGCTGAAGCCGTTTCTCACATTCCTAGCTGTGTGCTACAAAAGCAGACAGACACACACACTATCTGTGCTATTTAATGATGGAGGTGTGTTTAACCTCAAACTAAAACTTAGGGACACTAGGGCAGTAGTGCACTAAAACACTAGTGTCACATTCCTTTATATTTCGCTGTTATTTCAAAGATCAGAAGAAAAGCCCACACGTACTAAAATCCTACCACAGACATTCACAGAGATGAGACTATATTATGTCATTGGATATAAGGTCAGATTGTCTCATTTGAAAGCCAAGGAAATTCTACATACAAATGGCAGGTGCTATTAAAGCTAAAATTCAACATAACTCAGATTTCAAAGCCCATATTGGAGATCAGTCTCAAAATCTAGCATTGGACAGGTACTCTGCCACTGAGCTACATTTTCAACCTTCAAGGCCCACTCTTGACAAATCTGACACTGGAGTAACATTATACTTGGGACACTGAAACTGTAAGAATTTCAATGCAACTATGAAAATGATGCATGGAATCATTATCGTATTAACATCAATTCCAATATTACCCAAATCACTCACTCAGGACAACCTCAAAACTTCACATACAATAAACTTAATAGGATAACAGTAACATGTTCACTACTATTTCACATTTTAGAAGCCACTGTGATCACATTCAGCACTACCATTCTGAACGTGCACTACACACCAGTCACACACCAAGCTTCACACAATCCTTTCCCAGTTTTCACAACTCCCTGTGGACAGGGACTACTCACCCCGTTTTGAGGGGGAGAAAAGTAAGTTGGCCTAGGCAGCAGGGCCAGGATAAGGAAGAGCTGGATTCAACTCCAGGGCATCTGACACCTGCCAATGCTAACAACCTGTTGTGCTCATGTCTCTCTGCAAATTGACAGAACAAAACTGAGTTAGTTCTGTGTCTACTAAGATTTGCAATTAATAAACTAGTATAGGAGCTTGAGAAATGGCTCAACAGTTAAGAGTGCTTACTGCTCTTGCAGAGGACCTGGGTTCAATTTCCAAAACCAGTGTTAACTCCACTTCCAGGGGATCTGACACCCTATTCTGGACTTCATGGGCACCTGTACTCAAGAGCAAAGACAGATGAGAGAGGAGAGAGAGAGACAGAGACAGAGACAGAGAGACAGAGACAGAGAGAGAGACAGAGAGAGAGACAGAGAGAGAGACAGAGAGAGCGCTGACCAACAGACAGGCACACACAAAATAAAATACTATTTATTTATATAGTCTAAGAGTGCTCTGTCTGCACATTACCTGCAGGCCAGAAGAGGGCACCAGATCTCATTACAGATGGCTGTGAGCTACCATGTGGTTGCTGGGAATTGAACTCAGGTCCTCTGGAAGAACAGCCAGTGGTCTTTACTGCTGTGCCATTTCTACAGCCCATAAAATCTTTTTTAAAAAAGAAACTAGTATGAAAGAAAAAAAAGTCAGAAAAAGGGTCAATTTCTTCTGTACTCTGTATTATCCTGGTTCATCTGAACTAATAATTTCAATGACCAGCATAAAGAGGGACGTCTAAATTGAAGTGCTTCTGCATTTGGACAGCAGGTCCCCTACAGAAACTTTAATTCTTACGTATTAGGCCAGAGACTCTGTTTAACGTCAATTAACTCTGCAGGTTCAACCTGTCTAAGTATATGCTGCAATTTTTGCAAATTCAACTTTCTTTCACCTGCAAACAGACTTCTTGGGCTGCCTGCCCCCCCCCCTTTTTGTTCATCTTTATTCTTTTCCTCTGTTACTTTTGTTTAGATGTATTTCTGGAAAGTGGCAAATAGATCAGACTAGATAAATGAATCTGAGGATATTTAAGGTGTTTTAAATTTGGGGCTGAGGAAATGGCTGAGTGTGTAGGTGCCTGTGCACAATCAGAATCCCCAGCACCCACGAGAGCTGGTCATGGTGGCTCTGATCTGTAACCCAGAATGCAAAGGCTGGGGACGGGGTGGGCAGAGAGCCAATGGATCCCTGAGCTCACACTCACTAGCCAGGCAGCCTCGCCAGACCAATGAGACACAGAGAGAGACTGTGTCTCAGAACATACGGTGGAGAGCAGTGAGACGCTCAGAGGTAAAGGTCTCTTGCTTGACAACCTGAGTTCTATCTTTAGAATCCACATGATAAAAATAAAGAACAGACTCCCAGAAATTGTCCTCTGACCTTCACAAGAGACAGCTGTGGAATGCACACACGTGTGCGCACACACTGAGTAAGTAAATAATTAAGTTTAGGGGATCAGGTGGATAATGATCAAGGAAGACACTAATGATAATATCTGGCCTTCACAGATGCATACAGCGAACATGTACATGTATACACACAACATACAAATTGCTGTGTGATCTCTGAGAATCTCAGTGCCTCTCCATGCCAGGCACTATGGTAGTGTTGAAAGGTAGCTGTGAGAGGTGCAGGTGAGTCTGTACTGGCTCAGGGACACACCTTGCAAACTGCATGCCTAATCACTCTGTCACCACTATTTGTTAGCTGTGTCTCCTAAAGGAAAATACAGAAAATGACTTCAGTGCATTCTATGTGTTTCAATTTTGCTAAGAGTAAAACTGTGTCTCCTAGGACAGGACCAACCTGAAACCAGCAAATCTGCTCACAGTGGCCCAGTCTCCTCCTATTCTTTCTCCCCACTATTCATTTCCCCTTTCCCTCCCACTCCTGGAGGCTGAAGCTCATGCCAGGCAAGTTTTCTGTCACTAAGTCCCAGCCCCAGCTCTAGCTTGAATCACAGCTTTAAGGAAAGAGTGGCGATGAGCACCAAGAACACTAGCCATTTTCTAAAGACCTCCTGGGTAAAAGGTCCTGAATCTGCATCTGCTGAATCCTGACTGTGCACTTGCAAAGTAGGCACAACAAAGCTCAACTTGTCTGAGTCATCTCTGACTAGGATCCTGCTTAGCCTGCCTATAAAATCCATGCCACCTCCAGCAGCCCCTAGACAAGCTCACCAAGCTCCCACGACAGCAGCTGAGGAGAGGAACCTGCACAAGACACTCTTCTAAGCAAGGCAGAAATGCACTGTGATGCCAGCAACAGGCAGCACACCAAACATCGTGCATGTCTGCTACCAGACAGTAAACAGAACAATCACTATGAGCAAAGCGGCTATACTGTTGCCAGTGGTGAAGGGCCTTTCCTGAGGGGGCTCACAGGCTTTTCACAAACCTGAAACACCGCACGGGTGAGTGAAAAGCCTGAATATTCCTGGAAGGCCAAGACAACTCATACCCCACACTGAAATGTCTGGGCAACCAGTAAGCCCATGTTCAGGTACTCCTGAGAGAGAGAGAACACAAAGATGACATTTGGGTATAAGGGTATGTCTACTGCTGGAGTAAGAGCAACGAGCACCATGTGAACAGCACCTCACAGCTTTGGGCAGTGTCTGGCTTACTGACAGGTAAACCTCAGCCAGCCAGCCTGCCAGCCTGCCAGCCTGCCTGCCTGCCTGACCCTTTATCCCCAAGTAGGACACTGCAGCTCCTCCCACTAGCCCTGTCAGTTTCTCTCTCCAACAGTCATTCACAGTTTCTGTGGCAAGGCAGCATTGTAGTCAGTGGTTAAGCACAGGTTCTGAAAGCTATCCGATATGAATCCAGACCACCAATCACAAGCCACAGGCCCTCAGCAAGTTACCTGACCTTTCTGTACAGTTAATTTCCTCAGTAGACAACATTAGTAACAAGAACATAGCCCTGTCTGTAAGCTCAGCACTCAGAAGGCGGAGGAAGAAGGACTGAGAGTTTGAGACCAGCCTGCTTTGTAAAAATACCACCATGTTTCATCCCCAAACCAAACTAAATCAAACACACAAACTTTAAAGGCTGTGAAGGGGGCTGGAGAGACGGCTCAGCAATTAAGAGCTCTTACTGCCTTTGCAGAGGACCTGGCTCAGTCCCCAACAACTCACATCAGATGGCTCACAACCACCTGTAAGTCTAAAATCATCTGACACTCAAGTTCTCTGTGGCACCTGTACTCACATGCACACACACAATTAAAGGCAATAAAAACAAGTATTTTAAGGGCTGTTTAGACCAGGTAAGTTATACAGCACCCATGTTTAGCATGCTGAGCTGCAGTATTGCTGCTGTTCCCACAAAAGAACTCACTGAACTAGTACCCTCTCTTGCTTTCCTAACACACCAAACTGAAAAACCAGTGCTATAAAGTCTTGAGATACAGAAAATAACAACTCTAACACAACACTAAAATCTGATTTTCAATAAAATGCCTTCTTAAAAAATCTAAGTATTTGCTTCCCGTGCTCCATTATTTGACTTGGTATGATTATGTAGCCCAGGCTGGCCTCCTGCATGCCAATATTATAGAGCTGCATCATCTTGTAGCAAATCTGTCAAGCACAGGATTCAAAAGGAGGCTGAAATGCTGGCAGCAACATCAGCACTGTCAGCCATGGCGCCTTCACATGTGTACAGCTCAACCCTTGGTCTACAGCACTCACCTTTGGTCTAGTACTGTGACTTCAACTATGAAAAAAAATCTGTTTCAGAAAAAAATTCAATTATAATATATAGGTTGGCAAAAAGTGTGGAGACTATAGTAAGAAAAAAGTATCTGCAAATCTTCTCTGGTAATAAACTAGACAGCACAGCTTTGCATCTGTCCTCTAGTACATAGCCAAATACAATTTTTAAAACAAACCAGCAGAAATACACAAGGCAACAGAGAATGATTGTCAGGGATAGAGAGTGGTTTTTAATTATTTAAGTATTTCTCTCCCAAAAAAATTGAATAAACTAATAGTTTACTTAATCAAGTTTGGAAAATGCAAAATCGCATAAGGAAAAACTCACCTGCAATCTATGTTGGAGGATAATACCAAACCTGACACACTCTTACAAAGCCAATGCCTTAAATGCTAACTGTTCCTGTCTTTGTAGAATAAATAAGCTTTTTCTTATGCTAAGCTCTTCAAAATCAGTAACAACTCCACAATTGAGCCAACATCTTTCTGAAGAGCAAACATCACTGAAACCAGCCCCTTTAAAGCATTCTTGTTGCAAGGCACATGCTCACACATGTGCACACCTAGGCTAGACCTAAAGAAGCAGGATAAGTCAAGAGTGTTTGGAATATGAAAACTCTTGTCAGAAACAAATGCTGATAGGTGTTACAAGAAAATACTGATGCTCTCCCAGCTCAAGCAAGCAGAAATGACTGAGCACGTAGGTGTGGCTAGGGAGGAGGAAGGAAGTGTGGGTGGCCCTACAAAACACTTTGCAAGCTGCTGGAAGTTGTAGAAGCAGCCTCTGCTAAAACTACTGTCAGTTTGGAAGCCACAGTTACTATTGCTGAAGCTCACTTTGAGCTTTTTGTTGACACCACCACTACTGCCGTGAGGTCTTTTTGACAAACATACCTCCTCCAACTCTTCCTCCCTGGAAGAGGTAATCAAAGACGTCACTGTACACAACTGAACACTCACAGCTTGCTGAAAAATCAAACAAAACAGGCTGTGTGCAAAAGTCAGGTTACCCCTAAGTCTCTCAACATTTTGTTTAGAATATAACATTCCCTCAAATGAAATAACATTCTAGTCCACAAAATCTCTCAAAAGTACTAACTACCAGAAAGATTCCAAAACAAACTAGGTCTTTACATTACAGACAACCAAAAGCTCTGGTTTTGCTAAACTGAACTGACACTGAATTTAACCTTCTTCCTCACAGAAACAAGCTGGTATTTTTTTCACAAATATCAAAAAATGAGATTTATAATCCTTACTCATGGTAACCACCAGACTGAAACACCTATAAAGAGCCAACTGAAGTTATGGCGCAGATAACACTCAGTGGCCTGCTGTTCTCTTTAGTCAAAGCAAGGCTCCAGCTTTCTAAGAGTGTGCTTCTTCCTCCTGGAGTGACAACACAAGCTACAAAGCAGACTTCCAAAACCCACAACAGGTCAGCAGGCCCTAGGTCATGAAGAACTAGAGTGCTGTACTGGAGGGTGCTGGAAATCACCATGGGTTACAACAGCTTCTATCTGCACTCACTAGATGGAATCTCTGTGGCATTAAAATTAAGAGCTAAGCCAATAGTTCCTATTAGAAATGTCCTAAAGACTTTGCAAAGTTAATTCCTACTAAATATGTTCTGAGTTTTCTTGTTTGTTTTAATTAAAATACAATTACAACATTTCCCCCCTTTCCTTTTCCTCCCCCCAACGCTTCCCATGACTTCCCTTTATATATCCTCTAAAATTCACGGCCTTTTCTTTGATACTGATACATACATTATATACACATACACAACACACACACGTAACACACATAAATATAACCTGCTGAGTTTGTTAAGTGTTACTTGCATTATATGATTTCTGGGCTGACCACTTGGTAATAGACAACCAATTAGGGGGTCTTATTCCTGAGAAGAGGAATTCTCTCAGCATTCCTTAGTTGACTGAAGTTCTTTGCCTAGGAGTAGGGCCCCAAGAGATTTCAGAGACCATGAAAGAAAACCACAATCCGTCAACCTGCAGAACAACTGATACTGGGCTGCCCACCCCCAATGGATACATCTACAATACAACTCCTGCACAAGGCTCAGGAACATCGCGGAAGAGAGGGCAGAGAGCCCATCAAGAAGAGCAGAAGATTCACTCTGAGACACTGGTGACACCTCAGCAATAGGGCTTCTAACCAAGACCCGCACAGGAACGACACCCGCGGACGTTTATCATGTTCTAAATCTCCTTTTGAGTAGGCAACTGTCTTAGACCTTGACAAGACCCCAACGCCAGCTCAGAGGCCCGCTCCAGCCTCTCCAGTCAGCTACTGTGTGGCCAGGGAGATCAATCACCAAAGTGCTCTTGTCTGAGCGGATGGAGTTGTAACTGGAACATACGGAGGGGCCAGGCCAGTGCCAGTAACGCTGAGCAGGCGAGGCAGAGCAGAGCTGGTGCCGTGGAGAGGGCTCTGACACCCTCATGAGCTTGTGAGTGGCATCACAAGTAAGTCCAACCCCCTCCCCAGAGCGGCCCCTCGGCTCGGCATCACTTCCACCTGAGGGTAAGCGAGCTGGAGCTGGAGCAGTGACAGATGCAGCATCGGTGCTTACATAACAAATAATGACTTAAACTAAAGCTCACAAGTGGGATTACTACAAAATAAAAAAGCCAACCCATCATCACTCACTTTTCCCGGGAACACAGAACGTAAATTGGAAGTCATGGAAAGTTTAAAACTTAATATTTTAAACCTCCTCTCTTTTAAAGGCTGTATAAACACTGTCAAATTCACTTTAACTCTATATCCCTTCTTTCTCTGATTTGAGATGAAGATGTCATTTAAAAATGATCATAAGAAGAATACTGGATCGAAGAAAACTCATCCTTAGACTAAAGTATTGGCTGATTTTGACTTAAAAGAATCACTAGAGTTTTCTTTGCTGGGGTAAGGCTGAATGCTAACTTTGTGAATAGCAATTTCACAGTGCATGTATCAAAACCTTAACAAAATTAATGTCCTTATTTAACAGCATTACCACAGGATGAATATCCCCTAGCCCCACAACCTGAAGTGCTCCCAAATTATCCAAGTACACAGGAGACAATTTCATACCATGAAACTTAAAATTTTTGCAAAATTATCTTCATGATATGTGTCTATGTGGTGCATGAGCTACAAATGAATTTTAAGTGTAGAGCTGGATACTACCCCTCAAATATGCTATCTCTGCAGACATTCTAAAAATCCTCAAATAACAAAAAACAAACAAAAAGGAAGCAAACTCCAAAACACAATTCTGATCCCAAGCTTGTGTCTGAAGTAAAAATGAGGACACATATTTTACATTTAGTAATGCTCAATAACATTTAAATGTGTCAAGACTCAGACACAACACAGAAGTCCACAATACAAAAATGCTACATAATGCTAAGTAAAACAGTCCAGGGGCGTGTAGACAGCTGTCAGTACTGGTCACAGAAGCACCACCAATGCCCAAACCCATGTAAACAGCCAGGTGTGCTTGCACTCATGTGGAGTCCCAGCACCAAGGAGGCAAACACAAGTGGGTGACTGGGGTTGCTGCCCTGCCAAGCATAGTCTAACTGACATGCACCAAGCCTCCACACGCAAGCACGCGCACACACAATACTCATTCACAGAGTCTCATAGCACAGCATCCCAACTTTTAATAACTATGTACTTTGATTGTATATACTGTAAGGATCTCAAATGTTAAATCGGTAATATATTATTTAAAAAGAATCTACTTTCCTTCTTTATGATTTCCTGTTCTTTTAGAATTTGTTACTATGTACTGCTTTTATAACCCAAGAGATGACTGAAATTTTATTTTCTGTACATAATTATTCACTCAGTGTAGCTTTGCATGTAGGGATCTATGAACAGGCCAGGTTCCCTGAAATATTGTTGAAGGCCAGTGTCTGTGCTCTGTGTGCTGAGCAGGTACGCAGCTCTTTAGGGCTAGGGTTAAGAACACTGAGTCACTTTTATTAAGTGACAGTTTGTGCCTTAGTGGGATACACCACACCACCCCAGTCATTAGAACCCTACAGCCCAGTAAAGAAAACAGGGTCCTACAGAAACAGCCCACCAGTAGCTTTCAGGTATGTCCCAGGGTGAGAGCGAACCGCAGAAGGGCAGGGTCAGCATAGACCGAGGCCCCGCGAGGCAGACAGAGCAGCAGGGAAACGGCATTCGCGTGGCTGGCTCAGGGAAGGGAAACATAGGTTGAGTCACGGGATAACTTGGAGAAGTGAAGTGTACTCTGTAAGCTAAAGAGAAGGCTACCCATTTACTTAGTAAGTTAGTCAGTTGTTAACTAACGTGCTGGAGATACCCAGGAAAGGCAACTGTCAAAGAGCTGATCTGAGGTTTCAAGAAAACAAAAATCTTTTAGGATCCACAAGGAAGCAACCAAGAATAAGATCACCAAATCTTCAAATTAATTTCAAAATTTCATAGACATTAATTTTTGTTATTAACTTACTAAATCTCCCATTGCCACCCATAGGTAGCACTCTAAGAGAAGTGAATTTTATGGCAAAACCAGTGACTTCTTTATTGTCCTGTCTCAAATTTTAAAATGTTTCTTACTGCAACAAATTGCTCAAATGAATTCCAGTTTGTTTGGAAGTAGCTTAAAGCAGTCAGCCAAGGGTCAACTGAGGTAGCTCAGCAAGCAGGTAAAGGCATTCGCCTCCAAGCCTGACTGTCTGAGTTCAACACTTAAGGACAGAACCAACTTCTTTCTGCAAGCTGCACTCCAGCCTCCCAAGGACAAGCCTGAGCACTCATGCATAAACGAATGTAATTTAAACAGTTAGGAAGAGAACCAGAGTTACTGGGAATCTATGTCAGAGGGTCTTTTTACATTTGTTGTGTTATTAAAATCCTCACATTGGCCATTTAATCGCACGAAGGTAAGCGAAGGCTCCTCTGCCTCCTGTCTGTGCCTGTGAGAGCTACCTGAGTGGACTCCAGGCCTACTGACCCCACCCAGGACTAGAAATTCTTCCTATAATAACGCAATGCTTCCCTTTCACCCATGCCTTGCTAATTCCTAGAGAAACCCAAGTACTCAAGTGGACCTCTGGGGATTTCTGGTCTCCTCCAATTCTGACACGCCATGGAAGTGCTGGTCCTAGCAGTCGACTGACAAAGGCTCAGAAGAACTGCCAGTGCCGACAAAGGCTCACCTGACAAGCATCATTAACAAATAGCTTTTGAGATGTTGAGAATCTGTGTTTAAGTTAAGAAAAGAACTGTAGGGCAAACAACTGTAGGAGATAGGCTTGGGTCATTACTGGTTACCCTAAAATAGAACAACTTGAAAACAACATGCTATGATTTCTTGTCCACATCTGTGCACAGCCAAGTGTGTTCCCAAACCACACCAGGCAAGCAAGTCAAGAAAAATTCAGGCAAGTTTTAGTTACTTCTTAAAATCTTTATCCGTTATACCTTTCCAAAGTACAAATTTAACATACTTTGCAAATCACATTTTTCTCCATTTGCTTCAAAAAAAGCAGTTTCCTTCTTAAAGGGACTGGTAAAATATTCATCAAGCAGGGGAATAAATTAATCCCTGAAACCAGACTAAACACTGTCATTCAAATCTCTCTGGCACTATCACAATCTTCATGCCAAGAGAAAACTATGCAACCTACAGATGACATAAAACAGAGCACTAACTTAAAACCCAACCTCTCTGCTCTTATCCATGCTGCTCATCATTAAAGAGACCCACAATTCCCTCCTGCAACGCAGCACCACACTCAACCTAGGGACACGTGAGCGTGCCATCCTATACCCCAAATGACAGGCCAAAATGTCTTAAAAATCTAAACCATGCTCTCTCCAGCACAGACCCAACAGAGTTAAAGAGTGACCCACGATTCACAGATCACTCACTTTTCTCCTGGCTAACCCACACAGTGAGCGAGGGGGAGACAACACAGGGGTTCATGGAGAAGGACGCCCTACGCCAAGCATCACTTGGTAAGCTCTTCCTTCCCACCATCTCCACAGGTTCACTTTAGGGGTAGCAGAGTCAAATGGTAGCGCGGTGGTAATGGCACCTAAGGCCTAGGGCCTGAGAGGCCATGCAAGTTCCCTCAACACTGTCTATACAGCTAAGTCACCACCCTGGACAGTTCTACAGAGTGACACAGTAACAGGCTGATAGAGGAATCAAAGCCACTCAAAGATCCCTTCCAGCTTCTCTGCCTTCCTCCCAAGAGACTCATGGGCTAAGGAGGACTGTAAAGCTAGTTCCCTAACCCACTGTTATATTCCCTAGTAAAGCTAGTTCCCTAACCCACTGTTATATTCCCTAGTTCCCTAACCCGCTGTTATATTCCCTAGTAAAGCTAGTTCCCTAACCCGCTGTTATATTCCCTAGTAAAACTAGCTCCCTAACCCACTGTTATATTCCCTAGTTCCCTAACCCATTGTTATATTCCCTAGTAAAGCTAGTTCCCTAACCCACTGTTATATTCCCTAGTAGCCACAACAAACTGCCCCCTAAACAACTCTCCATGACACCAACAGGGAGGATCTCTGCCTCAGGCTGTTTACAACCTCTTGCGGGGGACAGACATAAAAAATATATAATAATAAAAATAAAAATACAGAGGAGCTCTTCCCCTTAAATATGCCTTGGGGGTTTCACAGAAGGCATCCCAGAGACATCTCTGTCTGTAATTGAGCTACAAATTGAAATCATGATGTGGGAAAGAAGCTTTCAGGAGAGATACCTGAGAAAGCTTACTGTGGAGGGACAGGATCGCAGGTGGAACACAGACCCAACCAAAGGGCCCAGAACCAATTATCTTTGTCTCTGCTCTGGCTGGCCCTAATTCGTGCTCTACCACCAGCTAAAAGGCTACCATCCTGATCATTCCCAGTGCTGTCCCCACCTCCTGTCACACACCAGCTCCCCAAACACACTCACAGCACAAAGTCCTACACCATTATCATCTCAACTGTGTGTATGACTATGCAGTCACTAATCTGCATCTCACTGACTAGGTACAAGTTGTGTCTGTTCTATTCAGTTCTGTAACCCAGGTATAGAATCTGTACCCATGGTAACTGTCAGGTATAGTGTCTACCCAAACACACTGGCACATCTTATTGCATGAACAAATGAAAACAGACGCGAGCTGCCAAAGGAGCCTAGGGTAAAGGAGCAGCAATCGGATGGTGGCTTCAGAAGTGAGTCCAGGTGTAAAATGAAGATCCAATGGGAAGGACAAAACGGAGCTGGGAGACAGTAAGAGACTACCAGAAATGTCTGCAGGTAAATAACTACCCATTGCTTAAAGCCGAGAGCTGCCAGAATCTGGAGAGGGATGGTGAGGATGAAATGAAGAGGCTCGCCACAGAGGCCCAGGGGCAAGGCAAGGGTCATGTGGGATGAGGAGAGTGAGAGATGGTGCTGGATGGAGGACACGCCTACATACACTGGATGGAGGACACACCTACATACGCTGGATGGAGGACACATCTACATACGCTGGATGGAGGACACATCTACATACGCTGGATGGAGGACACATCTACATACACTGGATGGAGGACACATCTACATACATTAGATGGAGGACACATCTACATACACTGGATGGAGGACACGCCTACATACACTGGATAGAGGACACATCTACATACACTGGATAGAGGACACATCTACATACGCTGGATGGAGGACACGCCTACATACACTGGATGGAGGACTCATCTACATACACTGGATGGAGGACATGCCTACATACACTGGCAGAGTGAAGACTTCCTTCAAGCTCCAAAACTGGATGACTGAAAAGCAAGTAAAATCCAGTCTAGCTATATTTAAGCAGGCCGTGTTTTCCATTAATAGGCTTATAAAGGTCATTGTAATTGACCAAGACACTTCTTGAGTGCACGTACTGTATCAAGCTTGACTCCCAGCAGGGGATATAAAGACCAAAGCAGTCAGTTGTCAAGGAGTTGCCTGAGAAAGTCACCACATGTCAACAGCTGAGAAAATCCAGCCCACTGAGGCTGTGATTTGACCGGTTACCATGTGTAGTCAATGTTTCTACAATCCTAACTACACACCCAATAATAAATGGTGCAGGCAAAACTGCAATTGAAAGGTGAACACAGATGTATGGATGGACCCTCTTACTTTTCACCTAGGACACTTAGCACACCATATCCCACAGACCATGTCCTGTCACTGAGTTCACTGAGTTGCCCTGGACTGAGCTGCTACGGGCAGCAGACTGGGGGTGTCAGCCTAAGACAGGGACAGAAGCCTGATTTGCACAGAAGAGCCTTGCTGAGCACTGGCCAAATTCTGGAGGGGCCAAGGCCAATTTCAGGAGGCCCTTGAAGTGACAATGGAGAGATGAGTGTTCAGGGAGACTAGGCTCTCTCCTGCCAGTGGCAAGGAATGGCTCCCTCCCCAAGGGGAGCAGGGCCACCACCCACAGATGTGCGGAAAGGCAGGTGAGGAATGGCTCTGTGAAGTAACACAGTTCAGATCCAGCCCATCCCAAGCAGACCACACTTCCGGTGCTCACTCCAAGGCACCAGACTTGACAGTGTGACTCTTCCCAAACACCCCAAAGCTGGTGCCATGCCCCCTTCCTTTACAAATGCAGTTGGGCCGTGACTGCCTCGACTCCCTCCCACACGCTCCGTCTGAGTTCCCTCACAGTTGACCTCACCTCCTGTCACCCTAGCCTTTGAGACCGGTTCAGCACAGCCTGGGAGAAGCACCCCTACTGCTACTGCCTCATGTTCTGTGCAACTGTCTCCACTCCGGTCAAAAGCAATCCTGTTGGTTTGCCTTGGTGTTACAGAATAACTCCTAAGCACTTAGGTGCAGAAACTGCCTCCCAAACAGATAAAGGCCCAGGAATACATGATGAAAGGTTAGGTTTATCCTCCCAAATCTACTCAGCCCTTCTACCCAAGTAGACCTAAGATCTGCCTGCACAAAGTAGGGTACCTGCATTCCCAACAGAAGGGTTTTTTGTTTTTGTTTTTTTTGTATTCTGAGACAAGGTCTCACTATGGTTGCACTTGCTAGCCTCAAACTCGTGATCCTCCTAGCTCAGCCTCCCAATGCTGGAATTACATATGTGTGTTATCACACACACACTTTTGTTCTTGAGATGCCACACTAATTGTGCTGCCTAGACTGGCCTTGAACTTTGGCCCCTCTGACTCCAAAGTGCTAGTACTAATTATTGTCTTACAAAAAGAATTCAGCTAACAACTCTATCTTGTAGCTGAGATGCTGTTAAATTAGGCCTTCAGTATTTCTCACCTATGTGTTTAAGTCAGAAAATTCAGGCTGTTTGTCCTTCTCCAGCCTAGACAGGGTAATGAGCCAATGCTCAGAAAGGTGCAATAGGAAAGAAATCATGTCTTATTTAATACCAGCGCTTAGAACCAGAACCACTCAACATCTCCCCAAAATAATCATTTTCTTAGTTTCACTTTCGACATGGGCGAAGCTACCTCACTGGTGTGGATGCGTCCAGTAAAAACAACATAAATGTCCTTCAATTTCAATTGAAAGACATTTAGAAAGGCTTCCTTTTAGGATTGTGTGGTTAAGTCACATAACCACCAAATAAAGATCTAATCTGTATGTCTGGTCTATAAAAGTAAAAAAATAAAAACCAGCACAACTTCCAAGTTCTTAGATACTCTAAACCTTCAGCTCTCAACCTGTGGGTCATGACCCTTTGGGATCACCTAAGACCACTGGAAAACACGGAATTTACATTACAACCCCTAACAGTAGAAAATTACAGTTATGAAGTAGCAACAAAAGTAATGCTAGCCCGTCATCGGTGGCCCACGCCTTTAATCCCAGCCCTCGGGAGGCAGAGGCAGGTGGATCTCTGTGAATTCAAGGCCAGCCTGGTCTACAGAGCTAGTTCCAGGACAGCTTCCAAAACAATACAGAGAAACCCTGTCTCAAAAAAAAAAAAAAAAAAAAAAAAAACAGTAATGCTATGGTTGGAGGTCACCACAACATGAGAAACTGTATTAAGGGTGGAAGCACTGGAGCATTGGGAAGTTTGTTTAAGCTACTGTGTCATACTGCAATCACTCATTAAAATTTACCCAGAATAGCATAAAAATCTTACTACCAGGGCAAGAGAAGATTTTGTGCGTAAAGTAAAATAATGACTGGTCGAGCAAAAAACTTTAAGGATCGGAAGCGGCACAGAGTGTTTCTGATCTCAAAGCCTTGAAGACGGGAGAGTGCAATGTCCGTGCTGTGCTCTTGACTTTTCACCCAGTTTCGATACGTGACCTTGGGAATGTCATGCAATCTCTTTCATTCCTAGTTCTGTAAAATGGGGGCAAGTTTACACCGATGGCCGGATAGAAAAGTTGCTATGTATCTGTGTTCTTTCAAAAAAAAAAAAAAAGCCTTGTCTAATCAGAACGTTCTAATCACCACACGTACAGAACATTCCTCTCCAAGAACCCAATTCCAAGAGACACATTTAAGCAGACGTTGAAGACAGATTTTTTTTCTGAAGGGGAATGGCTTTTATAAATCTGGAAAGCACTGTAACAGGATTAGAAATTAACAAGCTGATTACATAAGCCTTGACAACCTGGGCTTCTGACTACGCTGACACATACGGTGATAAGTTTAAGGACCGATCTGGGGCAGGGTGTCCTCAATCCCTACAGAGAACCCAAACTGAGCCTTGGGGCGTCCATCGGGAATCTGGGGGAAACTCCGCAGGAAGGAGCTTTGCACCTGTAGGGTCCATCGCTCACTTCCCCTTAAACCTGACAGGACGCTTCAAGCTCTGAGGCGGCTTCACCAAGGCTCCCGAGACCTGGGAGAATCAGCTCGTGTAAATGGGAGGGGAACTAAGAACCCGGACCGAGAGGCTCGCCCCCACCCCCCACCCCGTCCTTTGACTACCACAGTCCTGGGAACCCCGGGGCTAAATTCTCCTCCCGATGCGCACCTGACCCGAAACTCACAGCAAAGCTCCTGGGTCGCAGCCCGATCCCACCGTTTAAGGACAGGGCTCGAGGAAGCCACGGCGGGCAGGGGTTGCCACTTTCCTGCTTCCCGAGCCCAAGCCAGAGGCGGCAAAGGTGCCTGCCTGTCTTTATTTTAAATGCTTCGGAAAGAAATCAACAGGCGATGTCTTAACGGAGAGAAGAACAGGCGTCTCCCAGCCCTGGAAAAAAAAAAAAAAAAATCCTAGCCGTCCCCGGGGGAGCCGCACTGCTGCCCCTTCCGCAGCCCGGCGCCCTTCTCCACAGACGCCCGCGTCTCCGCGCTGCCGTGAGGCCGGCTCGCGGACGCCCAGCGCAGCAGCCGGACCCGAGGCCCACGGGGAAACTGAGGCCCGCGGAGCCCGTGCCGCCCGGGGCCCGCTGCGGGCTCGGCGCGACGCGGCGCGGCGCGCCCGCGGCGACTCCCGTGCTGCCGCAATCCCGCGGCCGCCGCCAAGGGCAGGGCCGGACCGCGCGAGGCCCGCAGGCCCGGCGAGCTCGGAGGGTCCGGGGTGGCGCCGCGGGCCGCGTCCTCCGCACAGGGCGCCCCGGGCCGAGCGCGCAACTTACTTTCCGCCCGCGGCGGCGCCCGCCCAGCCCCTCTGAGGCGGCCGCGGAGGGGAAGCGCTGGCCCGGCCCACGCTCCCGCCCGGCGCGCCGCACTCGCCCTACCTCAGCCGGCAGCCGGGCACCGGTCCACAGCGGCCGCGGCGTCGACAACTCCCTCCCGACCGCCGGAACCCCGCACCCAGCGCTAATCATAATACCGAGCGAGCGGCCGGGGGTGCGGCCGCACTGCGCGTGCGCGGGACTTACGTCACCGTGACGAAGGCGACGGGGTGGGGCCTGGGGCGGGGGCGGAGCCTAGGGCCGGCCGGGGCCGGGGCCGGGGCGGGGCAGGCCAGGCGCACCTGCAGGCCAGCGCGGGGACTGCTGGAGCGGGTGTCCTGGCCCCGGGCCCGAGCACAGCCCACTCCGGAGGGCTGGGGACGCTGGCGATGAGTAAAGGATTGCCCAGGAGGAAGCACCAGGACGATGGACAGCGACAGGACTTAGCAGCTGCAGCTGGAGCTCTCTGGGGTGGGGGACATCTGAGGGCAGGCGCTGCAGTCTTGGGGTAGAGGGCAGGGAGCACGCGCGCTTTATCCCTGAAGGTTCACTCCTTCTTCCGTCCAGCTTTAGGCAATGAGAGACAACAAAACGAATATACATATGTACATGCATATACATATGCGCACATTTGCACAAGCATGCGTGTACACACATGCACGGACGGA
The DNA here is from genome assembly GCF_017639785.1 of Mesocricetus auratus. NCBI lineage: Eukaryota > Metazoa > Chordata > Mammalia > Rodentia > Cricetidae > Mesocricetus > Mesocricetus auratus. The sequence continues at coordinate 58,771,069 of NW_024429267.1, read as the reverse complement.
CACACACACACACACACACACACACACACACACTTTATTTTTTTTCTTTGCGGTTTCTTCTCTCTGGGAATCCAATTGAAGAATTCTGTTGATTTTGTTACTACTTAACAGAAAGGAGCAAAGCCCAGCACCTAAATGCAGGCTTGTCCCCCAGAGTCAACAGAAGACACTGGCCAGGCCAGACAGCATGGAGAAGTACATATCAGGCGTTAACGTGGCTGTTCGTGGTTCTGCTCCGGGGTGACTCAAGAAGGGACCTTACTGGTGGCAGGACAAGAGGGAGGGGGCTCCCAGCTGTCACTTCTGGAGACTAGTCCTCTGGGGTTTCTGAAGAGGAATGCTGAGACTCCAGGTGCCAGAATTCTCCCCCATGCTGTTCCCCCTGTGTTCCCTCAACCCCTAAGGAAGACAAGAGCAAAATGAGCTGCCTCAACTGACTGGACAAAGAAATCCGCATGGCTTTTAACAATCTCTCTGTTGTCAGACAATGACAAACGTCTTTTTCCTTTACTTACTCGAGTGCTTACGACTACATCATCCTCTTTGCATCCCTGAGGATGGCTGGGAAGCAGAATGGATGGGGAGGTGGTCTCTCTGGATAATAACAAGATCTGCTGAAATTGGGACATGTTTAGCTCTGGGTGGTGGAGTACACGCAGGAGAACCTCAAGCTTGGCCCCTGCTGTTTCAGGCCCCACCTCTACAATCACTTTGACTTAAGATCTTGAGAGTGCTGGGTGTAGGTGGCGCACGCCTTTAATCCCAGCACTTGGGAGGCAGAGGCAGTCGGATCTCTGTGAGTTCAAGGCCAGCCTGGTCTACCAGAGCCAGTTCTAGGACAGCCTCCAAAGCCACACAGAAACCCTGTCTCGAAAAACCAAAAAAAAACCCCCCCCCAAAAAAAAAGATCGTGAGAGGACAGTGCCGTTTTGACATGGAAATTCTTTCTTTTTCATTCTTATTTCCTTTTTTTCCGTGTGTGTGTGTGTGTGTGTGTGTGTGTGTGTGTGTGTGTGTGTGTGTCATCATCGCACCCATGTAGAAGCCTGAGGACAAATTGTAGGAGAGATAGCTCTGTCCCTGTGTCCCTCCACCATGTGGGTCCCTGGGATGAAAGTCAAGCCACCAATCATGGCAGCAGGCACCTCTACAAACTGAGCTGTCCCAGAGGCCCTGACAGGGAGATTCTGTTTCAGACGCGCATTGAGCAAGTGTTCCTAACTCCTAACTTGGGCTTGCACAACTCATTCTCTTGCTGAAATACCATGACCTTTCCCCTCTGGGAGCTGTCACTAGTCAGGGGACACTGTGGCCAACAACGGAGTAAAAGTATCACTCTAATGGTCTCCCAAGGGAAGTCCAGTGGCCTTTGCCTTCAAGTCTGTACCCCAAAGGGACATCCGTAAGCACAGGACAGTGGCTGAAACACGTGAGTCCTTTAAAATAAGGTGTTTATGTTGCTGCTGTGTAACACAGATGCTGACCAAAACAATATATTGAAGTAAGTCAAAATTAGAAATACATTTAAATGAAATCAGCTTCAGTTCTCTTCCTGAGATGCACACACAACACTGTCACATGGGGAGGCCATTTACTCCGTTTCAGGGATTCCCGGGAGGCTGCGGCACTGCTGACAAGAGGGTGACCCATTTTTCAGTCCCACAACTTCAGTATGTTAGTTAACATGATATGATTATGCTTGAGCAATATGTTAAAAATATTTAAATACAAATTAAGGTATTATTGCCTTACTTGGCTTTTAATCAAACTTGCTTAGTTTAATGAAGAAACCCCTTCTCGGATCTCCCCCAAGGCTGCCTTTGATATACACTGCTTTTTTAATGTTAGGTCTTTTCATGGACTTGCAGGAAGCTTTAATTAGATACACAGTACAAAATGACAGGATGGAGCTCGAAGGCTTTCGTTACAGTCTCTGATTCAGATCTCAAAAACAACAGAGTGGCAACTATTTAAGGAAGAAGCTGTTTATTAGACGAAAACTAGGGAGGTACGATGAATTATATCAAGAAAAACCAAGCAGATTCATGAAGAACTATTGTCCTGTTCTTGACACTCCCTCAAAAGCAATGAGCATAACAAGGTTCCCTATCCAGACAGTACCGTTTTCATCAATTACAAAAAAAGTTGGAAGTATACTTAAAGCAACAAATATTGATCATCCACCTAAAGTATTTCCAGTTGTGATTATTGATTTTTTTCTCTTACATTTTCAACTAGTCATTTTGTACATTAATACATTTCTAAATTTTCTAATGCATTTGTAAGTCCTGGCTTCATCCCAGTTCACAGAAACATTTTTCATCGGAATGGCCTCAAGAGTTCCTCAAAGATTCCTTCCTCACTCTCTGGCATCAGTTAACACCTCCAAACTCTCTTATCCCAGATGTGAATTAATTCCTGTGTGCATTTGTGTGCATGTTTTCATGTGGGTGCATTCATGTGTTCGTGTGTGTGTGTGTGTGTGTGTGTGTGTGTGTGTGTGTAACACATTAAGAGACTCAGTCACTCTCCACCTTGTATTTTGAGACAGCGTCTCTTACTGAACCTGGAGTCCATTCACCCATTCTGCTAGAATAGCTGTCAGGAGGCCTCGGTACTGAGATCACAGACATGCTTATGATGCTTGGTTTTGGACATGGGTCCTGAGGACCCAGACCCAGTATCTTATGCATTCTATTTCTTACCAACTGAGCCATCTCGCTCCCAGTCATTGGTAACGGTACCTCTCTCAAAGGGTGAGGTAAAAACAGCAATTCTTAAACCAGGCTCCCTGAGCAGCAGAACCTGCTTCTCCCAGGAACCTTGGCTGAGTTTTGAATTCTCTCAGATCGACTAAGTCAGAAATTCTAGTCTTTCTGTTTGTAGATTTCCAGGTGCCTAAGATGAAAATAAAGTTTGAGAGCCACTGTTGACAGGATTGACTTTACCTAAGCTTCAGAAGGTACTAACATACTGAAAGCAGTATGTCAATGAGAGTTTTATAAAGACAACACAACATGGTGTTACAAGACACAGTTTTATCACCCCCCAAAATTACATGTGCATTTCACTCCTGTAGCAAATGATCACTTGTCCAAAACTCCTATATAACCTACTACACCCCTTATCCTGGCCCCTGCACATCCTCAAACTGTGTTAGGTTGGCCTTGAACTCATAAATCTCTCACATCAGTCTCAATGAGAGATTATATGCCCCTGGTGCTCACTGTAGCCTCTGTGTACCTCCAATTTTCCTACTTCTCAGGAAAAGAATTGCTGTTTCCCCCAAGTCTTTGCTTTTCTGTTCTCCCTACTTTAAAATGCCACCTACTTCTTCTTCCACTTCTGATGGGAGATGCCATTCTGTAAATCTGTCTCTTATTGGTTGTTGAATAAAGCACTGTTGGCCAATAGGGAAGTAAGATATGTGGGACTAGGAGTCGAGCAGAACTCTGGGAAGGAGAAACACAGGGAGTCACGATGTAGCTGCTATAGGGGTAAGAAGTCCGGACCTTTTCTCCAGTAAGAGAAATACTTATATTAACAATTATGGGGTAAAAACTTACGTCTGAGCTAGCCAGTAAGAAACAAGCAAGGCCAACAGCTTCATAATTAATACAGCGTCTTGTGTGTTATTTGGGGACTACAACGCGGCAGAGCCCAGGTGACTAGTGGGGAAAAGCCAAAGCGGCTGGCAGGGAAAAGGCTTCTCTCAACACACTTCCAACTAACACACTTAGCTTTAACCCCCAGCCACCGCCAGGGTACCCGCTGCTGCCCCGCTCCAGTCTTAAGCGGGGGTCCTCTGGAACTACACACCGTCCGTACATCTCACTTGCAGACAACCAACACGCCTTTAGCTTATTTTTCTTACTTAATTGGCTGTCTATAGCTTCTGGCACAGTATTAAATAGAACAGGAAATGGGGGGTCATTTTTGCCTTTTCCCCTCAAACCTACGTGCACCTGTAGGCTGTCACTGTTAAACCTATGTGCATCTGTGGGTGGCCACTGTTAAATGTGACATTTCTTTACACAGATGCCTCTTATCTGGTTGATAAATTTCATAGTTTGCTGTGAGTTTCACCATGAATGAGTATTGGATTTTGCCAAATGATTTTTTTTTGTATTCACACAACCATTTGGTCTTCGTCGTTTACTAGTGGTGTGTAGCATTAATTTTCAAATGCTAAACCAACCTTGCACCCCTTGGATAAATCCAGCTTCATCCTTTCTGGATGTTGCTAGGTTCAACTTGCTGATGCTTTAGGAGTTTTTGTTTGTATTCACGTGCTATTTTCCAGTGTCTCTAGCCTCATAGAATCAGAAAACATGTGTCTCCTCTTTTTCTGAAAAAGCTCGTTAGTGTTTGTCATTGTCTCTTCTTCAAATGTCTGACAGGATTCACCAGTAAAACCATCAGGGCCCAGACCTTTTTTATAGAAAAACTTCCAACTAGTAATTCAATTTCTCTACTTAATCTGTTCTAACTTTCTGTTTCTCCTCAAGTTTGCTTAGATCATTTGTCTGTTTCTGGAAGTGTCACCTACCTTCCCCTTAAGATATATAATTTGTTCTTCGTGTCATCTCTTATCAAGCCTCTTCATCTCTGATGGGCTGATGGCGACATCACTAATTCACTTGCTAAGATTTTTAATTTTATTTTCTTTCAGGAATTGACTTTTGCATTTACTGTCTTCCCTTATTTTCATGTTTATATCAATTTGATTTCTGATGATTATCATCTATCATCTGTTAGGGATTTAATTTGCTTTCTTTTGTGTAGAGTGTAGTCTTCCTCGCTATCCGCCTGGGCCCTGCCACAGTTGCAGTCCCCAAATAACATCTCGCTGCCTGGACAGTCACCCGAAGTTCCTCTGTAACGTTGGGGCATCCATCTTCAGCCCATAGGCCACAGTGTGTCTGGAAGACTTCTCAGCAAAGCAGGAAATTTCAAACTGTCCATCTGCATTGGCAGTTTGTCAGTCATTTTTCTGTGTCCTGCAGAAAGTCTCGTAGACTCTTCCATGAAGCAGGAACCCTGAAGAACTGAGTTCAGCAGTCACTTTCCTGTGGGTCCTGCATATCCAGTTTATACAGCAACAGTCAAACAGTCCAGGCAAGAGCAGCTTCTTGCCCAAATGGCTAATCTTGCCATGTTGAAAACAAACTCCATAGTGAGTCTCTTCGATGCCCATCTTCCTCTCAGACGTAATTGGTGCTGCCAGGAACAGACATTTCTCATTGTCAAGAAAAACACTAAACCATTTTAAATGCCATTTTCTGAAGTTATTGAAAGGTTTGAAGACTATCTATCTTAAATATATCTCTGTATATCTAGAAAACCTAACTTACCTGACTATAAGTTCTGACTATTATAAGTAACTATCTATAATCTGTACCTAATTATGCATTACATTTTAAAAGATCAGTATAAGCACAATACTTAATCAAGAGGAGAAATACACACATCACAAAATTGACCTTGAATTTGTATCAATAAATGAAAAACCATACCAATACAAAGTATTCATTTCCATACCATAATCCCCTTTTACCTTTAAAAAGAGATTGGTCGTGATCATAATCATTAACCAATTATAAGCAACCCCATTTAAATGAAAACAAAAATTTATAAACAATTTGGATGTTGCTCATACCAAACTGTTTCCTGCTGATAGGGGGCACTGTCCATACCATGGGGATCATAACAAAACACAGAAACCTGGCTAAGTCATTGTTTTTGTGGTCTACAAGGCTGCATCATCTCAGCTGTCTTAGATGTTGGAACACCTAGCCCACTGCTTCCGAGGGTCTTGGTTCATCAAACCACAGAAGCCTTGAAGGAATCCACAGCTTTCCATTTGCTGTGGAAACAGAAATAAAATATCTTTTCCAAAGTAACATATCCTTATACTTAAATTTTGATGTTAAGGCATTTCAAAAATATAAGTTTAATTAATTCAGCAGCATTTATAATCAAGTGTACTTTAGCAGTTGTTCCTTCTTTAGCAATCAAAAAACTGAAAAACACAATAGCATACATTATCCAGACTCTCTGTGTATTTTCCATCTTTACGTGGCTTATGTTACCCTATTTCTTTTACTTTTTTTTTTTTTGAGACAGGGTATTTCTTTGGAAATCTACCTGCCTCTACCACTGGAGTGCTGGGATTAAAGGCGTGTGCCACCACACCCAGCTACTTTATTTTTATTTTTTCCAATATCTTGTTTCTCTTGCTCTCCCAAGTCTACTTATATCTTTCTTCATCTGAATCTGACTTTACCGTAATACTTTGTTTTTCTGGCCACGTTTGTCTTATATAGGCTAAAGAACATTGCTAAAATTAAAGTGGAAACAGCCTCTGGCTTTCCAGCATGGCGGGCGTAAGTTTAACTCCAGCTCATCACCTCAGTCTATGCTGACATCCAGCAGCATGGTGCCGGCTTGGAGATGTGGTCACTGCGACTGCCAGATGCTCGTGCACACCATCCAATTGTCAGCAGAGCATCTTAAAAAAACCAAAACAAACCAAAACTTGCTTTTTTTTTTTTTTTTTTTTTTTGCTTATGCTGTGTCAGGAAGACTCCCTTAACCAAGCCACGTGAGTCTCTGCTTGTCACTAGCAAAACAGAGCCCACCTGAAAAAATGCTGCTACCAAGAAACCATGCTTCTCTCCGTTCTTTTGTTTCTAAAACTCCTTTTAAGCTCTTGTCATTCTACCTGGAAATTCAATCACACTCCTGACAACCACTTGTAGAGTGTAGTCTTCCCTGCCACAGTTGCAGTCCCCAAATAGCACACAGGATACTGTATTGATTATGTAGCTGTTGGCTGTTTGCTTGTTTTTTACTGGCTAGCTCTGACTTAAGTATTTAACCCATAATTGTTACTCTAAGTATTTCTCTTACCGGACAAAATGGGGGGGACCTCTTACTCTGGCAGTCTACTTTGGGTCTCTCTCTGCCTCTCTTTCCCAGAATCCTCCTTGACTCCTAGTCCCACCTATGTTGCTTCCCTATTGGCCAACAGTGCTTTATTCAACAACCAATAAGAGACCGATTTACAGAATGACATCTCCCATCACTTCTGGAGCCCTTTCTTTTCTGAGTTAGTCATTGAAAACTACATTTACTTTGAGATTGGGCTTGTCCACATCCCCTACATTTGAGGGACTGTGGTTCTGTTCCTAGTCCTTTCAGGGAACTTCTACTTTGCTGTGCCATCATCTTCAACCCACGGTTTATTTAAAATTCCACTGCTGAATTCCCAATGCTTGAAATTTCACAGTTATTTCTGCCCTCGAGTTTTGTTATTCTGTTGTCCTCAGAGAACATGTTGTGGAGATTTTGATTTTCCGAATAGTATCAGGGTTTGTTTTAGGGCCTAACATCGACAATCCCTTCCTTCTTAAATATGAGTGAAACCTGCTTACCTGAGATGTCACCCCTACAGTTACATAATGTTGAAAAGGTGACTATATGATGATCCTCCTGCACCCATGAGCCCCCTTCAAACAAGTGAGGGAGCAGGGAAAGCTTCTGGTTTGTAGGTAGAAGGAAAAAAATCAGAGACATCCACAGCATGAGAAGAGTATAAAGATGGAAGAAACACACAGAAGGGACCAAAGGGAAGTCTCTGACGTCTCTAGAAGCGTTGTGATCCCTAACCACAACCGGAACCCATGGCGTCACTCCTGCAGCTGTGAGGGACTGAATTTGTTTTCCAGCAAGCTGAATGAGCATGGAAGCAAATTCTATCCAGAGCCTCTGACCCCCGTCTGACTGACAGCTCAGCTTCAGCCTGGGGAGACAGTGAGCACCACATGCATGTCTTTCCACTTCTAAGTTTGTGGAAACTTGTTGTGCGGCGATAGAAAGTTAACATAGTATCGGTAGGCAAAGTGGTGCACACCTGCAGTCATAGCGCTTGGGAGGCACAGTCAGGAGGATCGAGAGTGCTAAGGTCACATTTGGTGAGCTACACGAGACCCTGTCTGCAGACAAAAACAAAGAAGCAAGGTGAGGAGAAGAGGAAAGAGAAGCACTGTTTTAAAAGGCAAATATGGGTCTACACTGTCAAAATTAGAAGCCCTAAGTCCTGGCAGAGCTAATTTGAAAAATAAAATAAGATTCTAGATTCTCTTCAAGAGTCAGAAGCCCCATACTTTGAGATTTGAAATTCCAGTGTCTGCAAGATCTGACCAATGGCTGTTCACACCCTCCCTGTTAGCCAAGGTCTGATCGGAGGCTGTGCACACCCTCCCCATTAGTCAAGGTCTGACCGATGGCTGTTCACACCCTCCCTGTCAGCTAAGGTCTGATCAGTTTGCTGTTCACACTCTCCTTGCTATCCACAGTCTGGTCTTTCCAGTTCACGTCTACCCATTACCAGGACGTTTTCTAGACCTGACCCAGAACATGGAGCACTACACCACCTAGTCAGCACATGCCAACCGTTAGTGAGCACTCGGTAAGTTTGATTTAGAGAACAAAAGGCATGAGGGAGAGATTTCCATACGAACGTATGAATAAGTCCTTGAGATGGCCAAGCCCTCTCAAGCCACAAAGCTTGTCCACCTCAAGGAGTTATCTTTTGAGTCCCACCAAGAACGTTTGGTTACTTCTCATTGGCCAAGTATGTCACATGAGCAGATCCAGTTCCAAAAGAGACTGAAAAACGTAGTTTTCAGATAACCACAAGCTCCCTTAGCCCCGAAGAGAAAGAAGGGTCTTGAGAGGAAGAAAAGAAGGATGATCTCTGGACTGAGTGACTCGCCATCTTAATTTAACATCCAGGTCATGAAAAGGATGGAGACAGGCGTCCAAGAAGCTCTCAAGGCCTTTCCCACCAGCATCTACGCCAAGCAACTGCCTGGTTTTACAGAACAGATTCTATACGTGTTACCTGTCACTCAGTTTCATATAGATGAAGTCACCCCGCAGGGTCTTCTTGTGGTCTGTTTTCACTTGTACACTGAATACCAAAGGAAAAGAAAATGAGATCACCATGGCTTAAGCTTTCTGAGAAGGAACTTAATAATTAGACTTGAGGAATTCAAGGCCAACAGTGTGATGGTTGTGCAGCCCTTGTTGACTCCACGGTCACAGGGGACTCTGTCATCCTGAGGAGTCACTGTGGCTCAAAGGCCACGTGTACCTACCGCCATGAAGGTGAGACTGGGCTTTCCCATTGCAGACAGGAGGTGGTGGGGTGACAGGCAGCGCAGACCCTGTGGCTGGAGTTGGCATCTGATGAGTGAGCAGGACTGAGATGAGCCATCTGGGCACAAATGTCAAAATGGCCAAACTCATTTCCTGCAGGTGACCTTAGCTTCACTCATTTCCAGCCCATGACTGCATGCATGTGCGTGCAGGTGTACATGCTGAGGCCAGAGGACTAGCTCACCTGACATTCTCCAGGTCCCTCTTGCCTTGATTTTTAGAAAGGGTCTCTTAATTGACCTGAAACACGCTAAGCAGTCTAGGTGTCTCTGGCCTGTCTCTGCCTCCCCACCGTTGAGGTTGCAAGCACGCATTGCTACATCTAACGTTTTCCACATGCGTCCTGGGGAGTGAACTCATCTTCACACTTGGGAGGCAAGCACTTTACTGACTGAGCTATCTCCCAAAGCCCAACAATTCTTTCTTAGTTCTCCTACTGTACCTCAGAATCAGGAGCAAAGACACATAAAATTAGCAACAATGAAAAGTCAAATAAGTAAAGCTGATTCAGGACTTAAGAGCAACCTCCTAGAGTAAACAATAGCCCCTACGGTTACCGTCAGCACCGGCTCCCCTGCCTACTTGGGCTGTGGCACCAGAATAACTAATGGCTCGCTTTCCCAGCCGCCCCTTTTTTTTCTGGCCAGCATATCTAGGTGGAATTCAGCTGTGGGCCAAGGCGGTAGATTTGGGAATAGCTTTTGTTTTTCTCATACAAAAGGACAGCTGCCTCTGGCTCTGGCCTTCCCTTTTCCTTCCTCCCTGGCTGTGGGCATACTGCCTGGAACGGGGGCTGCTCTTCTGAAGCTGGGAGAGAATCACAGCCATGCTGGCTCTGGACCTCACGAGCGGCTGAACAAATGCTAACAGCTGCCTGCTCCAGCCCTTCCACTCTGTGTCTAAACGGAAATCCCTGTCCCTCGTGTTGACCTAGATCCGAAAGCAGTTCTAACCAACACAACTCAGATGAGCCGCCATGTGCCATGGATAAGCAGGAAGGCGGTGCGGCAAGGGTGTTACGGATCTCAGCCGTGTGTCAGGAAGATGACATGGGTGCTGACTGTTCCCGAAAGCAAGGGGAACATGGGATGACTGCGGCCAGATCAAATAGGCATGGGGATGATGTAAAGGGACTTTGGTTGACCAAGAAGGAAACAGCAAACAGTTTGAGCACTAAAACATAACTGATTATGATGATGATTACAAACTGGTCAAAAATGGGTAAACAGGGGGGAAATGGAAGGCATCCCCTGACTTCCAAAGCAAAGGCCTGAGGAGATGTCCAGTCTATAAAGTGCTTGCCAGGACAGCAGGAAGACCTAGGTTGATCCCCAGGACCCAGACATGAAAGCGGAGTATGGTGGTGTGTGCTTGTAATCCCAGCACTGTGGAGACAGAGGCAGGGAGGTCCTCGAAGCTCACTGGCTTCAATTCATGGACTAATGAGAGAGAGAGAGAAAGAGAGAGAGAGAGAGGAGAGAGAGCATAAAATGACTCTAAGGTTGTCCTCTAGGCTCCCCACCCGTGCACACTCATGTGTACCCATACCTACAAACATGTGAGCATGCTTACACACACACACCAAAAATCACACGTTCTTAGAGGAGAACTTTGGATACTCAGGGCAGAAGGGGTGACAAATCAGAAAGCCACCACTTCGAGACGACGCCCTCCTAAAATGGTGAACTAGTCACTAACCATCACCAACACTGGGTAAAGTTAACAGAACCATCTAGAAGAGGGGGAACAAACTGGAAACTGAACTTGTTTTGTTGTTGTTTGTTTTCCTAGCTCTCGAAGTAGGGTACTCACAAAGTCCACAAGCATCTTCCATGGCATTTCCTAACCGAGAATCAAATCCAGTTTACAGGAAACGGAAGAGTGAGTTAAACTACAGCAGAGGGAAAGAGTCAAATCCCAAAAGGAGACCCTACAGGAAAACTGGGCAAAGAGAACCCAAGTCACCATGTTTTATATCCATGGAAGTGTAGGCCCCCAAAAGATGAGCTTCCTGGCCTGGAACAGGAGCAGTTCCTGTGACCCCAAAATTGCAGTTCCTACTCCCAATCTGCTACTTCCGAACCCAACAAGGCCTCTTCTGCAAGCCCCAAGCATATCCTTTTTAATGCCCCCCTCATCCCAACCCCAGTGACATCACCTTGGTTTTCTCTAAGCCACGCCAACCATTTCAGCCAAACCTTGGTCTGAGGTTACCCTCACGTTATGAACGACCTGTTTCCTGATAGTCATCAAAGGAAATCCAGCCCTGTCTCTTCCCTTAGTGACTTAGGCTTTAAGTTCCTTTGGGTCTTGACCATCCACATCACAGCTATGGCTTCCCATCCAGACTGGTGGCTTCTTTGGTACCTTCTGCTCTCGTAACACATCACAAAGCAGCTGCCACAGCTCTTCCAGTGAGCCTTTATGGGGCCCCTTCACTTGGCTTCAGCCAGGGAGCGCCTCACCAGGGTAAGAACTGCCAGACTTCCAGCCCTGTCCCTGGTGCCTCCCACCCGGTAACCACGGATTAAACGTATTTTAGTGAACGGACTAATAGTTGAGCAAATAACCTCGAAGTTCAGACATCCGGCAGTTAGTCTACCCTACTCATTAAGAAAGGAACCTTGTCCACAAGTCTTAACTTAAGGGAGTTATGCTGAGGGGAGGCAATGTAATAGTCTTCAGAAAGCGACTGGATGCTCTGTGGAAAAGATGGCCTGCGTTATGTGGACTCCCTTTTAGCTCCTTTCATCAAGAAGCTGCCTTTTCTGGAGTGAGCAGCCTGAGAGCTGATTGTCTTCAGTTGGTCAACCCTCTGCCTCTAAAACCCAGGAAGGGACTCCGGGGACAAGTCAGCAGTTGCAAGCACACACACACACACACACACACACACACACACACACACACACACACACACACGACTCTTGTAGAGGACCCAGGTTTGTTCCCCAGCACTGACACCGGGCAGCTCACAACTGCCCCTGACACTCCAGTTCCAAGATGGTCTGACACCTCTGGCTTCCAAAGGCAGCAGCGCCCCACACATGCAGATACAGACACATACACAAAAATAAAAAGTAAGCCATAAGAAAATTACCCAGGAGCGCTGAAGGGAAGGGTGGAGGTGAGAGAGGGACAAAGACTAGAGGCAGAGGCCAAGCCTCCTGCTAACACTTCCCATCTTAAGGTACACGGGAACCTGACTCACCGGAGGGTGACTAAACTCTGATCCTAATCAGGGCTTCGGCCCCTCCCCACAAGGCCCGTTGTCTGGAACTAGTGCTAGTTGTTAGAGTTCGCTCTGCAAAGGGAGGGAGGGCCAGGGCTATTCATGGCAACCCCACATTTAGCTCTCAGTTACTCAAGGTAACAGCGTGCTTTGGGGTGGGGGCTTAGGCCCTAGAGAAGGGACAGACGGTGTTCAAATCTAAAGTGACAGAAACAGAGCTTTGCTTTCACATGCAGCGAGCTCTGTCTAAACCCACACCAAACGAAATCAATCAAATGTCCCAATCCAGAGCTCTCCGTGGTTGTCGCTCCTGGTGTAAACTAAGGGAGGAAGGGGACCCGCTAGAGCAAATGGACTCGGAACGGACTGTCTCCACATGTTTATAAACCCAGGCCTGAAGCGTTCAAACCATTGCTGTTACAAAAAGTACCTGTTCCACGCATTTCTACAGTCACTCCTCGTCATCATTAGTGACCGTCATTTCAGTAGCATGTACAGCGACTGTCCCACTACAGGGCAATTGGGAAAAGGACATCCTAGGGACACACGGGCTTAAATCCATACTCAAGGTTCAGAGCTGGCTACTGCAAAATGCTAAGCCCTGGGCTGTGACAACTCTCAGCTGTCCGCCAGGTGACAGTCCATCCAATGCCGATTTAACCCCGAGTGCCAACACACGGTGTGGAAACTGAAAGGCTCTTATTTTCAATGGAGGGGAAATGTCCCCAATAAGCAGGCATCTGCAGTGCCTTGACTGACACCTCTGCAGTCTTGGCTCCCCCAAGGCTTTGCATAATGCAGCAGGGGACAGACTTCAAGTGAGCTGTGTGTCCGTCCCTTGTCTTGTTGCTGTGACAAACACCCTACCAAAGCAACGTAAAGAAGGGGAGGTTTCTGCTGGGCCATGGGGAGTAGTCCGTCACGGCAGAGAAGTCATGGTGGCGGGAATGTGGGATGGCTGCTCACTCACCTAAGCTGTCAGAGAGCTGCCAGAGATGAATACTAGCATTCGGTGCTTTTGCTTTTTTTTCCTCAGCCCACGGGACAGTGCCGCCAGCCATTCGGGATGTGTCTACCCTCTGCCCTTACGTTTCTTGGAAATTCCCTCACAGACACGCCCCCCCCCCAGAGGTGTGTTCCTTAGGGGACTCTAAGGCCTCTCTAATCAATAGCCCGGAGCAACCGTCACAGGCAGGACCCTCAGGTAATTTTATCATCACTGCAGCTCCTCACTTCACTGATACAATGCAGAGTCTGGAGCTCCATAAAAGATGGTGTTGTAGATACAGACAGATGCTAATGAATGGCTCTGTGTCCTTTAGATTTGGGAAAAGGAAACTAAGATAGAGAGACTAAACTGGTTGGTTGAAGTGACAGTCATCAGCCCAGCATTTAGTGTGTGACTCCTTCTAGTCACTCACAGAACACTGTTGAACTCCTGGCCCAGTGTGCCTCTGAGATTTTCTACAAGGTAGGGAAATATGAAAAGACATGATTCAATGGCATAAATGCATAAAGCTAAAAATAACATTGGAATTAATGCCTGCAAAGAGGTCATTTCTGTCCACAAAACTATGGTTTTCATAGAAGGAGTTGAAGTGGGGTGTGGGTGTCACTATCTTCTCCAGAAAGAGAACAACCCCTCAAGTTCCTTTCTGTTCTTCTCTGCCGAGCCTTTGCTCTGCGGCCTTCATGTGCCCAGCTAGTTTCCCCATGTTGACAGAGGGCAGAAGGAGCACTTTATATAGGTCAGGGGATATTTTAAAGCAACACCAACTAATTAATTTGGTTTAGAGTGTCTTGCCACCAGAAAAATGACAAGTCTTTCCCAAACACCTTTGGCTGTTTGCTCATCAAGAAAACTCACACATTTTTCTTAGTGTAAAAAGTGTCAAAGAAAAAAAAAGGAGTGTGTCTCTGAAGAGCCAAGGATCGGGACTGTTTTAGAATTCAGTACATAGAATGATAGCCCCAGAGACCCAGGAAGAAACCCTCCCTGGAAAATGTGCACCTGGTCAGTGTCCTTTTGTTCCATGTCACAGAAGTGTGACATCGTGGAGACCGAAATGCTGAGGTCTGAGCACACTCACTCACACCCATTGAGCACACTCACACCCACTGAGCACACTCACCCAGTGAGAACACTCACACCCATTGAACACACTCTCACCCACTGAGCACACTCACACCCACTGAGCACACTCACCCAGTGAGAACACTCACACCCATTGAACACACTCACACCCATTGAACACACTCTCACCCACTGAGCACACTCACCCTTACCCATGTGACTATGACAACAACAGCAGCAACAGCAATGGCAGGCCTGTATTTTACTTTGTTTTAATAGCACTTAAGAAAGGTTCCAGAGATTTGTACTGTGGCTGTAGAAACTCTTACCCCTCTACAGGTCTCCAGATAAAGTTCCTGAAATGTATCTTAGCCATATGCCAGGACTGCTACAATTTATTTTAGCACTACAGCAATGCAAACCTTACCAGATTTGCTACAAGCTAATTCCCAAGGAGTCCATTATAAAAATGTAGAGGTCAAAACAGCCTTGAGAGACAGAAGGATGGCGCATGCCTGTAATCTCAACACTCAGCAATTGAGTCAGGAGGATTCTGAGTCTGGGGCAGCCTAGGCTATGTGATAAGACCCTGTATGAAAGACCCAAAGCTTGGGAGTACAGCTCAGTGTCAGAGTGCTTGCCTGGCCTGTGAAATCTTCCAGGTTTGATCTTTACTCCTGCAAACACAATATATTTAAAGATTTCTTTTTATTGCTTTAATTATGTATACATATGTATCTCTCCATGGGGGGTGTGCACATGAGTGTGAATACCTACAGAAGTCAGAGGCATAGAATCCCCCTGGAGCTGCAGTTACAGGCAGTTGTGAGCTGTCTGACACAGGTGCTAGGAGCAGAACTCTGGCCCTCTGTAAGAGCAGTCTGTGCGTTTAACCACTGAGTCATCTCTCCATTCCTTAAGGCAGTCTTTAAGCAGCTTTATTCCAGTAGGGTCCCTGATCCTTGAGAACTAGGAAGAGCATAAAGGGCAGGGACTTAGGGTTTCTATTGGTGAAGAGACACCATGAGCACGGCAACTCTTAGAAAACATTTAATCCGGTGGATTACATTTTCAGAGTTTTAGACCGTTATCATCACAGCAAGGAGCACGGTGGCGTGCTGGCAGACACGGTGCTGGAGAAGGAGCTGAGAGTTCTGCATCTTGACTCGCAGGCAACAGGAAGTGGACTGAGACACTGGGCCTGACTTGATCACATAGGAAACCTCAAAGTTCACAGTGCCACATTTCCTCCAACAAGACCGTACCTCCTCCAGCAAGGCCACACTTTCTAATAGTGCCACTCCCTCTGGGGGCCGTTTTCTTTCAAACCCGCACAGGCAGACATCAGACACCGACTGTGACAGACTTGGGTCTGTTTTGTTGTTGACTGGCCTCAGTTCAGAGGGTGCTGACCAGACCTCCCTCTTCTAAGGGTGGCAAGGAGAAGATTAGATGAGCTCCCAGGGAGCGTAGAGGAAGGTCAGCGTGAGCTTTCCCAGCACTAGGGAGTAGAGTCTACACATCCTTGGAGCAGATGTTCCGACGCCAGAACACAGTGTTCAACCTCAAAACACAGGGATTAGCCTGGAAGATCCGGAGATTTGAGGGTTGCAGCTGCCTCACACACGCACAAAACCCTCACCCCTCTGTGACCAGCAGCTCCGCTCAGCCCTCCATAGCTTTAACCTTGAAGAAACCCACACACGGTGCTGCCAGGAAGCGTGTTTGGTCACACTCACTAAAGCGCTACTTGTGCAACCAGGAAAATTGTAAATACCTAAACCCCCCGTGGCATTAGTTGGTGAGCCATCTCCGTGACATATGCCTTAGATAATCAACTTATAAAGAGGCAGGGTTTATTTCTCAGTGCTGGAGTTTCCAGCCCATGATGGCTTGGTCCCATTGCTGTGGGACCTGAGGTGAGGTAGCACATCTGCAGAGGGCAGAGTCTGGCAAAGCAAATGCCCTCGAGTCTCACGGGGAAGTGGAAGAGAGGAGGAGGCCAGGGTTCCACAGTTCCCCTCAAGGGGACTGTCCATGACTGAAGACCTGCTGTTAGGCCCCACCCCTTGAGGTTTGCCCAGCACCCAACACCATGTTCCATACCAAGAACAATTCAAAACCAAACATTAGCTAATGGTTTCCACAATACCTACCCACTCAAGGGAACATCACACAGCGGAAAATAACAAGGTAGACATCTGCTGCTTATCATAAAAGGTTCCTCAGCGCAAGTCATTGGCTAAGAAGACCTCATAATACCAAGAACAATTTGTATTTAAAAAAAAAAAGCAATTATGTATTCACATACGATCTCTTCAGACGGCATGTCTGTGTAAATTAAGCAACAACGTTCCTGGAACAGACCAACTGTAGTGACCAGCATCCCCATTTTTAGCAGCCATAACCTTGCTGCTCCTGTCCTGGTCACTAAGAGGTCAGATGCCCTCCTTGTGGCAAGGAACCAATCAGAAGTTAGCTGGTGGGGCTGTGCTTTATGGACAAGTGCACAACAGTGCAGAGCATAGCAACCGCCTGGGAGGGCCTATGGGTCATAACAACCAGTTGACCAATCAGCACAGGGCAGGTCATCCAAACTTAGAAGTGCACCAATCCTCAGACTGTGTCCTACCCCTAGACACGCCCCTTTTGCTGCCCTTTAAGATCCCTGCCTCGAGATTGCTTGGGGTCTTTTCTCCAGCCATCCACCATGGTGGTGGAGTGAAGGGCCTGAGCTAATGGGGTTAGCTCGTTAAACATCTATAATAAAAGACTCCTTGCTTTTGCATCAAAATGGGCCTCTTGGTGATTTGGGGGTTCAGAATTTGGGCACAACACAGCAATAGGGCAGAAAGGGAGGCCAGCCATCTTGGAAATGTTGACCCTTTTACAGCATGTTTCATATACAAAGTAAAACCCCACGTAAAATATCCAATATTTATATATCCCAATATGACAGTGTTTAGTAATTCATTATCAATATGATAAAATGTATAATCAAATGATGCATTAAAGACATTTATTACAGTAATTTATACTTATATAATGTCTTTCCTTATAAAATTTAATATTTGCCTATGAAGTTTAGATTTATCTTTATTTATGTATACATGTATGTTTCTGTGTGTGAGCATGTGCACTCCATGTCTTGTAGGTGCCTGCAGTGGTCAAATCCAGGTCCTTTGCAAGACCCCAGTGAGTGCTCTTAACCTCCGAGCCATCTCTCCAACTCCTGGGTGTGAAAGCTAAAGCAATCACACAGGAATGCCCCCTACTATGCAGATTCCTGGGTCTCATGACAGATGTTTCAGTTTGCAAATGGAGCCCAGGAACCTGCGCTTTGAGGTTTTACGGCTGGTGGCTCAAGGCTTAGGTTTCAGGACACCTCATTTTAACAGTTTTATTTTCCAGTGTAGGACACGAATTATTCAGAAGTCTTTGTTGAAGTCTAATCTTCCTGGGATGGGGTCCTGGGGTGGACCCATGATTCTGTGTCTCTAATAAGCTGCTGCTGGTGGCTCTCAGAGTCTATAAAGCTTGACTTGAAGGAGGATTTCAAACGAACAGCAAGTCATCAGTGAGGAGCGACTCAGAAGAGGAGGAACAGCCATGTTGGGAGAGCTGCACCAAGGAACACCCAGGGGACTGGTCGGACAGAACGGGTAGCAAGAAAACCTAGGGGGTGGGGAAGCCCCCTCAGTCTCCCATCAGGCTGCTAATGAGGGTGAGCTCGGGGCTTGCAGGGGCACAGAGACCCTCCTTATTCTCTGGCAGATACTCATTGTGTGAGGTTCCTGGGTAGAACAAATGTAGGGGACCAACAACTGATCAACAGAACAATTCTACCCAAGTCTAGTTGTCTAGTTGAGTGATCCAATGAATTTATCAAGATTACTTATTAAAAATGGGTGATTGGTGGGAGATGTCATTCTATAAATCTGTCTCTCTTATTGGTTGTTGAATAAAGCACTGTTGGCCAATAGGGAAGTAAGACAGATGAGACTAGGAGTCGAGGAGGATTCTGGGAAAGAGAGGCAGAGTCAAACACCATGTAGGCCGCCAGAGGAGTAAGAGGTCAGGACCCTTTTCTCTGGTAAGAGAAATACTTAGATTAACAATTATGAGCCGGGCGGTGGTGGCGCACGCCTTTAATCCCAGCACTCGGGAGGCAGAGGCAGGCGGATCTCTGTGAGTTTGAGGCCGGGCTGGACCAACAGCCTCCAAAACAATACAGAGAAACTCTGTCTCGTAAAAACCAAAAAACAAAAAAACAAAAAAAACCAAAAAACAAAAAAACAATTATGGGTTAAATACATAAGTCAGAGCTAGTAGTCAGTAAGAAACCAAGCAAATGGCCAACGACTATATAATTAATATAGCGTCCTGTGTGTTATTTGGGGGTTCAGGTAGTGTGGCAGGGCCCAGGCGACTGGTGGGGGGGAAAACTACACTCTACAGGTGATGACTCACAAAAACTGCACCCCGCAAACTCCCTGTCCGGTTTGCAGGCAGCTGCAATGAAGAGCTCTCCCCTTCTATTACTCCAGGAAGGGGCCTTGAGTAACGGAGCATTTGAGTTGTATGAGCCTTCTTAGTTTCCTTGGCTTCCTGAGTCTCAGGAGTCTCTCTCCAGGCTCCAAGAAGGAATGCGTCAGTGTAGAAGACACTGATGCTCAGTACCACGCTGCTCTCCCCTCGCAGCCGAGCTGTGAAGTCTGCAAGGCGTGGCATGTCAGAAAGCACCCTGGTCTACCCTGGCAGCTGCATCGTGGGCGGCTATCACCACACCATCTGCTTTAATCACACCTGATAGACACATAAGCAGACGGCGCATTAATAATTGACCACCCAGCTCTGATTACAGGATCAGAAAATTGCATCTGCGTGTGCATAGCTCCGTGCGAGACTGTGGGTCCAGTTCTGTGGTAACAAATTACAGGCTGTTACGTTTGTCCCTTACAAAGTTGATTTTAAATGTCTCTTCAATTAAAAACGAAACTGCTCACACACACAGTTCCTAAATCACACTATTTAATTATTTTTTAATAAAACACCTCTTTTTCTGAGTTGAAAAGAAACACCTGCAATTATGGAAAACAGAGAAAGAAAAGGAAGATCACCAAAGGCACTAAGCACCTCTCTACCCAGAAATATACATTTTGTGACACTCTGAAGAAAAAACTAGGTAAAGTCTTTCCTTAAATTTTCTTCTCAGTGGAGTAATTTTAGATTTACATAGACGTCTCAGGCATAATTTATCTCTCAT
The DNA here is from genome assembly GCF_017639785.1 of Mesocricetus auratus. Lineage (NCBI taxonomy): Eukaryota > Metazoa > Chordata > Mammalia > Rodentia > Cricetidae > Mesocricetus > Mesocricetus auratus. The sequence continues at coordinate 58,751,275 of NW_024429267.1, read as the reverse complement.
TTCCTCTCACCTGACTTCCCCTGATGGCAACATCTTATGTAACTACAGAGCATTTGTCAAAACTAAGAAATTAACAGTGGTACAACACTGTTAGGAAAACCACAAAACCTATTCAGATATTGCCACTATTTCCCCAAACATCCCAGCCTAGGTGCACAGGGCTGGATAAAGTCCAGCTACTGGGAAATCATTGTGTTTACATTGCTTGATTTTTTTTTTTGAGCTGTAGAATAAAGTATATTGTGTGTGCAATTGCTCCATTGGTGATCGGGGAAGGTAGGGAGCCTATTTGGAATTGTCTTTGCCCAGGATCATTAGGGAGTTCGACCTGCAGAGATTCAGGTGTGAGGCTGGAGGGAGAGGAGGCCTAAAATGTTGCCTTGATTTCTTGCTTGACAGAGGCAGGATCCTGAGGACCCTAGCTAGCATTTGGCCTGAAAAGGCCATTTGTTATTTCCCTTTAAAGAGCCAAGAAGGTAAGTCAAACACCGTGTTATGGGCCACGCAGGGCATAGCGGAGACGCTGGCTGGCGGCTTTTCTTCCTTCGCTCCCCGACCCCCTCTCTCTTCCTCCCTCCTTTACAGGTAGGCACAGGCTTTACGAGATGCGTGCACACATACATCAGGACTTGTCTCAGCTTTTGTAGAGCCTGACCCCTAGCAAGGAAGAGAGGCTCTTTTGAGTGACCCCACCAACAACTACACAGTTAGAGCTCTGGTCAGTGCTAGGAGGTGAGGTCCCAGGGTCCAGGAGACTGAATCTGGGTATTAAGGAGGGTGAGCTCCAGCTGAGGTCCCAGGGTCCAGGAGACTGAATCTGGGTATTAAGGAGGGTGAGCTCCAGCGACCACAGATAGATGCTGCTCAGAAGAGGCAAAAAAAAAAAAAAAAGGCAACTTTGGCGGAGGACACAACTTGAGCAAGGCTGAGAGTAGAAAGAGCAATGATACGGTACTTTACCCAGAGGCCTTTGATTGCAAAGACGAAGGAAGCTCTTGGTCATGGTGTAGTTAAGGGATGCTTGCCCAAGAGACTACAAACCCAACCAGTAATGGCTGCAGTAAAGCCCCAAAGTCCACCATGACCCTGCTACCTCCATGTCACTCTCAAACACCCCTTGGGTTCTCCCAGGAAACCCACCTTCTCTCCCCTCGTCAATAGATGGCCCAGCAGGCAGCCGCCTGGCTTTCCCAGTCACTCTGGCTGGAGTGGATGGGACTCTGCTCTCCTGGCATGGCCTGAACTCCTTGTGCTGTCAGTGTAACTGGCAGCACAGTGACTCTCCAGTGTCACATGGGACCTCCAAGTTGTCTGGGGCTCTTTTGTCTAGCTGAAATCACATTGGGCCCCGTAGAACTAGAAACGTAAAGGGCCACTTGGTCAACTCCCAGCTCAGTGAATTCTTTTGAAGGTTTTAAGGGCTCTGTGTTTAACAGCAGGCTACGGAACCAATCTTGGAGCTGCAGGTGAGGCCATAGGAATGGACTGGTCGCATACGGCTACTAGGATGAACATGACTTTTATCTGTCCTAGTCCTGTCACATCCTGTAAGTTCCCATCGTCTCTGGAAGGTTGGCTGGGGGCAGAGAGAGGGGCATTTGCTCATTTCGGTTCTCTAGATTTTCAAGGACCAGCCAAAAGTGGCTGGATTAGAATACACACAGGAAGTCGCATGTAAGAAAATTGTATATGCCCACCACTCTCATTATAGTTCTTTAGTCCTCATGACTGCCTGCTAGGATCCAAACCTGTGTGTGTGTGTGTGTGTGTGTGTGTGTGTGTGTGTGTGTGTGTCCTATGTGTATGGAGGCTCCTTCCTCAACTATTGGCCATCTTATTTTTTGAGACAGGGTCTCTCACTGAACCTGGAGCTGATTCAGCTGGACATACTGTTCAGTGATCCCAGGGATCCTCTGATCCCTGCTTCCCTGTTGCTAGGATTATAAGCACATGATACCATGCCTGGCTTTGTATGTGGGTGCTGGTGGTCTGAATTCATGTCCTCATGCTTACATAGCAAGCACGTTGCAGACTGAGCAGGTTTTCCCACCCAGCAGTGGCTTGACACTACTGGGAAACTCACCAAGACTCTGACTCTGCCTAGGGAGGGCAGGGCCATGGGTAAAGCCTGATAAGCAGAGATAGTACGGGAGTCACATCTTGAAGTTTGGCTAGCAGGAAGCTTGTGGGCAAGTTTAGGCAGGATGAGAGAGCATTCCGGGCAGAGAGAACCAGCAGATGTAAGCGCTTGATAATGTCAAATAGGTACAACATTTAGGAAGGTGTAAGCCATTTCTTATGGCTGGAATCCCCATCTGGCAAGAAAACTTAAGGCTACTTGCATAGTGAGGGGTCGATCATGCCTGAAACATCAGGCCTCTAGTTAGATTCTCTAGACCTGTGCTTTCTGATGTGGTAGCCACAAGTCATAGGTAACAACTGAATTTAAATTAATTAAGATACAGTTTAAAAATCTAATACCTCACGCTACCCATATTTCAAGGGCTCATTAACCACATGTGGAGTTACACTGGGCAGATAAGGACTAGACAGAGAACCCACCTATGAGCATAAGTAATTCTACCGACAGCATCTGTCTAGGTTGTAGGAGACCACGCAAGAACCGCGGGCAATGAAACATGGCGTCCATGCTTCAATCACGCTATTTGTAGTCACTGGAGGGGATGTAAGAGAAGCTAGAGATCAGTTGGGAGGCCACTGGCACAGCGCTGTGGAGACAGCTGTGAGAGTCAAATGCTTGATGCCCAAGCACCAAGACCTGAGTTTGGACTCCCAGCACCTACTGGTAGGCAACCTCAGCACTGGGGACATGAAGACAGGTGGTCCTGGGGCTGTCTGTCTAGTCATTCTACATGAATAAGTGAGTTCATATCTCAAATAATAATAGCAATATTCATTACTACATATAATATTTATAATCACTATTACTATTATTTAAAAAGCAGACGGAGATGGGGGAAGAGACCTAACCTTAATCTCTGACCTCTCTATGCATGCACCATCACGCCCATGCACACACAGAAGAAGACAGTCCGCAAAGCCTGGCCAGTTGGCTGACATTATAACAGATTGTCTCCTTTTGCCTGGAACAGGCAATGCTTTGCTTTGGCTCCGATACCCTCCTCCTCTAGCCTAGAAGACAGACACTCCCGAAGGTGTATGAACTGGGGAATCTACACCTCCAGCCCCATGGCAGTGGGTCCCACTTCACCTCCGTGAGTTCCTGGAGATTGTGACGGAGGGCAAAAGCGGGTTCACAAGACAAACGCCTCCCCTGGTTTTCGCGAAATCACACAGACCTAAGACCTGCCTTGCTCAGGCGGAGAAGACCCAAGTCTTCCATGTAGGCAATGAGTCAGATGTTTTACCGAACCCTAAGTTGCCTAAGATTGTTTCAACACGGGTAAGTTTGCCTGAACAACTCTGCTCCTTTCCCCAGATGCTGCAGCTGTAGACACGGAGTTGGGAAAGTCGATGTATCCTTGTTGAGAGAGGATAATCAAGGACGAATCCAGTGTGCCACTGACTCAGAGGGAACAGCTGGCGAGCGCTCCACTCCGGGCTTCTATGTTCCAAGGGTGTGGGTATCCCCAAAGGAACCACGACACAATGTGAGAGCATCACCCCCATGCCCCTGGCTGAGTCAGATGGGGACTGGGAGTCAGGAGGCCCAGAGTGGGCAGCCAACTGCAAACAGGCCCTCCCTGCAACACTATTTCACGGACCCGGAGCTCTTACTATGAGCCGAGCCCTGTTGCTAACCGGCTGGAAGAATCCATTTATCTTCCCCAGGAACTGATGAAGCTGTCCTGTTGCTATCTGTGCAGGGGAGAAACTAAGACACACGGGTGATGCTTTTGTGGCTGTTGGTATTCAAATCCAGCCCCTGGCTCAAAGATCTGCACGCTGTATGCTCCGAGGAAGTGCATAGTACGGGCCTAAGCCCTGGGGACCCCCAATTATGCACTGAGGATGCCAACCCTCTGAGGGAAAACAAGAGCCACCCCTGCCCCCAAATAAGGAGGTCCTACACGTTAGTGGGACTCCTCTCCTGTGGCCCTTAACGCCTTGCGTGGTCACATCCCAAGCTTTCAGCCTCCTCCTGTGGAGAGACACTGCTTTCGAGAGGCGTTGGTGATGCCTGGTTCAAAGCCTGGTGTGCCCACGCACGGCTGGTGACGCGTCCCTGCAGCACAGAGCCAAGCACACCTGCAGCAGACTCTCCCACACAGATCCCACCGCAGGGAGCTGGGCTCGTGCCGGGTCTTCACCACCAGCTCCAGTGGTTGGCACATGTCTAAGAGTGTCTTTAACTGATGCATACACATTCCAGTGGGGCAATTGCTACCCAAGGCTGAATCTATCCCAAGAATGTCACCAACCCAACTCTGGCCCTGGGGTCAAGAGCACAGTCTCTGTAGAGATTATTTGCATTCTTTGACACCAAGTATATTCCTTAGCATCTTTCCACATTAGGAAAAATATATTCGCTTTTAATTATTTAAAACCTAAGAAAGAGGTGATTGCAAAATCACATAAAAATTATATATATATATATATATTGAGCCAGTGTCTCTCACTGAACCCAGGACTCACCAGTTTAGCTAAACTGGTTGACTGGTAAGCCCCAGGAGTCTTTCTGTCTCTGACTACCCAGTGTTGGGATTACAAGTACATTCCACCATGCCTGGCTTTTTCATAGCTTCTGGGTATCTAAACGCAGGTCCTTATGCTTGCGTTGGAAGCACTCTCCCAATGGCTGTTTCTGAAGACCCCAAGCCTTTCTGTTTTTAAGACTATGTCTACACATGTGGTCTAACCTAACTCCAGTGGTGGGCCAAACGTCAGTGGAGAACCGAGAGACTGCATTGCAGTCAACTGCACCTGCAAAGGTTGGCCTTGAGGATTTCTTTATTTTCATGGCAAAGCCTGGCATTGTTTATGCACTTACTGTCCCCGTGGCCCATCCCCTGCAGTGTCTTCCGGATGACGATAGCCCTCTAACTCCCATACAGCTTCTAGTTGCGCCATTTTTCAGCCAATGTTGCGCCCTTCCTCGCCCGTCTCCAACTCCCCGGACACGTGGAGACACGATTCTCCGGCCAAGGCATCATTACCTGAGGTTGCACCATCAACAACAGCTTGAAGAGTAAGTACCACATGGAATCAGGAAATGCGGCTTCTATCACTTCTAAAACTGCTTCAAGCTTCCTCCCACTGAGCAATGGGTCTGGCCTTCCTCCCAAACAGAGCTGCACCACACTTAGGGACACAGATGCTGTCCCTCTGGGTCACTCCTCAGCGTCAGGGACTTGCAGGGTTTCTGCTCAGATGAGCAGTATTCTCTACAGACCGCCTGTCCTCCTCCTCAGATGCTAACACCACTGGACACTTAATCTTAATGTCTTGTCATCCAGCAGCAAATAGCTGGAGCGTTATTTTTTTTTCCCCACTGCATTCTGATTTGTGATTAGGTTGCTTTCGGAATATAGGAAAATTCCAATAGTCTGCCTGCTGACAGAGAAGTAAATTCACCCGTATGCTTTCTGCCCCAGGCCCAACAAAACTTCTGAATTTTCTGGGTCAGCCTCCCAAAATGAGACCCAGATGTCCTTCCAAGACAGGACCACACTGTCACTTTGGAGGTGGGGATTATTTTATCTTAAGATTTAAGCCGGGCAGTGGTGACGCACGCCTTTAATCCCAGCACTTGGGAGGCAGAGGCAGGCGGATCTCTGTGAGTTCGAGGCTGGGCTAGACCGACATCCTCCAAAAAAAAATTTAAGGTATTTTAATTATAGTGACACAAATGCATGATAGTGAAACAAAAATAAAACAAACAACCCCCCCAAACAAAGAAGCTCATAGTGAAAAAGCCAGTATCTCACTCAGTTACAACTCATTCTCACGTTTCTTATTCTTATTGCTGCTATAAAATACCCCAATGAAAACAACATACATAAGGGGAAAGGAGCTTACTCTGACTCACACAGTTCTCGAATTCAGTCCACCACAGTGGAGAAGTGAAGGCTGCAGGAGTTTGAGGCAGTTGCTCACTGGGAAGGAGAAATCCATGAATGAATACTTATGTTCCCATCACTTTCCTATTTTCATACACTCCCAGCCTGGGGAATGATGCCGCCCATAGTGGGTGCGTAGGTTTTCCCACCTCCGTCAACCTCATCAAGACAACCCCCCCACAGGCCTTCTCAGAAAGGAGCCAAACTTAGATGACGCCCCACAGATGTGTCCAGAGGCCTATTGCCTGTGTGAATCTAGAACCTATCATGTTTGTAATTAACGCTCCTACAGCCCTGCTCTCAAGGTGCCGGCCCTCACCAACATCTGCTATTTACTCTGTTCCCATGACTCTGTTAGAAATCTGTTCCTGTAGCCTAGACCAGGTTTCCCAGAACCAGAGCCTGAGTGAGGATTCAGGCTCAGGGGGATCTGAGGCTAGATGAAAGGAAGCAGTAATTGCCTCTGTGGGGAACTCTAGACACGGACAGAACCAGAGTCGATCCACATTGAGGAAATGGAGGTTTCAGCAGATGTGGGCTAAGGGATGCCCTGAGTGGAGGGGATGCCAGCCCCTTCCGTGGGGTTCAGTGTGAGCTGTTACAGCCCTAGTGCTAACAGAGGGGTCATGGACTGGTAATGGGGACCCAGGTAAGGCATCAAGAAGTTAAATTATCAAGCCGGGCATTGGTGGCTCATGCATTTAATCCCAGCACTCGGGAGGCAGAGGCAGGCGGATCTCTGTGAGTTTGAGGCCAGCCTGGTCTACAGAGTGAGTTCCAGGACAGCCTCCAAAGCCACAGAGAAACCCTGTCTTGAAAAACCAAAAAAAGAAAAAAAAAAGTTAGATTATCAGATTAGACAGTGAAACAAGCGTGCAACTCTCTGATCATGCTTTGGGGGGGGGCTGGGGAGAGGGAAACACGGGCGGCACATTTAGGCACAAGCTCAACATTCTTATCTCACCATAAACTCATCTACCAAACACGGCGGCCAGCTCAGGCAGGCCCTTAGACTGGTGGAATGGAATAAGGCTTGGGAACCCTGGGAGGAGGACAGTCGTGTGCCCTGTCTGCGTCGAGCCGGGCTCTTTGCAATGGCCTGGGAAGTGGAGGAAGAGCAAGAAGAAGAGAGGCGCTGTGTAGAGCAGAGTCCTAGCGAGGCAGGGGGCACGCGGCCCCGAATGAGAGGTAAACACTGTCGTGTTTACCAGGAAACATGTTCCGTTTAGCAAATATTTTGACTTTTTTTTTATGTAGAACTTCAAACAATTAGAAAAGCACAACACAAAAAGACACACATGCACATGTGTGTACACACACATGCACACACACACACAAGTCCATCTGTGAGTGCGAGCCATTTGGTAATGAGAACCGCTCTTGGATTTTGGAGGTTGATGGAGCCTTCCTACCGGTGCTCCACTCCCAGACTCCAGCGTGAAACGGAAACAGTCGAAGGACTCACACCCCAGACAAAACGCTCCTATTAGGCAGCAGCCCCTGGAAGCTCAGGCGGGACTCCTGTCCTCACAGGTGCTGTCACGGGACCTGGTGCACTGAGTTCTCCCCTACACTTCCTGCACTTCCTCCTGAGGAGCAGAGAGGCAGGCTTGCCCCCACCCCTCCATCAGATCCTCCTCAGCCACGGCCGGCCGCTGTCATTGTGCTGGCATTCTGTCTCCTGTTTCCACTCCTCAAAATGCAAACGCCAGGGACATAGCTCTGTTTCCATTCAAATGAACAATGTATATATACACACACCGACTTGTCTCATCTGAGAGAGCCAGAAAGGAAATTCCTGTTTACCCCCCAAATCCAAACAATAAGGAGGCTCAAGGAGCCAGAAGCCGTTTGGCATGGCACCGGCCCTTGAAAGACAGACAAGATGGAAACTATCTGGGCTGGAGAGTGAGTTCCCAAAGCCGCTCCCTGTGGGCAGTCTGCAGCCTTGCCTCCAGCCCTAACCCCTGGTACTGAGAGGCCATCCATGTAAGGCGATAAAGCATTGAGGGAAGCAACTTGCCAGTCTGTGTCTTCTGTCGCTCTAGCAAAACAGCCGAGGACAAGTAACTCACCAAGAATGGGGCTGGGCGCGGTGGCATGTGCCTGCACCCTCAGCTTCTTCAGGAGGCTGAAGTAGGAGGACCGCCTGAGCCAAAGGGCCCAAGACAACACGGTAAAAAGTCCGTCTTAAAGGAAAGAGGTTTGGCCGGGCGTTGGTGAGGTGGTGCACGCCTTTAATCCCAGCACTTGGGAGGCAGAAGCAGGCGGATCTCTGTGGGTTCGAAGCCAGCCTGGTCTACAAAGCAAGTTCCAGGACAGCCTCCAGGGCACAGAGAAACCCTGTCTCGAAAAACCAAAAAAAAATAAAAATAAAAAAAAATAAAAAAAAATAAAATAAAAAAGGAAAGAGGTTTGGGCTCATGGCTCTGGAGGCAGCAAAGTCCGACAACAAGGCACCAGCACTGCTTAGTGTGGCTGCTCCTTTCCTCATTGTGGAGCCCAAACACCTGACAAGAAACTCAAGGGAGGAGGGACTTGCTTTGGTTTATGGTTTGAGGTCTCAGCCCATCACTGTGGCAGCAGGAGTGTGAAGCTACTGGCTCACATTTCAGCAGATTGGGAACCAGAGGGGGGATAATGTTAGCACTCAACTCGCCTTCTCTTCATGTACTTTTAATTCCCTGGGCCCGGCCCATGGACAGTGCCGCCCACGTTCGGGGCAAGTTCTCTGCACTCAGGACTCTCTGGAGACACTCTGGAAGGCACGCCCGAAGGTGTGCCTCGGTGATGTCCTGGTGTTTATTAAGCCAATCAGATTAACAACGGAAACTAACCCCACTCTCAGCATCTGGCAAGGGCCCTCTGCCAGCATCGTGATACGGTTCGGCGCTACATGCCAGGGCAGAACAATGTGTTAACCCAGGCTCTCCTATAAAAACCACGGTGCAATCATGGGGTGTCTCCTACTTAACTGTGCAATCCTCATTACGTCCCCCAAAGTGCATCCTCCAAATACCAGAAGTACATACATTCCAGGATTCAGTTTCCAACACACAACCTTTAGGGGACATATTTAAATCATAAGCATCCAGGGTCTGGCTAGAGGAGCCCATCACACTCCTGTCCCTTGCAGGCAGAATTTAACAACAGACATATACTGTGTCCACTGCATATCCATGTGCCTGGCACCGTGCTGAGGTCTCAGCAGGGTTCCATATAAATAAAAACAGCCCTGCTATTTGGTTCTGCGCTCACGAGGTGAGGCATGAGTTCAAATCACAGTCCATACAGCGTTGTGGGTGCACAGGGCTCAAAGTTCAAGGTGGTGAAGGAATTCTCTGCGTTAGGGCTTCCTAGACAGGCTTCTGTGGAGGGCTTCTTAGACGGAGAAGGGGCCTCTACGGAGTTCTAAGGGTGGGTGACAATTTGGCAGGGAGGTGTGGGGATGGGATAGGAACATAGGAGACAGGCATTTCATGTGGGCAGTCAGGAATAAAGTCTAAGGCTTATGGTATCGGTGTTGTGGTGGAATTTCACCTGCACCGTGCTGAATGGAGATGATGCCCTGTGCTGAAGAGGTTCTGTTGTAGGATTCTGTCTCATTTAAAAGGCAAACTGAACTGGGGTGTTCAGAGGCCAGCACTCAGTAGGCAGAAACTAAAGAAAACCCGGGCATTTCACCAAGAAGCCCAGAGGAGAGGGCAGGCAATTGACCTCTGGGTGGTGACCTCACAGGTGTTTGCTATCCAATAAGTCATGAAGTTTTACAGGCATGTTCTATGCTGTTTTATGTTTTTATGGCTCACGGTGACCCAATATGACCCCTTCTTTGCACGCTCTCCCAGAGATGCGATGGCATATGTGTCCCATGTCTCTTGATGGGGATTTTCACCACCAGCATTTAGTTCACTTGGTTTCCTTGTGACCCAAGCTGTCAGAGGACTTCAGTTAACTACTATTCAGCCTGCAGGAAGCAGAGGCCAGATGGGCTCCGGTCAGAGACAGGGCTGCTACGGTTTAAATGCTCCCCCCCATACGCAGCAAAGCTTGCTGCCTTAGAAGTGGGATCCTCAGGTACATACACTGCTGACATTGGGGGGTCAGGCTTTGGGGGCATAGCTGAGGATTGAATGGGGTTGAGAAGAGGGCCCCATGATGCCACCTCTGTTTGATAAGAACAGAAAGAGTAATCCAGACTGACGACGCGTTGTTGGGACAGGGGTGATGTGTATTTGTTTTTCCCTATACCCCTGGTGGGACTCAGTATTGGCCAGGGAGATCAAGGTGGTTGGAGGAGAGGGTTCTGGAAGTGTAGGCTGGGCACTGTGGCTTGAGTTTGGAAGTTGGAGGAACTCTGCTGCAGGTTTGGCAGCACGAGAGGGGGGGGGGGAGGACATACAGTCGCCCACTCATGGGCAGAGCAAGAACCTAGAAGAAGCCAGCATGAAGGCCTGCCCACTGGAGGACAGGAGAAAGAAAAGGATGCTGTGAGTGACAAAGGAGGTAGCTGGTAGAGGAAGGGGGAGGGGAGGGAATACTAAGAGAGCCTCAGGCAGGGTTAGGCAGGAACCACACCACACCGAGGTGATGAAGGATGACGTCTACACCATGTCTGGAGCTGGGATGTCTGCACGGAGTCTCAAGTGGGGGTGGGGGGGGATACTAGAAGCCCCTCCCTGATCTGCTGGGGGGGTTCATTGAGAAATAGAGAAGGGCCCCACCACACAACAGACTGTGCTCCTCTTGGAAGGCGAGAAGCTTTGTCCAGGCTCCTGCAGGCTTCGTTTGCCCCTGGTGTTCATATTGAACATCCTGTCTTCTACCGCGCATCCGTTTAGCGCCATCCAGGTGGCTCCCACAACCACTGTCTGTCAGCGGCCGTTTTCCCCTTTGTAGACCCCCCCCCATGAAAGTCATGAACCCAGATCCAATGAGCTCAAGAGAGCCACTGCTGGGTGTCGGGTCATTGCGGGACATGTTTCTTCTGGAAGATTCTACCCCCACTGGCCTCCACCTACCCTGGATACAACGAAAAGCTTTTATCCCTTTCTTTGAGCCGGGATCCACTCGCGCACTTATGATGTAGCTGAAGATGATCCTGACCTCCTGACGCTTTCTGCCCTCACTCCTCATGGGCCGGAGTCACCAGTGGACACCACTGTGTCTAATTCAAGAGTCAGAGCCTGCATTTGAAGTGCACCCGTTGCACGCGCATGGTCTGGAGGCACCAGGCCGGAACTACCGCAGCAAGCGTGGCTGCTGAGCCTGTGACTCTTTCACTGTGGTTCTGAACTGTAATCCAAAGAGCCGCCCAACCTCTGAATAGTTGTATTTATCAGTTTGTGTGGCGGGGACGGGATGCGTGCAGGCGAGGGCACACTAGCGGAGGTCAGCGAACAGCCTTCTAGAGTCTAAGTCTCTCCTTGCGAGGTGGGTTCTGTCGGGGGATGGAACTCCAGACCATCAGGTTGTGCAGGGAATACCTTTACCTGGTGAGCCATTTCCCTGGCCCCCCTCACTCATCTCCTTATACCTGACGCCCTCGATACTGAATACCTGAGGACTTGGGTCGCAATCTCAGCCGAAACAATGTGGGTCGTTCCAGGAAGAACACACGAATCAAAATCTTCAAGATGCACTTAAAAAGTGACTATGGATTTGTTAGTGAGGAAACTGCTTGCTTTCTGATTTCCGGGTTTAATTTGCAAGTGTGTTTTTGCAGACCGGGACACAGAGCTAAAGAGTATGCCCTGTGGTGCTCCGGGGGCTCCTGGGAGCCGGCACAGGGTGTGAGAGACAGCTCCGACACCCTTTGGTGGTCTCTGGGAGACAGCGCCCGCAGGAGGTGTCACTCAAGGGAAGCGTAGAGGGGAAACACGGCACATAAAGTAGAGCTGGAATGCTTGGCCAATGGCACCCAGGCCCCCTGACCCATTACCCGCTGAGACAGAGCGCTGGAGCTCGTTACACAATTTCTCTATCCCTCCCTTTCAGCACTGTGATTACAGCTTTGTCAGAAGATAAAGGACACATTTTCTGAAGCAGAGTCTTTCAGCTTTTATTCCTCCGGTCCGGACTGAGTGCACCTTCAAAAAATTTTTTTACCATTTGCTTTGAATTTCTTTCCCTGGGCCTGATTGTTATTCTCTCTTTATTTAAGATTGTTTAATCAATAAGATGTACAGAGCAATCGGTATGAAGAACACGGATCTGAAATATTCAGCTCATCCGAGTCTTTTGCAAGGACGGCCAAAGGAAAGCGAACAGGGTATTATCGAGAGATTGACCCCGCAAAGCATTCGGCACCATCCCCAGCCACTAGCAAAGACCCCCACCCAGGCAGGCAGAAGGGGAGAAGGGCTGTACACCGCGGTAAGGGTTCAGGTGTGCGCCACCTGCAGGCGCTCGGCTTGGGGAAGCAGGAGGCAGGCTAACTGGATGGGCAGCGTCTCTGTGATTGGCTAGCGGACTGGATTCGCTGCTTCTGTTGTTGCTGTAACTAAACCCCTGACAAGAAGCAATTGAAAGGCAGATTTGTTTTGCCTCCAGGTTGAGGGTACTCAGGTAAGGAAGGGCACAGCAGCAACTGGAGACAAGGAAACAGTGTGAAAAGGGGGTTAGCCCACTCACAGTAGCCCACTCCCCAAAAGCTCCACGACCTTCCAAAACAGCACCGCTGGTGACCAAGTGTTCAAACACATGGGCGCTTCATGCGTGAGCCAAATCTGTGAGCTTATTCGGCTTTCTCCGGTCCCAAAAAGGATGCAGCAGTCGTGACCGAGCCCCGAGGCGGTGCTAAGCCACTTGGAGCTGGCTTCGTGAGCTTAAGTGGTTTCCGGCTCTGCTGTCTCAGGGTCTGGGTCTTTGGTCACTGGTAGCCAGTACCGCACTGTGCATGCTTATGCCAGTCACCACGAGGGCAGCGTGGTTCTTGATTTGCGTGTTGAGACATTTTTTTACACTCTGTGCACACTCATACACACAAGCATGTACATACATATACACATGCCCGTATGCACGTGCGCACACACACATACACACACTCACTTGCAAGTGCATACACAAACATGCACATGCATGTACACACACACACACACACACAGGCACATGGTGCGCCACAGAGCCAGTATGGAGGTCAGAGGACACTCTACAGAGCTGAACTCAGGAATCAAACTCAGTTGTCAGGCTTTTGTCACACACCTTTACTCACTGACCCAATTCAACAGCCCAGATTAGCATGCTTTGAAATTTTAAATGTTTGGTAATTTTTAGCACACAGAGTACAGAGCGTTTTAGAGCCACTTCCCAGGGACAGAAGACCCTTGATGCACTTAGGAAGGTGGCTGTTTTACCAGTCAAGACCAAGGACACTCCCAGGGAAGACTGCTTCCCAGATGCAACCTCGGGAAAAGAGACGGTGGACAGAAACCCAGGAGCTGGTGTTGGGTTGGGTCCCGGTGCCCGAGTACTACAAGGAGCGGGTACGGGAAGGCCCCGGGGTGCTGCACGGGACAAGGAGAGGAAGGCTGGGTGCAGAGGAAGAAAGGAGAGCAGAGGTGAAGGAGGGTGGAGAGGAAGGACTTACATAGCTAAGGACATGGCAGCCATCACACTGTGCATCTTCAAACTGCCTCTCTTCTGTTTCCATAGAAACACACACACACACACACACACACACACACACACACACACAATTCCCGGCCTCTCTTGCAGCAAGGTGTGATCGTATGACTACTTCCTGCCAATGGGATTTAAGCAGAAGTGATAATTGGACTCTCCAGGTTTCTCCCTAAAGATTTCCCCCCACCCCCACCTTCTCCTCCTTTCCTGCTGGAATGCAGATGTGGAACCATTAAGCGCTTTGGTAAGGACACCGTGCTAGAGTTAGTGCAGACTGGGGCAGTTCTATGTCCTCCCATCACGCCACAAAGCCATTGTGTTCCCACTTGGTTGCATACGTCCAGGTTGTTATGCAAGAGAGTGTGGTTTCCGAGTCAGCGTGGCTTGTGATCTGTGCTCCTACACTCTGTTGCCTTCTTCCCGTCCACACATTCATCTCGTCTGTTGTTTTATGTGGAACCTGGTGTGTTAACCTCCTGGGAATGTGTCCCCCAAGACCAGTCCCGTTGCTCCTATCCTCAGGGTATCCGGTGGGATCAGCCAAGGAGAACACAAGGACATTGCAACAAAGGCCAACCCAGCCCTTGGCTCTGGCTCCAGGGTACCCACCAGTAGCCAGTTACCGAATTTTAATCTCAGACTGAAAGCTAATAGCCAGTCTCTCTGGCAGATTGGTGTTCAAGAATTCACGGGAGCTAGTTTGGACTGTTTCATTGCCATTCTTTCTTGCACACGGCTTGACAGCTGTTAAGCTCGGAACAACTTCTCCTTCTCCTTTCTTCTTATTCTTTTCCCTGCTGTGGAATATGGGTCTAAGATGTGTTGCATTCATTTATGTGGAACATCTGTTTAATCATGCAAAGATGTGTGCTTAGTGATGCATTTGTGTTGCATTTGTTTAACCCTGTGAAGTTGTGTTACTTTGCTTGCCTAAAACACCTGATTGGTCAATAAAAAGCCGAATGGCCAATAGTGAGGCAGGAGCAAGGATGGGCGGAGCAGCCAGGCAGAGAGAATAAATAGAAGGAGAAAAAGAGAAGGAGCAAGAGAAAAGAGAGGGAGAGGAATGATGCTAGGGGCTAGCCATGCAGCCACGCAGCCACACAACCACACAGCCACACAGCCACACAGCCATGCAGCCACGCAGCCACACAGCCACACAGCCATGCAGCCACACAGCCACACAGCCACGCAGCCACACAGCCACGCAGCCATGCAGCCACACAGCCACACAGCCACACAGCCATGCAGCCACACAGCCACAGCCACAGAGTAAGAAGGAAAGAAAGGTATAGAGAATAGAGAAAAATAAAAGCCCAGAGGCAAAAGATAGATGGGACAATTTAAGAAAAGCTGACTAGAAATAAGTCAATCAAAGGCCCATCATTCATAAGTAAGAATAAGTGTCCATCTGTGTACTTATTTGGGAGCTGGGTGGTGGGTCCCCTAAAGAGTAAAACAAACAAACAAACCAAAACCAACCACGCCTTCCTCCTCCTCACCCCCCACTTCCTCTCATTGTGAAGGGAAACATCTGGTCTAGGCATCATGGGGGCTGCAACCCTGGTTTTGCTCATCGGCTATGCTCATGATAGCTTTGGTTGCTTTTTTTTTCCTCTTCCTTTTTTTTTAATGTCTTTCAGCAATTTATTCCAGGTCACTTCATTCTGGGGCCCTTGGTGAGCCTCAAGGAAACCCAACTCCCATATGCCTACTGTTGGTAAAAACAAGGACTCCTTACTTCCCTCCCCCATTGCACATTTAAATTCGCATTCATTAAACTCCCCAAGATGCTGTCGAAACAAGCTCCTACCCACAACGCAGCATGGTCTTCAGTGGGACCCTTCCATTGCTGCTTGCTGGCGTTCCTCGGTAGCTTGCCCTTGGTTTGTGCAGAGGACAGGGGAACTGTGGTCTCTACCGCTTCCTCTTGCTTGATTAATTATTGCCAGACTTTGCTGCTCTCCAGACTAGAAATCAAGCCAACTGAACTGGCTTTGCGTTCAGGGCATTTCCCTTCCATTATGCCAAATCCATTCTCGACCCTAATTATATCGAATATGCTCCCATAATTTTCCAGTAGGTGAATTACAACAATGCCCGGAGTGCAGTTCAACCTCTCCTCCTCACTATGCCTGGATTATGAAGCATTCACAGATCTTGGGACATAGGGTAGGTTTCTTCTCGTGCTATTATACTCGAGGCCGCCTAAAATGCTGCCAGGACCCAAGTCCAGTGCCAGGGCCCCACCGAAAGCAACTGCGAGAGACTGTGGACTGAATTTCAAACTTGGAGCCTTCGCAAGAGCAGAACCTGGGGTGTTCTCTCTCTCTCTCTCTCTCTCTCTCTCTCTCTCTCTCTCTCTCTCTCTCTCTCTCTCTCTCTCTCCTTCTCCCCCCCCTTCTCTTTCTCTAACCTCTAACACACACTCTCTGGCTGTTTTAAGTATTCCCATTTTGTGTTCCGGTACAACCTGCCTCCCCTTAACATCGGGCATCCGGCAAAGCTGAGCGAGCGAGCGGCCCCTTCCCAAGGACGTCTTGGCTCTCCATCTCTGCAGCATCAATGGTTCTGTTTGCCTTTGGTTTCTGACTGTGTTCCAGATGAATGCTTCCGGCCTCCCTGTTTACCGAGAGACTCACACAGGCTCTTGCTTCCCCTCATTCTTCTCCGGGCACCATCTTTCTCTGAGCACCAGAGGCCAGGGAAATCTCTCCTCTTAAACACATCCTGTCAGATACAAAGAGCAAAAACATCCCTGACTGGAAGTGGGGCCTGGGGTGGCTTGGCTCTCTTTCCTACTGCAGAAATTCAGCGGCATTTGCGCTTTCCAGCAGGGTGTCCTGTTGGCTGAGGGGGGAGGGGAGCTTAGTCTACAGCGGTAAAATGTCTTTTTATCTGAGTTCTGAGGGTCCAAATGCAGGCTCTCATGATAGCATGCCAACCATTTTGTTCACTGAGCTATCACCTGTTTTTGTTGTTTTGTTTTAGTTCATTGGTTTTGTTTTTGAGACGGGATCTTACTGCGTCGCCCAGGCTGACCTTCAACTTAAGATCTTTCTGCTTCAGCCTCCTGGGCACTGGGAATCTAGGTCTCTACCTCCATGACCAGCTACCATCAGTGTCTGAGTTGGAGTTCTTCAAGGTTTTGGCGCTGTATTCGCTCTGCCAAGAGAGCTTCTTGTTTGGGACTCCAGGCTACATTCTGCCGAAAAATGAGCTTCTTTTTGCCTTTGAGAGTTTAGTTGACACTTGAATCTGGAAAGGGTAGTGCTCCATACCCATAGGCAAGGCCACAGGAAAAGTGGAAAAAGTCTCTGTTCAAAATCTTGGCAGGGCAGGTAACAATATCCCCAGTACGTTTCTGGAGGTCCTTCGGAATCTGCGTGACAGTAGTGGCTTCTCCGAGTAATGTCTGACGGCTTGGTGACAGTGGTGACTTCTCTGAGTAATGTACAACAGCTTGGTATACAAAAGGTGTGTGTGCCTAAAACCCTGTGGGCCAAGCTTGTCATTGTTCTGTGATGTCAGGGAGGGAGGGAGGGAGGAACTGAGGGAGGGATGGAAGCTGGCAGACCAATAGAAAAAAAAGCAAAGCCAATGAAAACTTCAAGTCACCAGTTCTCAAATAGGCAGGAACCCAAGTGGGAATCCACATACCCACGCAAGCCTCCTTACACGGGCATTTCGTGAGAGGGATCGAAGGACACGCCCCCTTTTCTGCTAGGAAATGTGTTGCATTAATCCCCTTTTTCATCAGACGGAGAAGCCAAGAGAACTGCCTATTGAAGAATCCCCAAAGACACTGTGTAAGACCAGAAATGAAAGTGTGTGAGAGTAGATCATAACAAGGAACATTTGTGTTGGGCCTGACAGCAAACTTCAGGCTTGGATAGACATCCATTCTTTTGATCTTCACAATAGCCCCACAAGGCAGATAAAACTGACAGTCTTTATTAATCTCATTATGGGATGGATAAAAGGCTCTGCGGGTTGTCCTAGGCTACAGACCGTCCTGTGTCCATTTTGTGGCTTTCCTTATACGTCATCAAGGCATAGCAGAGGGAGGGGCTCTGGATTAATAACTACAGAGAACTGGAGTTGGAGGTTTTGAATCAGGGGCCAGAGGACCCTAAATACAACCCAAAGTGTATTTAGTATACGTATAAGTGTGTGTCTTATAAGTAGAAAGTGGGGCTTTATAAGTATATGATGTATAAGACGGGGCTGGGCAAAGGGGCTTATGATGGGTAAAGTGATCTGTGCTGTTTCTGAAGAATCTCGTGAGAGAAGTCTTTGGTGAAGGGTGCAACACTGTCTCCATTTGCTTCGATGTTTGAGTCAAGGCTAGGAATCCACTGATCAGTAGAGAGTCTCAAATTCAGGTTTGTCTGCCGTCCTTAGCGCAGAACTTTTTCCATCTCAGCAAACAGTTTGTGTACAAAATAACAACGAAAACCTCCACATTGGGCTTGGGCATGTAGCTCAGTTGGTACGGCGCCTACGTAGTATGTGTGAAGCCCTCTGGGTCTGTCCCCAGCAATGCAGAAACCAGGCGTGGCAGCGCATGCCTGTAATACTTGTGCTCCAGAGGTATAGAGCCAGGGCAGTCAGAGGTTCAAGGTCATTCTCACTTGGTTACACGGCCAGTTAGAAGCAAGCCCGGGATGCATGAAACCCTGACTCACAAGCAAAACTGCGCATCCTGAGAACATACGTCTCAAGTGAAGTCAGAAAACAGCAACACACACCCTGCACTACAGGGGGGAGCCCTGTCTGCTGGAACCCAGTCATCTTTCCTTGGCACCGGGGAGGCCACATTTGGTTCCAGCATAGGTTTTTTGTTTTGTTTTGTTTTGTTTTTATCCTGTTTGGCTGAGGCACATGCACAGATATCTTCCAGCATTCCTGATCCCTTTGGCAGGCACATGTGTGTGATTAGGGCTAAGTGTGTCCTGCAGTAGAATTTGACTCCAGATGATTCGTGCTTTTCCTCACTCTGCTGAAGACACGCATCGTTTACACTGCATTTTCGTTCGTGCAGCGGTATGGGAGAGTACTGGGTTATCATCTCCTCAGACTTAAGGGTCCATGAGGATGTTCTGCATTGATAATTTTGATGCTGTTGTTAAGCAAAGAGAGTTTCTTTTTTCCTCCTCCTTCGAAATCTGTTAAATGTCTTATCATTTATTTTATGTGTGTACTTGTGTTTTATTACACATATTTGTGTATTTTTATGAGTCACAGCATGTGGAGGTCAGAGGGCAACTTGTGGGAGTCAGGTCTTTCCTTTCACAGTAGGGGGGTCCCAGGGACTGAACTCTAAAGCTGGGCTTGTCTACAAGGGCCCTGACTGCTAAGCCATCTCCTAGCCCCCATCTCTGATTTGCCTTTTCCTGTCTTATTGCATCAGATAAGACTTCTAGGACAATGCTAAAAAAGGAGCGATATGAGCAACGTCCCTGCAGATCCCTGGGTCTCCCCACCTTCCCCACAACCCCAAACAGAGTCTCTATGCAGAAATCACAAGGTAGACCAGGCTGACCTCAGACTCACAGAGATCCATCTGCCTCCGCCTCCCGAATGCTGGTGCTAAAGGTGTGTGCTACGGACGCCCAGCCCTTACTTATTATTTTTAATACAGTAAAGTTGTTTATGTCGGCAGCAATAAAGTATACTATTTGATTCATATCTTTTGTCTATTCACTTTTAATTTAATTTTTAAATTAGAAATGTTTATTATTATTGAAGGGCCCAGACCCTCACCCAGCCGCCTGCTTTGGCAGCCGTGACAGGCTGCAGAAAAGTCCCAGCAAGATGTAGACCCCTGACTCAGCAGTCTGTGCTGAGCTCTTGACCGTGCCCTAATAACTAGGAAGCCAGATACCCTCCATGTGGCAAGGAACCAATCAGAAGTTAGCTGGCTCTGGACGTGCTTTACTGGTAACAGTGGAACACAGGCATAGCAACCACCCTGGGATGGCCTCCAGGCATAGCAACCTTTCTGCAGCTGCAGCTGACTAATCAACTCAGGACAGGTCCCTCCAGTCCAGAGGTGCACCAATCCTGAGACTGTTACTATGCAACTAGTGGACCCCCCAGACACTCCCCTGGCTCTACCACAATATATGCCCTGCCCCACAGCTGCTCAGGGTCCCTCTTGTCCCACCCATTATGTCGCTGTGTCCAATGGGCAGAGGACCCGAGTTAATCGAATCTGGTCTCGTGGTGGTTTTGGCTGGGGAGTCCAACACAGGCACAACAATTATAACTGCTATTAGTGTGTGTGTGTGTGTGTGTGTGTGTGTGTGTGTGTGTGTGTGTGTGTGACCTTCCCAGCACGCGTGAAGGTCAGAGGACAACTTTGAGGAGTCAGTTCTCTCCTTCCCCCTTTACAGGGGCTCAGCGTTAAGCTGAGATCAGGCTTCCGTCCGCGATGAGCGCCTTCCACTGCAGAGCCCTCCCTGAGGTCAGTGTGCACCAACAGGAGCTTCCCTTTGCATCCGCACACTGCACAAACCACCCATTTAAGGCACTTGTGATAAGGTATGGGCGATTCGTGATCTTCCCATCACATTCAGAGCAGCGTTGCCATCACCCCCAGACGAAGCCCCAAACCCAGCACCAGTCACCCCTATTTCCTCTCACACTGATCCCTGGTGGCTACTCATCTGCTTTCTGTCACCATGGATTTAGCCATTCTGGACATCTCATCCAAACCAAATCTGAAAGTATGTAGCCTTTTGTGTCTGGTTTCTTTCACAAAGCACCACGTTTCCAAGACCCATCTGCACCACAACATGAACCACTAATTCACTCCCTTTCGGGAGACACTCCTCTGACTGAATCAACCGTATTTGCGTCTTCAGCTGACGGACGTTTAGGTTGTACATACTCTTTGGCTCTGAGGAGTAATGCTGACAGTGAGCAGTTATGTGTGTGCTTTTGTGTAAATGCTGGGTGTGTATGTAGGAGTAGGATTTCCAAGTCATGTAGTAACTCTATGCCTAACACCTTGTAGAAATGCCAAGCTCTTTTCCAAGGTAGCTCCAGCTTCTTGTAGTTTTTTTTTTTTTAATAAAAATGCTGGTGCTACTAAGGAATCAGCAACTGGTTCCACAGTTTCCCTGGGGTATTTGCCAGCTTTGCTAGAAAGATTGACATTTCCTGGTTTCATACCTTAAAACAAACACACCAAAAGCACCATTTAAAATGTACACTTCTCTAAAAGAAATAAAATATTCCCAGTGGGCAAAACACTGTCCAGATAAAGTTTGATGCAGAGAAAGGTCAGTGAAGTTCCAGCTGATCAGCCTTGCTGGAGTGTGGCTGGGGAGAGACCAGACTAAAAGGTGGCGGGGGGAAGGGGGGACGGGGGGGGCACTATGAAATTAAGCCTGTTTTGCTGAGGTCAGAGATCTCTTTTTCCAGGGCAGAGAGTAGAGCTAAGCATCTATCAGTGTGAAATCCATCCCAACTTGGAAAGACATAAAAGCAGATATATTACAACTGCCTCTGGGGATGGAGCCCCATCAGTAGGATTTGCAGATTTCTGTGTTGTAACTGTCCTCACTGAAGTGACACTGCTGAAGGTGTCCTTGGGACGAGATCCATGGGACTGAGTCTCAGAGCAGGACAGCACTGGTGAAGCGAAGCCTGGAACCTTCACTTGGGTGGAGTCAGGGTGTGGACACTCACACAGAGCCAGGGAGCCAAGAGACCAAGGGCAGAGGGAAGAGAAGCCATGGAGAGAGGGAGGGGGAGAGGGAGAAGAAGGGAGGGAGAAAGAGAGATGGGCAAGGGGAAGGGGAGAGAGACAGAGAAAGAGAGAGAGGGAAGGAGAGAGGAGACAGAGGGAGAGAGAGAGAGAGAGAAAGGAGAGAGAGAGGAGAGAGAGAGAGAGAGAGAGAGAGAGAGAGAGAGAGAGAGAGAGAGAGAGAGAGAGAGAGAGAGAGAGAGAGAGAAAGGAGAGAGAGAGAGAGGACACAAAAGTTAGCCAGCCACAAATGAGAAAGATAAGTTGGCATAGGATGTCCTATACACACAGGGCTGCTGGTTGGTCCGTGCCCATTCATCCCCCACCTTCCTCAACTTCTTCCCATCCCCCCCACCCTCCCCACCCTCCCCCACCCCACATTCCTTAGTGTCCAAGTTTCTCCTTTGTAATGCAAACAGCTTTCAGAAACACAAAGGCCTGCCCCAGAAAGCGGCACTAAAATACCTGTGCAGGCATCATGGTCAAGCTCTTTGCTGTGGTAAAGCAGGAGCTAAGGTTCTGATGGTCTGCCTGGCCTCCCAGAGGCTAACAGGAAACCAAAGAGACAGGACAAATGGAAGTATGTCCTTCATCTTGGTGTGAGCCTGTTTCCCATCCAGGAAGCGCAGCTAGGCTGGTTGGCCAGCAAGCCCAAAGGGCCCTTCTATTTCTGCTTCCTCAGAGCGGGGGTCATAGGCATGTACCACCGCACCCACCTTTTCTTTAGATGGGTTCTGGGGCACAAACTCAGGTCCTTGTGCTTGTAAGACAAACTTACCAATTGAGTCATGTCCCGATCCCCTAAAAGTCAAGCTTTAGCCAAAGTAGGGGCTATAGAAAACCAACACAGGCAAAAGAGAAGAAAAAAAAATCCAGTTACTGAACTGAGAGAAGCAGGCCAGAAGGCTGTGAGATGTCAAATAATGTGGCTGATGAATTCTCCACGGAGTCCAGGG
This sequence comes from Mesocricetus auratus, assembly GCF_017639785.1. Classification (NCBI taxonomy): domain Eukaryota; kingdom Metazoa; phylum Chordata; class Mammalia; order Rodentia; family Cricetidae; genus Mesocricetus; species Mesocricetus auratus. Next base: position 58,728,899 of record NW_024429267.1, on the reverse strand, counting down.
GCTGTCCAGAAGAGCTGTCCCAAGTGACGGTTGCTTAGGTGATGCGTTTTTTACTGTTTACGCTAACTCAATGTCTGATGATCACCTTTGTCCCCTTCCTGTGAGACGCCGGGAGAATGAAATCCATATATTTTAAGCAGGTGCATGTATTCCCTTTGTGGGTGAAATGAAACTAAGGAGATAATTTTAATGAATTATGGATGCCTGCTTCTTCTGATGGGGAGACAAGGGAGGCTGATTCTCTTTCCAGAGAAGTCTCTCCATCTATCTAATCTATTAGGGAATAATTGAACGGCTAACAATCACTTCCATGAAGCATCTACTAATGATGCTGTTCTACAAACAGTCTCTGCATTCAGAAATGCCAGTTGCTAAAAACGGACCATGACATCACCGAGGGTGTTGGGAGTTTTTAACAACTCACAGTTTCAGGAGCTTAGACCCTGAGAAATGAGGCGCTGTTTCTGTTTCCTGTTCCCTTGCCTGACATTGCCCCAGATCTCACCACATTTGTTCCAAAACCTTTGCTTCCCCACCCCCGTACTTAAATCCTTTGTCTAGTTTTGTGTGGTGAACCTTACAATGAATCTAAAAATACACCATTTCCATTAACTGATTCACATTCTCTGCCTCATTCAGCTTCCAGACAGCTGACAGAATGAGCACCACAGCCGGAATCTGTTACAGTTCCTTCCTTCATTTTTTAATCTTGCAAATGAAGGGTTTGGAATATATATGAATCAGGGTTTGTCTCAGCTATAGTAGAAACCAAAGTAATACTGACTTTTTTTTATATTAAGTATAGGCTATTCTGTCTCCCATTAGTTAAACCTAGGGCAAATTACATGGGCAAGGTAGCTCATGTCCATCCAGGACCCAGGTTCTTTCTGTATTGTTGACTGCCATCTTCCAAACACGCCTTTTGCCTCTTAATCTGGCATGGTGTCGTTGCTCAAACGGTTGAATCCACGTGTATGCCGTCTGTCCAAAAGCATATGCCACCAGTGCTGGTTAGTTTTTATTGGCAATTTGGTGTAACCTCAGTCATCAGGGAAGAAGGGACTTCAAATGAAGAATTGCCTCAATTCAATTGAGGGGGGCATGTCCGTAGGGGCATTATTTTGATTGATGATTGATGCAGGCAGGCTCAGGCAACCACAGGCGGTACCGTTTCCGTCCAGGGGGTCCTAGGCTGTACAAAAAGGTAACTGAGCACAAACCAGAGAGTAAGTTGGGAAGCAGAAGTCCTTCGTAGTTTTCTGCCCCTGACTCCCCACAATGACAGTTTGTGACCTAGAAGTATAAGCTGAGACAAACTCCCCCCCCAGGAGTATGCTTTTGATCATGGTGTTTACCCTAGCAACAGAAAGCAAATTGAAACTCCATGTCTTCAAACAGCACCACTAGAAATCACACTCAGCAAACGACCCATTGCAGTCCATTCCATAGCTGCAAGAGAGTCTGGGAAATAAGGCACCTACTCTGAGGAGCTCTTGGTCCGTAACTTTGTTACCCTGAAGGGCAACAGAAGCAGATACTGGGGACAGCTAGCTGTTGTTAGCTTAATTAGGTTGTTGGTTTTAAAATGGTGTTAACTTACCATGGGATGGGGGAGGGACCTGTGGGGCCCCATTCCTACCTGAGAATTTATGTGCAGTTGTTGGTTGATGGAGGAGGGGGAGAGATTGTCAGTGGTGTGGCTACTGGTAAGGTGCCCATGCTCCTGTAGACAACCCTAAGGGAGCAGTTGGGCCATAAAACATTAAGGAGAGATGAAAGGGAGCGGTTGGAAATGGATATCAGAAGTTGGAGGCGGGCAAACGAGGGTAATGGGAGGTAACCCTGGTTTAAATACATTACATGTATGTATTGTCAGTGACAAAAATCCATCGTGATGAACAGTTAAAGTGTGCCAATACAGCATTTAAAATAGTTTCTTTCACAGTCCCAGGTTTCAGAGGTGTTGTACAGGGAGGAGTGGGCGAGTTTGCATAACACTTCAGAAAATATCTCAAAGTCAGGAGACATCTCCTTTTTGGAATACAGCTGTGTTTGTTATGGGTAATGGTGCTCATCGAGTCACCAATACTACTCCTTAAAGGGCTGGAACCAGGTTGCCGAGGGAGAAGGGGACCACAAACATCATCTCTTCCTACGGCAAAGTCATTACCATGAGCATGGGTATTGCCCTGCCCTGCAGCACAAGGCTCATTATAGCCCATTATAGCCAGAATCCCATTTCCCTTCTCTTCACAGAACTCCTTCCTTCCGTGTCTGCACCCCCACTGTCCTGCCCTTCGGACACTATTAATTAATTCAAAGACTTGAAATTATTAATGCTATACTGGAAAGCTCCTAGTTTTTGCTTTTTCGGGCCAGCAAGATGGCTCAGTGAGTCAAGACGCTTGCAGTTGATGGTGATGGCCTGAGTTCAATCCCCAGGACCAACATGGTAGGAGAGAACCACCCTGGGTGTCCCCTGACCTAGCTGTCCTACCTCTCAATGCCATAAAAAATTAAATGACTTCTTGCTTAATTATGTTTCTGTTGCTACAATAAATACAATAAAGCACTATGCCCAGAAACAACTTATAGAAGAAAGAGTTTATTTTGACTTGAAGTTTCAGAGAGAGAGAGAGAGAGAAAGAGAGAGAGTCGATAGTGGGGGGGGGAGGTATGGTGATGGGCATCCAAAGCAGGAAGCTGGTAGGCCACGCCTTTGTTAACATGCAGGAAGCAGAGAGCAAACTGGAAGCAAAACAAGGCTATATGCTCTCGTGACCTGTCCCTAGTGACACACTTCCTCCACCGAAACCGTGCCTCCTAAAGGTTCCATAACCTCCCCCAGACTGCAATCACCACCTAGAAAACAAGAATTCCAATTCACAAGCCTATGGTGGACATTTTCCATTCAAACTGCACGTCTGAACAATAAGGAGCAGAGTAAATGCCAGTCAGTCTATCACAAAGGGCTAGAAAGCAACAAAAAATGCATAAGTGTGTGTTAATCTGTTTCTAGGACAACAAGGCTTACTTTTCATATAACTAAGAACATAGGACAGGGTCATGTGGGTTATATGCACACATTCGAGCACACGTGTGTACACAGCGCAGTCCGGCTTGCTTTACAGATAGTTTTTTGTTTGTTACTTGGCATCAAACAGGAGACCTTCTAGAACAATAGAACAATAGCTATCATTTTTTGTTAAATGGCAGCATACAGTAGACCCTTCTAGAACAATGGAATCTGCAACATTATTCTCCAAGGCTGATGATACTCCATTATACCATCATGTTTTAAAAAGTCGTGTTTGGGTGGCATTCTTATTTACTAAAGATAAATTCCTGGATGTAGACTATTGGGCAATTTCTTCATATGATTATGGGAAAGCCATAATCATATATACTTGTATCTGTATATGCAGAGCTCTATATCCTAGTTTATACGTGGTACTTTGTCTCTTTAAAGTTTGGGAAATCAGCAATATTCTGCAATTTTAGGGTTAGCTCGCAATTACAGATCTGTCTATACAAAATGGTTGTTCCCCTGACCACCCCAGTTTTATTTTAGACAAGGTTTGCGATATCCTTCAGATTAGCCTGGCACTTACTAGGTAGTCCAGGCCGACCTGAAAATCACTAAGTAGCCCAGGTTGATCCCGAATCTTGATCATCCTCCCTGTGCTGGGATGCAGATGTGTACACACACAGCTGGCTCAGAAAGCCCCCTCCCCCCCCAACTGCAAGAAGAACTCAGGGTCAGAGGTCACTGAGACATGAGGCAAACTGAAACCCAGCTCAGACACAACTGCCTCCAAACCCTAACATCATCGGTGACCTGGGCGGGACTGGACACGGACCTAGACTGAGAAAGTTTTTTACCTTCTTACTGGCCTCAGTACCACATGGCCACAGGTTACCCACTCCGTGGGAACACTCTGCTCTCTCTCCTCTCGCCGTGTCCCTATAAGGATGCTTCCTGCCTTGGTTTTCACACCTGTGACCCAGTGCCCAAGCAGCATATTGAAAGTTCTCCACAGTCCTACAGAATCGGTGGCAGCTCTTTGAAGGCTGGGGGTGGGGTGGGGGGGGTGGAGGGGGTCTCAAAGGGTGAGACACCAGATGCCCAAGATCGCAAGGGCTTCGGCTGCTGAGCTGCCTCTGTGTGCTATCAAGCTTGTTTAAATGTTTAAAATATTTGAGGCTGGAAGGAAATGCCAATTATCTTCAAAAATAAGGTCCTGCTCTCTCTCCAAGTGTTTTTTTCCCAAATTCCTAGGGGTTGAATCTGATTGTTCTTGCAAGATCGTGTGCTATTTTTTATCAGCAACACGAGGGAATCCACACACCTGCCTGCCCATGGTGCCTCTGTGCAACTGGACACGGTGTCCGTGGTGTGTGCTAAGCAGGAAGCAGTGCCAAGACCAAGTGTGTGCAAGCATATTTAAGGCCAAGTGTGTGTGAGCATGTTTAAGACCAACTGTGTGCGAACATATTTAAGGGCCAAGTGTGTGAAGCATATTGCCATGGCTGAAAGATGATGCCACCCCTTTGGTTACTCACTTCCGTGTGCGCAGGTGCGTGTGTACGTGTGGAAGCTGGAGGTCAGGCCCAGACGTCAGTCTCCACGTGCCATCTACCTTGTTTGGGGAACAGAGTCTCTCGTTGCCCGGGGGACTGCTGGTTGGTGAGGCTGGCCGGCCGGTTGACTCTCCCCCAGCAGAGCAGGGATTACAGGCACGTGGTACCAGGCTCAGCATTTTTGTTCTCGTCACCAGACTCAGATCCTCATGCTTACACAGCAGGCCCTTTACCCAGCCCTAGTTACTTATTTCCTTATGATATTTTGGGATGTTAAAATCAGCCATGTGAAACAAATTGGACCTATTTTTAGAACTCTCCAGCACCCATTGTTACAGTCTCTATTATTTCATCCAGGCACTTACTCAATCATGGGAAACATCCTGATCGAGACCGCCGGGGGCTATTCTGTATTCCAAGGGTTGGGGGGAAACATCAAGGTAGAATCCCCAACCCTGCTCTGTCACCAAGCGGCTGCTGTGACAGAGCGTCCCTGGATCATGGTCTTGCCTCTCAACCCCACCCTTACAACCAGCATGGGGTACGTGTTTTCCTTCGGGAAGTGTGGATGTCTCTGTCGTTCTTATCTTGAGGCGAATCTGTCCAAACATTCGAGGGCCATTTGTATGTTCTTTGGGGAAAATGTCTGCTCGGGTTCATGTCCTGTTTTTTTTATTTATTGTTAGAAATAACATTAATATTATTATCAACTTGTGTGTGTGTGTGTGTGTGTGTGTTCCAGAGGTTGACATTGGGTGTCTCCATCAATTGCTCTTTACCATATCATTTGAGGCAGTATCCCTCCCTGAACTTGGAGCTAGACTGGCTGGCCAGTGAGCCCCCAGGATCCCCGTCTCTAACTCCCTAGCACGGGGGTTACAGGTGTGTACCACCATACCCAGCTTTTTTTTTTTTTTTTTTTTTTTTGGTTTTTCGAGACAGGGTTTCTCTGTATTGTCTTGGAAACTGTCCTGGAACTCGCTTTGTAGACCAGGCTGGCCTCGAACTCAGAGATCCACCCGTCTCTGCCTCTCGAGTGCTGGGATTAAAGGCGTGTGCCACCAACGCCAGGCTCACACCCAGCTTTTTATACAGATCTGTTTGACACGGATCTTGATGCTTGCCCAGCAACCTCTTTACGCTGAGCCAACTCTCGAGCTGATACCCCATTCTTTAGGTGATTTGTGCCCCTCCCCGCCCCCACCACAGAGTTACAAGAGTTCTTGTATTTTATCAGTCATATGTGCCAGCTACTTATCAGTCATGTGTGTTTTATCAGTCATATGTGCTAGCTACTTACCAGTCATGTGCACCTCTGTCTGCATTGTGTACTTTTCAAAGTTCTCACGATAAAACATGCAACAATGGGAGACAAGTTTACATTTTGAGCATCCAGTAGCAATAGGTTCCTAATCCCATTGTCTCATTAAGGATGGCAAATGGAATTCCATTATCCCATCTTTCTGTGTTTAACAGTGGGAACTTTTCTGTAAGGAAACAATATGGTTGCCCAGGAGCACGGCTAAGTGCTTCTCTTTGGTTTTAGAACAGTGATTTGAAATCCTAGCCACCACTAGTAGAGAACCATAGCTCTTTTCTTTTTTAAAGGAACCATTGTGAATGCATGGATTTTTTATACAGTTGGTTCGTTTTGATCCACAGTTCTATTATATTCTGAGGTGAGTGTGTGTGTGTGTGTGTGTTTATGTGAGGTCGCACATGTGCACGTGTGGAGGAAGGGTGATAACTTTGAGTGTCTTCCTGACTTGTCATCTCTATCATTTTTACCTGGAGGTCACTGGTCAACAGGCTGGCTGACCAGTGCGCACCATGGGTCCACCTGTCTCTACCTCCCTAGCACTGAGACCACAAACGTATACCACTGTGCTTGGCTTTTTTTATGTGGGCTCTAAGAATTAAACTCAGGTCCTCAAACGTGAATGGAAGACACTCTACTGACCAAGCCATCTGTCCCACCCTACTCCATTATTTTGTTGCTATTAAAATGTTCTGTTGGACGGAAATGCTTGAAGGTGACCGTTGGGTGCATGTGACTTCCCTTTAGTCTTCCATGCTTTCGTCCTGGCATAAGATTTCCACGTTTATCTTGTATATTCCTTACCCTACACCCACCTCTGACCTGGAAGTTGTCATTTCTCCCAAATAACTTGGGCTTTTATGCCGAAAATGGTGTTTAGAGACCACAGTCTGAGACTCAGGGTGCCTGTTCCCATCCGGCCTTTGCAATGAATAAGAGCTACAAAGAATTACTCTGAAAGGAAATAGTGCTAACTTATAGGTTTGTAAACTTTAGTGTGTATGTGTAAGCGTTCATGTGCCTGTGAAGGACAGAGGTCAACCTTAGGTGTCATTCCTCAGGAATGTCTACCATGCTTTTTTGGGACCTGGAGCTCACAGGTCTGGCTAGACTGGCTGACCAGTGAGCAACATGGACACCCCTGATTCTATTCCTTATCTCTGAGATTAGAAGCACATGCTGCTGAGCCAAGCTTTTTACATAGTGCTGGGGATTGAACTCAGATTCTCATGCTTGCACAAACTAATGCAACATATCTATCCACTGTCCAGATTACATGGCCTCAATTTATACTCATTCCACTGTAATTGACCCAGGTACCGCCTCTTCTAAGTCATCGCCTGTCACTCCCAGACACGGTTTCTGGGTGACATCTTAAACTTCCTCTGTTTCCCTCGCTCGCAGCACAATGTCCAGAACATCACAACTCATTGCATAACGTCGTTAGAAAGTGTGACGCTCCTGGCCCTGGAACTCCAGTCTCCTTTGACCCGGCCAAGTAACAACCCAGCTCTCTGTGTGCATCCAGAAGCTTGGCTGGCTTGGGAGTATGAGAGGGCTGTAGTAAATCTGATTGCCAACCTCAACGCTCTGCTCTTCAGAGTAACAGGATTGCACGTTGTTGCCAATTAACCGTGAAGGGCCCTGTCACCACGGGCAGCCGCCTCACCCCACGAGCAGAGGACTCGCCCATTTGACCTGGCCGGCCAATGGGATGTGAGTGGACAAGGAGTCAAGTGAGGGCTTCACCATCCTTCTTTGTCCTGGGGTCTGTGCCTTCTGCCTCAGCTAAAAACCTGGATGACACTGACTTTCCACCTGGTGCCTAGCAAACATGAGCATGGCCAACTTGAGCCTAACCCTACAGGCTAGAAGTGATCCCAGCCACCAGCTAGTGCCAGTTTGTCAAGTGGCACTGTCGTCATCTGTCAACCCGCAGACTTGGGAATCAACACTCATTGGTAGCTACTGAGAGAGGGGTGGTTGGTTAGGTGGCATCGGTCAAGGAGGCATCGTTGAACATCAGTGACAGAAAGACAAGGAAAACTCAAGGCTAATGAAGGCTTTGGCCTCCAACTATCTTCAAGGTTCACTCTATACACACACTCTACACTCACCTCCCTCCCCGTTGTTCTCAGCCTGCCTCGGGCTCTTCACCTCCTGAAGCACAGGGGCCACGGAGGCTTTCGGTTTCCGCATTCTGGGTTCCTCCGACACCCCCCCCCCCCCGCCGCCATGCAGATATTCAGAAGTAGCTTCTTCTATGTCACTTGGGGTTTCACAGGGAGTAGAGGGGCAATAATGAAGGGGTGGTGAAGAAATTCCAGACACCATGCTAACGCAGCGTTGGGTGAGCACTCCTGTTTCCATTCATTCTTATTTTCCATGTATGTGCAGGGCGAGAGTGAGGGGTGTTTGTACAGGCACACATGTGTGTGTCACAGATGTGCATTCATGTGGGGGGGGGGCTCAGATGTCAACCTCAAGCGTCTTTCCTCAGGAGCTGCCCACCTTGTTCCTTTTGACAGAGTCTCTCACTAGAGTTCAGTGATACGGATAGGCTAGCTGGACATGAGCATCAAGGACCCTCCCCACACTGGGATTGCAAGTGTTCTCCACACTCCACCAGTTCTGGGGCTTGACCTTGGGTCCCCTCACTTGCACAGCAAGTACTTTGCAGACTGAGTTATGTCGGTAGGATTTTTGTTGTGTGATTTTTCCTGGGGAGATGTGAACACCTACTCCCTCTTGGGTAGGGCACCAGCAGCAGACCAGAGCAATGGTTCCACTCAAGTCCAACTTGGTGAATCACTTAGTTTACTGGGCTCACAGGAGACCGGATGAGGGGTTACTCATGGGGCGTGATGACTCAAAGCAGCTACATCATCAAGCTGTGATGACCTTTATGGACGCTGCATCAGAGTCCCACCCGCAATTAACCTTTTACCTCCTGTACGCCTCTCCTTGACAAGGGAGTGCTAACATCCCCATTGCCATGACTAGAAGCCCAGCTATGGCTGTCTCCCCCTGCTTATTATGTTGCCATGACAACTGGGGCAAGCATCCTGTAGGTCAACACAGCAACCTGTTCTCCTTGATGCTCAGTGGTCATGTCATGCCCGGGCACCAACATCTCTTTCCTCAAGGAGGAACTCAGGTGCTGGGCAGTCAAGGAAGTGGCCATCCTGATAACTGTCAGTCGTCCAGGTAAGACGCAGGCACGTAGGGCTTGAACCTTGCCAGCCCCAACTGTAGAACACACAGTCTCAGCCATTGTCCTGAGCCATAGGAAAGGCAGGTACTCCTTTTTCTGTATTTGGAGTCTCTGAACCCGCCACCTTACCCCACACATCCCTTTCCAGTGTGGAGGCCACACGTTGAAAGGCAGGAACAGAGGACACGGGGGGGGGGAGGAAGGGGGCCCCATACTTCCAAGCCAACACAGGGGCCTACAGGTCTGGGTTGCTTACATCCTCATTCCTCTCCCAAGGGTAATGATGGTGACAGGGGTGAGAGGCAGAGAGGGCTTTGGTGACAGGGGTGAGAGGCAGAGAGGGCTTTGGTGACAGGGGTGAGAGGCAGAGAGGGCTTTGGTGACAGGGGTGAGAGGCAGAGAGGGCTTTGGTGACAGAGGGGAGAGGCAGAGAGGGCTTTGGGAGTGGCGCTTGTAGGGTGCTCTCCCTGGCAGTTACACGGACCTTCAGCCGTAGAACCACCAGGCTCTTCTTCGAGTTCGCCAGACCCCACGGGAACCAAGAGGGACTCGGAGGAAGCATCGGTTAATGCTGAGCAGGGAAGGGTTAAGACGATGTTCAAAGCAGACCAGGGTTTTCGTGAGGCTTCCCTCTCCTGGCTGGTTACAAAATTTCTCCTTGAGACATATTTCTTTTTACAGGTTAGGCTTTTCCATTTCATTAGAGAATAGCAGTTTCTCTGACGCCGGGAGCCATATGTAATTTTATGGGAATGTTATAGAAATAGAAAAAAAGCAAAAGGGAAGGAGTAAGAGGAGGAGTGAGAGGAAGAGTAGGAGGAGGAGGAGCAGGAGGACAAGGAGGACAAGGAGGAGGAGGAGGAGGAGGAAGGAGACAACCTCTTGCGTCTCCTGCTGTTATGAGTTACAGCAAGGACTTGGGTGACTTGGGTTTCTTTTGGATTCTTTGTCTTCTTCCCTCCACCCCTCCAGTCTCATGGGCTTGAGCCTCAGCAGCAGCTTGGACCTCCTCTGGGGCTGGTGCGGCTTCTTAGAAGGCCTCACTGAAGGACTGTGAGCAGAACTGAGCACGTGTCCCCAGTGAGATCATCTTGTTGAATGTCACCGCTCCTCAGGGGACTCGGAAACCTAACAAGCCAATCTGTCCTCCTTGGCTCTGGTCACTGTTTCCAGCGTTCTCCTTTTGGGTATATGGACGACAGAGGCTCACTGCCACCTCATTGGTCATGCCCCAGGCTGCCCTCGCTTTATAAACAGCCAGCCTCAGATCTTCTTGTGACAAAGCATGCCTTCTGCCTTCTGCCGTGAAACGAGTGTATTTACCTGAGTGGCGTTTCCCAAGGCCTTTCCTTTGGATCTCACCTACTGCCAAGAGCTTCTCTGTGAATTCCCTGGCTACCTCCACCAGGCCTTGCTTGACCGAGCCACGCCCCAAGATACTCCAGCTATGACTGCTCATGGTCTCCCATGAAGGACGTTCCTGTGCGACCAGAGTTATCTCAAGAAGCTCCCAGTTGGAAAGGAAGTGGAGAATAGATACAAGCCATGACTTGCTCAACCCACAACCTTTGTGTATAATGCAACCCTGCCTGCCTCTCTGGTCTCAGTTTCCATGCGGGCTCTTCCACGTTTTCACTGAGCTGGCGCATCCTGGTTTCCTGGTGTTCTTATGACAGTGTGCTGTCACTCTCCTCCAGGCCTGGGACCTCATGACCACACAGTGTCCTGTTTACCTTCCACCAGGGTCCTGGTGTTCAAGGTCACTGCTTTAAGCCCTCCTCAAGCACGGATTCCTCAGTGGTGGGCCTTCTGGAGTGTTGCCCTCGACTACCCGAGAGCGTCAGCCTTGACGTGAGGGGACACCAGACAGGTGTGCCTCTCGGAAGGAGAAGGTGGGGCACGGAACAGAGAGTGCGTCTCTGTCGGAGGCCCTTATGGGGTTGTTCACCCACAGAGGTGCAGAGGGGTATTGGGGACAGCCAAGACGACGGAAGAGAACTATTTTACCACCTCAGGAGCCAGATGGGGGCAGGAAAGCACCGGCTTGCTGATGTATTATTGTAGGAAGACCTCAGGTTCGGCTTCGGTCGTCTAGAGGCCATTTCTGAATTCCTCTGCTTTGACTTAGCCTCACCTTCTAGTGTGGGACCAGGGGAGCTTTTATGCATTCATGAAATATTCAAAAACTCCTTTCTAGAGGGGCACGCGAATCTTTCTACTTCCACCGGAATATCACTGGAAGAATTTATAGGAAACTAATAACGTGGTGACCCATGGGAGAGGGGGTGCTAGACCCAATGGACCAGGCAGAAACGAAACAATGCCCTCTCAATAACTCCTTGGATATTAGTTTCACTGCAAAATCCTAAGGATTTGCAACCTATTAAAATGGTATTACATATTTAAAATATTTACATTTCTTGAAGAAAGTAATAGCCCTCAACTTAAAAAAAATACCCACTTAAGTGGGGCAGAAACCTTAATTCCACTCATTCTATCCTTTCATGCTCTCAAAAGCCGGAAAGGTGAGACCTGTCTCAGCCTCTCAAACAGTGTCATTGTATGAAAGAGGCTTTTGTCAGGGAGGGATGCCCTGCAAATGTTTGCTCCTGTGACCCTGTTGGTGACGTTAATATCCGCCTGGAATCCCAGAAACAGGGGATGGAGGCAGGAGGCTCTGGGACTCAAGGCCAGCCTTGGATACACAGCAAGTGTGAGGCTGCCTGGACTACCCCTGATTTGGTGGTGGTGGGGGCAATAAGAGAGGGGAGAAGGAAGGAAGAAAGGAAAGAAGGAAGGAAGGAAGGAAGGAAGGAAGGGCCATGCTTTTAAGAGAACTTCTTGAACCACGAAGAGGGCTCATGACCTCCCTAGGCACCCTGTGATAGTCTCTTGCTTACCAACATGCTCCGGGTGGAAGGTCGTCAGGGTGTGCAGGCTCTGCAAACCCATGGCCCAGTTCTGTTTGTCCCTGTTTAACAGGGATGCATCGCACAGGAGTGTAAAGGGAACACTGGGTGTGTGCGCAGGGGGAGAGCGGTCTGTCCTGTGCATCGACTCGTTGGGTCCTGTTCGCTCCCTTGTAACCACCTCTCTCTTAATCCTTTGCCTCCTCACTCCACCTAACCAGGAGCAACACTGACAGCTGTGTCCCAACCTCCACTTAACCGGGAGCAACTGTGTCCCAACTCCAGACTCTGCAGCCTTCCAAGGCTGTGGTCCCTGCAGGGTACTCTGCCGTTAGCCCTGGGGAAACCTTGAACCCTGCCTTCCTCACACAATTGGCTCACACTTTATTGGCACCAGAAGAGCAGGCATCCTTGTGGTGCAGAGAAGAGGCACTGCATTTCTTCATCTTCTTCTTCCTAGCGAGACAAGGCAGACCAGGGCTTCACATATCCCACCATGCCATGGAACTCTCTACATCGTAGCCTAGGACAGCCCTGAGTTTCTGATCTGATCCCCCTGCCTCCGCCTCCTGAGTGCTTGGGTTACAGGTATGTGTCGCCACGGTTGGTTTTATACAGTTCTGGGGGATTGAACCCAAAGCATTCCTCTTGCTGGACGAGCACTCTACCAAACGAGCCTCCTCCTCAGCCCCGGCGCATCCCTGTCCTCTCTCCAGAGAGAACTCAGATCATCAAGATGTTTACACATGGGAGAAAAGCTAGAGATTATAAAAATATACCCAACCTTTTAAAACCATAGCAACACAAGAGGCGAGAGCCTGGCAAATGAAAAGTGCATTTGGAGGACGGATGTGGACTTTGGGTTTGAGAATGAAGCCTCAAAGTTGGATCTGGCTCTGGCTTTCCCCTGTGTCACCCGGCTCAGAGCCCCTATCACACTCTAAAGCCCGGTCTTTAAAAGCAAACGGTGATAGAATAAACAGAAATAACGGAAGCATGGCACATGTGCGGAGTCAGTTCTCTCCTGCCACTCGGGCTCCAGGAGTCCAGCTCACATCAAGCAGAGTGAGTAGCAAGCGCCCACCTGCTGGCCCCATCCTAGCCCAGCACCCCGTCCTTCATAACGTTCGTTGATCGCTTTAGGGGGTTGCAAGTTTGGAAGGCACGTGCTCGTTGTTCCCAGCAGGCCACAGCCTGGCCTCCTGGCCTCCCTCCCCACTTTCCCTTGGTCTTCGCAGTCTGATAGACAACACCGGTGTGGATCACGCCACCTGCCCAGCCTCCAGGGATGGCCGGGCTCCATTTTCCACCGTATCCACACTCTCCGCCACGAGACCTGATGAACCGCACCACACTCACGGGCGCAGGGTTTGTTCCCGCCCTTTGACTTCCGCGTTTAGCCGCGGACGCTAACGGGCAGAGCATAGGAAGCTTTGGGTTGTGTGTTTGTGTGTGCCACACATGTTCCTCACGCCTCAGCCATCATTACCCTGACACAAAGAAGCCCCAGCTGCCTAACCGGTCCTGACAGAAGCCACAGAGGTGGACCTGGGAGCCCAAGCCAGCCGACCCAGGTAAACCCTCCTCACTGACCTACAATGCGTGAGCAAGGAGCTGAGGGTCGGAGGGGTCTGCCGAGGCATGGAGCTGACCAGCAAGAGTAGATGAAGCTCACGCCACCATTCCATTTCAGAAACCTATGCAGGCCAGGTCCTGGGGGGAAGATTCCTCAGGTGAAACCCTCTTCCTCCCTCTGGGAGCCTCACTGGTGATGTCACAGTCTCCGTGACTCACCCCCCCCCCCCAGCATCAGAGCATTAAAAAAATCATAGTCATTAGCACTCACCTGGGGTTTATGAGCAGCAGGTAGCTGCAGCATGTGACTGGTTCAGGAGGTGGGGGAGGGCACGGTGATGGCCGTTTGGCAAAGAGAGGGTAACAAATTCAGACAAGGGTGATGACTCACAGGGACTGGGCCAGAAAGCAGCTAGCTATCTGAAGGAAGTCTAAGATGAATCCCTGATACCTTGGGAGGTAACACCCATGTGTGTTTGGGTTTCCGGAATGCCTTGATTGTCGAGGGAGAGCATGCTAATTGTCGGAGGTTTAAAAAAAAGAAAACAGTACAGAAAGCATAAAAAGGTTCCCATGGTCTATCTAGTAGAATTTCTGTTTGTTTCGAGATGGTGCCTCAACTTATAGCCCAGGCTGCACAGCCTTGAACTCGGGAGCCTCCCTGCATCAGGCTCCCGAGTGTTGGGATGACCAGCTGTGTCGTCACACCTGGCCTCTTTGTGGTATTTTTATTTTATTTCGCTTCTTTTTATAACAAAGCAAGCAGGGTCTCACGTAGCCTAGAATGGCTCCAAATTTGTTTCTGGATGTAAAGATGATCTCGAGCCTCTGGTCCTCCTGCCTCCACCTCCACAGTGCCGGGATCACAGGTGTGCACCCCCCCAACCCCCCACCCCCACCTCCACCCTCCCACCCCCCTCCACACACACACACACACACACCACCACCACCACCACCACCCCCACCCCCCCACCCCCACCCCCCCATCCTCCCACCCCCCCACCCCCCCCACCCCCGGCTCACGAAGAACTGAGGACTGAACGGGGGTGGGGGAGGGGTTGTGCATGGTAAACAATCACTCCGTCTCCTGGGCTACATCCCCAGCCCCCTTCCCCTTTGTTATTTTAATATGTGTGTGTTGCTTATAGTTATTCACTCAGAAACACAGGTACATGGTTAAGGGCTATTCCCATGGCAATTAACAGTGCGTAAGAGAATTTCCAGTCTGAGGCTGGAGACATGGCTCAGAGGTTAGAACCACTTGCTACTCTTGCAAGGGACCTAGGCTTGATTCTCGGAACCCTTACGGCAACTCACAATCGTCTTGAGCTCCAGTTCCGGAGGACCCGGGGCCCAACACCTGTCTTGGTGGTCACCGCAGCCACTAAGAGCACCACCTGTGCACATTCACCGTGTCCCCTTTTTAAAGGGCCCTGCCCACCTCCCGCCCCCTCTCTCTTTCCCTCTCTCTGTCTGTTCCCCCCCTCCTGCTCTCTCTCCCCCTCTCTCTCCTGTCTCCAGAGGCTGGTCTCCCCACTTCCCTTCCCCCTTTTCATGATCCCTTTCCCTAATAGAAAAAAAAAACCCTCTGCTTGAACCCTGTCTCATGGCAGCATCTCTCTCTCTCTCATGCACCTCTCTCCTTAAATTACACACATCCCCCATCAGCTCTTGATTTGTTATACTTGTTGCCACGCTGTTGAATCCCTTTGCAGGGTGTCTCCATTGGGTCACTACCAAGGGTGTTGATGGTCCTTGTCCTACGGCCTCCTCACTAGCAGTTAAGAATTCTCCTTAAAACAAAGCGTTGCTCTTTTGATCAGTAAACTAGAACCACCTGTCACCGCCTTGTCGATCTCTGGCGAGGTTCAGATTTTTCTGCTCGCTTACTCTCGGACGACACAAGGGGCTGTTGGGCCAGGGCCTGGGAAAATGAACAGCCTCGAATAAGCAGATTGCCAGATGTGTCCACGCCGTGGAGACCAGAAGAGTCCCAGCTCGTAGAATGGTGTTTCCTACATTTTGGGTGAGTTTTTCTACCCCAGTTAACCCAATCTAGGAACTCCTGCATAAAAGATGCCCAGAGGTTTGTTTCCATAGTGATTCTAGATCCTGTCAAGTTGACAGTCACAAATTCTCAGCCCTGGAGTGGCTGAGTGTTGATTTTAAGAAATTTATTTCTGGTCCTGTCTGGCATAATTAAAAAAAATTGCCTCGGAGTGCTAGAAATTACACCAGGGACTTGCACACCTTAGGAAGGAGCCTGGCACTGAGCTATGCTTCCACCCCCAAGGTACTTTTAACTGGGCAAGGTCCTGGGGTGTCAGTGGGACTGGAGGTTACTTTTGAGGTGGAGGCGCTGAGCTTTGGAGAGGCCATCAATCAGCCAGTGGGAACCCTGCTCAACACAAAAAGCACTGCCAAGACATCCAGGCCAGCTCTGCTGTCCTGGGCCTCCAGATCCACTCTGCAGGCACACCCTGTGGTCCACGGGGGCCGGGGCATGCCTACAGACCCTTCTCTCCAGGAGCAAGAGGAACCTGAACGTGCTTTTTATCTGACTGTGTCAGCTACAAGACAGTGAATTTGTTCAAAACAAGCCCATGCGAAGAGTCTTCCCTCTGCCTGGCTGAGGCTCCTCCCTCCGGCTTCTGATTCTCCCCGGTCCACCCCTGAGACACAGAGGCAGAATTTTATCTTCTTTGTGTCTTCAGCAGATGGGAGTGTGAGAATGAATGAATGAATGAATGAATGGCCCAGAAGAATTTAGAGCCTACCACAAGCAAACGAGGCCTTGGAAACCACTGAGGAGAAAGAGCCAGGTGTCTCCACTGCCAAGTTTCACTGAGGATGGTAGGGTTTAAACAGAGGAGAGGCCACACACACCAGCGTCCCGTGGACTCTGGTTTTGTTCTGATGTGACTTTCGCACTGAGACGCAAGACTCAGCAAACATGTACCCTTAAATTTAAAAAAGAAAAAGAATCTGTTCGTGTGTCTCTCTATGATGCTGGAGACGGGACCTAAGGCATCACACATACATACCAGGCAAGGGCTCTGCCACAGAGGCGCCTCCACAGCACTCTGAAGTGATATTCTCCAACTTCCTCTAAGCCCAGCGTTATCGGAAGAGCTTCCTCAACACAGACAGCGAGTGTGCTACCACGGTCTCTCTCTGCTGCTGCTGCCGCCACGCTGCTGCTGCTGCTGCTGCTTTCGGGGCCGCAGTCTGAGAGCCTCTGTCTAATATTTTAATCATTCCTGACAAGACAGGATTGACCTCTCCAGGCCCGAGGAGCCGGCTGTGTGAGGGCCAGGCTCTGCTCACCCTCCTGTCAGGCTTGGCTGTCTTACCCTCACGAAGTCAGAAGGACAACTGCCAGGGCCTCAGCATCACTGTCACGGGGCCTGACACCTTTTGAAGGCATCTCCGTCTCTTCCCAGTGAAGTCTGCAAAGCTCTCAGGAAGCCGGGTTTTTAAGTCCTGGGATGGCTCCCAGACTAGCTGTGTGTCCGGGCAGTAGCCAGATGCCTCACTCCCCTTCCTCTAGGCAAACTTCCTCAGCAATCAGGTTGGCTGCTGCCTTCGGGTCATGTGCCCACAGGTGAGCACCCGGGTCAAGACTTGTTTTCTAGAAACTTCCCCACCGTACTTCAAGCCAAACCCAAATTCCTACCATGGCCCAAGGCTGGTAGGTCCCTGGGCCATGGCCCCGACCTCAGGCGTCCACTCTGGGCCTGCTCAGTGCTGCCCCTCAGGCACCAAGCTTGCTTCCCACTGGGGTTTCTGCAGTTGTCTCCCTCACATCTAGATCCCAAGAAGAACAAGAAGCTGGCTGACTGTTCAGACTCTCCTCCACAGAAAGCACCCACTCCTCACCAGCACCTTCGATCCCTACCTCTCAAATACTTGTCCCTATCTGACCTAGGCTTACCAATTCATTCCCTAGGTTATTATCTGTCTGCCCTACCCCAGCGTAAGCCCCACAAAGGCAGGAGCCTCATCTGTCAGCCCCAAACCCATCCCCAGCACCAGGATCATGTCTGATACATTGTACATGACCCATAAAGATACGTGGAATAAACCTGCGGACCCTACCAGGTACCCTGTGGATGACAAGGTCTGAAATCTTTAAACCGCGTATCCTAGAGTTCGGCTCTAAAATCTAGATTCAGGTTTCAGGTTCACTTCCTCTCTGCTTGTCCATGGCGAGAGCTGGGCCATGACTAAGGCTCTGTTACCACCTTCACTGGCCTGGACAGACTCCTCCCAACTTACATCCCGTGTCAAGGCTAGGTCCTTTTGGTTTACCCTGTCCCCAGGCTGAGTCTAGGCTCAAAGGCAGTGACTCCTGGGAAAGTTCCATGCTAGGAAAAAGGTTTGGAGCAAACAAGGGATTTGGGGTGTTTTGCTTCTCTTTGGCTTTGTAATTTGCAGGCGGCATTTAGCTTTGTTGATGCCATAGTGAAAAATAATAAACTGTCCGCTTACATCTGTAAAAGCAGTTGTATCAGCCACATTTTTGTCATTGTTTGCAAATACCTGATGGGAACAACTGGCAGTGAGCTGGAGGGGACAAGCCCTGCAAAAGCCCCTGAGTGCAAAGTTGCAGAGAGAGCAGCTAAGGAAGCAGGACGCCCAGTTACCTTTGACTTTCAGATAAGGGACAAACCACATTGCAGCATAAGTACATCTCACAGGCCATCCAGGACATGCTTGTACTTAAAAAAAAATTCGGTCTGTTTGAAGTTTGAATTGAACTATGCCTCGTATTTTGTCTGGTGGGGTCATCTTTGGCAAAGTGGGGTCCCACTTTGACCTTTAAGCCCTTGGCCCTGGGAACGGACAGGCAGGAAGATGCTGGCATTTTTCTTATCTCTCTTAGCCTAGAAGTGAAAATGCCGATAGTCAAGGCTTCTTGCCTACCTCCCAGGTGTTGGCCTGTGGGTCATAGTCCCTGGACTTGACCTTCAGGAACCCATGTGCTGCTGGGATGCTGCCCACACAGGTCATGGCCCTGGGAACCAGCAGGGCATTTACCAAAGCTTGATGCCAGAAAAAAAAAAAAAAAGCTCAGGTCGCAAAACAAACCAGGGCAAGAACGTTTTATAGCTTTTGGGAGCATTTGGTAGATAAAGGGCCTAGGGGACCCAGAACGCTCCCCTAAATGCAGAGCGTGACTCCTGTGCCAGCTTGTTTATTTTGCTATTACTAAGCGTCACTTTTATACTAATAATACATTGCGATCCTGCTGGGCTTTTCATCTGGGGATATCTAGGTACCGTATTAACATGGGGCAGCACAGCCTTCTAACCCCTGGGTTACATAACTATACAGGCAGGTTTTTCCAGGGAGACGGAGTGAGGAACAGATGAACCTGACCTGGGTGACAGGCACTTGGTACACACTCCCCGCCCCACCCTGTGTAGCTTCTCAAGCATGATGTCAGGGGTTGCCTTTTGTAGTCTGCAGACCCCAACACTGACCTCCACGGCTGCTAAAAGATGTTTGTTTGACGAGATGTGAGCAGTGGGTAAATGTGGCTGAAAACTCCAGGGTCTGTCCCTGGTTTTGGTTGACTCCCTGTGAGGGGAGTAGGTGGCTGATATTGGGGGTCTCCTGTCCACAAGTCCTCAGGCCTTTTCCCATCCTGGAACATACCAGCCTTTGGGCTGACAGTGCCCGCCCTTGTCACAGGATAGGCTACTGGAGGCCTCCCTACCAGCAGGGATACAAAGTACCCAAACTCCATGTCTATAGACCACCTGGTTGTGCCGTGTCCCGAGCTCATTGAAGGACGGTGACAACATTTTCAAGGGGACATCAAAACCCTCACATGCTTCACACCTGCCCTGGTAAGTTTTTATTGCCAACTTTACACAATCTAGAGCAGTGGTTCTCAAACTGTGGGTGGCAGCCAAACTACAGTTACAAAGTAGCAACGAAAATAATTTTATGGTTGGGAGTCACTACAACATGAGGAACTACATTAGGAAGGTTGAGAACCACTGAGAGAGTCACCCTAGAAAAAGGAATCTTAACGGAAGAGTTGCCCCAATTGAAGATGGGCCTGTGGACATATTTGTGGGGCGGTGTCTTGCCAATTTACATAGGCGGGTCCAGCCCACTGTAGGCGACACCATTCCCTGGGTAGGTGGTCCTGAACTGTCTGAGAAACCTGGCCGAGAGTAGCCAATGAGCAGCATCCTTCGTGGTCTCCGCTGCTCTGACTCCCTCAGTGACGGACTGCGGCCTGGAGGTGGGAGCCGAACACACCTCTCCCTCCCTAAATTGCTTTTGCCCAGAGTGGTCATCACAACGGGACCCTTGTGTTTATCACACTGGGACCCTTGTCAGTCTCATCTCCTCGGCTCTATAGTGTTTCCTAAGACTGTCTTTCTCCGGAATCTTCTTTTGGGCCATGCTTTTGGGGAAGCCAGTTAGAGAGGGGGCACTTGAAGATTCCAACCACAGCTCTCCGGACTCTCCTACACCGGGAGGGACCTTCTGATTAAAAACTAGCAGGACAAGGGAGATGGCTCAGACGGTGAAGCGCTTGTTGTACAAACATGAGGGCTACAGTTGGATCCCAGGACACCACCCAAAAAAAAATCAAGGAACAGAGACACCTGTTTGTAACCCCAGCACTGTGGAGGTGATCCTAACTGCACTTAGGCTCGTGGCAGTGGCCAGCTCCCTAGCCTACTTAGCAAGCTCAGGCTGGTGAGAAACCCAATCTTACAAACAAGTTCTTAAGGAATGACACCCAAGTTTGTCCCCTGGCCTCCACGTGTGCGTGCACCTGTACACACCTGCACACACCTGTATATACTTGCATGTACCTATACACACTTGCACGCACCTGTACACACATGCATACATGCGCGTGCGCACACGTGCGCGCGCACACACACACACACACACACAGGGTTTCACTTCAACTCGTAATTTTCTTCAGCACACATAGCACAGCCAGGACTTGCTGCCATGAAGACTTCGAAGTCTTCTGCACACAGGCGAGTGGCAATTTCTTAGAAGCACCTACCCGTGCATGAGCTACCTCCAGAAAAAGCCCTTACCCTCTCAGCGAACAGATCTGCACAGCTAAAAGAGTCAGGAAGGCCGATTTCCAAACATGGGCTGGCCTCCTCTCCTTCAGATCCAGGAACTGGTCGCAAGATGATACAGACACTGAACTAGAAGGGACAGCCATGCTTCCTAAGACTTGCATAGCCGAGTCTGCATTCATCCTGGCTCCAAGAGCTCCCGTTATAGAGACAAAACCCAAGCACGGGGAGAGGGAGGGAGAGTGCCTGTTCCTGTCCAGTCAGACAAGGTGGAGTGGCATTTAGTAACTTTTCTGGTTATACTCAAATGACCACGCAAGTCAGGGGTCCTCGACCCCTGACATTTGTTGGTTTGTGATACTTTCAGGGGTGAGGGTGAGGCTGCCCCAACCTACTTTGGAGGGAAAAAACCCATTTATTATTAACACTTGCTTCACACAACTTTCTAGGGTATTCGTGGATGACACACTCATACATCTGCCTTTTTATAGCGCTCTGTGGCAGAGCACAAGACCTTCTGGCTGACACCTCATAGATCATCAAAATGAAGACCTCTGGGCAAGCCAGGAAAGGAGGGCGTCGCAGGGCACAGGGGGCGGGGGCAACAGGGGATGATGACTCAGACATCTCCCAAGTTCATTTCCCTTTAGAGAGGGGCCGCTCTCATTTCAGAGCAAATTATTCTCCACATTAAGATGCTCCTGTTTCCATGGCAACCCACAACAACTTGAAGAGAATGGTCCTTGGTGGCCATACAGCAAAGTGACACTGCCTGCCTCGTTGGTGGCTCGTGAAGATCAGTTCAGAGTGGGGACCATCAGACAGCCAGAGGTCAGCTTCCAACGGCTTGGCACGAAACGCCTCAGCCCTGCTGAGAGCCTGAGGAAACTTGAAATCAGCCAACCCTGACCAGCGGTACGGCTCTGTCTCCAACATACGTAGTGGCCTGTCGCAGCATCAGAATTTTTGCCGAAGACTTAAGAATTGTACTAACAGAGAAGGAAGAAAATTGTTCCATTAAAAAAAAAAAAGGGCACCTCCATTATGGTCCGGCACAGGCTTACAGAGCCTCTTTCTTGTGTCTGTGAAAAGACAAATCCAGCATCTTGGTGATGGGTGCCACTAATCCGGTACAGCACCCAGGAGGCTGAGGCAGGATGATCCAAAGAGTTCAAGGCCAGCCTGGGCTCCTTAGCAATGCTATCTCCTGACACACATACGCATGAACACAGATACACACACACACACACACACACACACACACACACACAAAGACAAGTGAGAGATATTCTTTTTGTTGTCAGGTAGTCCAGGCTTGCTTCAAACTCTTCATGTAACTGAGGGTGACCTTGAACTTCCAATCCTCCTGCCTATTCCTCTGGAGTGCTGCAGTTTCAGGTATAAAACACCACCGTTCCTGGTTTATACAGTGCTGGGGACAGAATCCAGGGCCTCATAGCTGCCAGGCAAGGACTCTACCAACTAAGCTACTCCCCCAGCCCTTGGCTTCACGTCATCATCTTAGACCTAAGAGCCCTTTGTTCTCCAAGGGACCAGTGTGGCCGCTGGGAAGTGTTCCCTTTTCCTCTGCTCCTTGGCAGGTCCGGTCTGTTGGACTTGCTCTGAGACACAAACCCACTGTGTAACAAAAGATCCCCGATGTTGAGAGGCTTTGTCGTTCCTGAGCCCGGAGACCAAGCAAATACTTCCGAGGAGCGAAAGGAGGGCCAATCCTAACAAAGAGAACTCAGAGAAGAGGCCAAGCAGCCACCTGGGGGGAGAGTCCTAGCTTGTGAGGACACATGTTCCTGGCTGCGAGAGTGGCTACTGTTGGCTCTGGGCTGTCAGGAGCCAACGCGTGTCATGTGAAATGTGAACCCGGTCCACCCACAGGAATCCTGTCCCCAGCACAGCGGGATATCGTCACCGTGCATCTATACGTGCCCATTGCTTTCCAAACGACGTGCACAGAGATGAAGGACAACATACCAAAGGAGAGGCTGGGGAGGCCCAGAAGCTGGCCCTGTGGCTATCGAACATGGGAAACCTGGGCTCTAGAAGGATGTGACTCATGTGCTTCGACTACAATGATGAACCCAACTGCTCTGAGCAATTACCTTCCTCCTTCCCTTTCCTCTCCACCTTCATTCCAGGCCAGGGGCCACCCGGAGTAGACCATCTTCAACTGGCTAACACTTTTTACTTAGCCCCCAAGTGACGGCTATTCCAACTTTTCTGTAAATGAAAATGTTTGGGAGAAAAATTAACACCCCACCCCCGAACCGTTGTCTTTATCAACCACTGAATAAGTCAGTCCTCATAGGGGCCGGTGGCTGGGGCGGGGGGATCTCATGACCCATGTGCTGGGTGCCAGACCCTGCCCTCATTTGATACCTGTCCTCTTTGGGTGGTTAACAGGGAGCAAACAGAATATCTAGCTCTGTTGTGCATAAAGAGGAGCCAACAGGAGGAGATGGGTGACTGGGAATTAACCTCATGAGGCTCTGGAAAGCCACCGGGCAGCGTGGCCATTCACCATCTTCTGGGAACCCTGGGACACGTGCTTGTTTTCCCTTAACCTTTCCCCCCTGAGCTCTGGCCTTCCACACGCCTCACCCCCTCAAGCGCATTCCCGTCTCTGCACACACAAAGCCTGCATGAAGTTGTCACTTCCCTCTGTCCAGCTGTCCTTCCTCACTGCTGACGTGGGCAGAGGCTGGGTGGGGCCTGGGAATGAAAGAAAGGGCTTCTCCTTTGACCGGGTGGACCTGGTGAGTGACGCCTCCGGGGCCAGAGGGCAAGGAACACTCTGAGTCACACAGAGAAAAGGAGAGATGCAGGACTGGTTAAGGGACATTCAGTTCCCAACGTGAGACCTGGAGACGGAGCTGTGGTGTGTGTGTGTGTGTGCGTGCGTGCGTGCGTGTGTGTGTGTGCACGCGCGCGCACATGCTTGTATACACGTGTGTGCATTTGGGGGTGTGTGTACATATGTGTATGTATGCATTGTGTGTGCATATGTGTATGTATGTATTGTGTGTGCATGTGTGTGTGTTTATGTGTATGTATGCATTGTGTGTGCATGTGTGTGTATGTATGTGTGTCCGCATGCATATACGTGTCTGTGTGTGTATGCACGCATGTATGTGCATGCACACACAGACACAAAGGACAAGAAAAATCAAGCCATTCTCAGGTGGGTAGGACACCCCCACCCATCCCCTACCCTCTCCAGCATAAGGGCAGAAGCTGGGAGGAGGCTTCCTGGGGGGTTCTTATTTGGATCCAGTCAACTTCGAGACCTCTCAGTACAAGATCCACCTTTTACTGTTTTCCCTTAAAGAGTCAGTGACACCTGACCCCAGCTGGGGTTTCTTTGATTTATTGACTGATTGGTTTCATGTGTGTCTGTGGCTGTTAGGGGCATGCACTGAGTTTGATTTATTGACTGATTGGTTTCGTGTGTGTGTGTGTGTGTGTGTGTGTGTGTGTGTGTGTGTGTGTGACGGTTAGGGGAGCACATTGAGGTAGGGTATCTCTTACTGTTGTCCCACTGTGTACTCCTGGCTAGCTCACCCACCTCACCACAGAAACGCTGGGATTACAAATGTGACCCCGGGAACAAACTCAGATTTCCAGGCTTATGCAAACGTCTCATTTGCCCATTGAGCTCATTCTCCAGCTAAGGCCATGCTGTAAAAGAAGTAAAATCATTGGTTCCCACTGGACGGGAAAGACACCCCCAGAGTCTGATGCACCGACCTGATTGCGGCCTGAGGAGATAGGAGCTGTGCGTATTCCCCAGGGTTCCCTCGGCCTGCCCTGAGCAGCTGGGGGTGGTTAGAGGTTAGAGCGTGGACTTTGGCCAAGGCTGCTGTGTCTTCAGTTGGGCGGGGCCAGTGACCTGTTCTGTGACCCTGAGTGGGATGTTTGGCCCGCTAGAGCTCAAGCGTTGTGTCTGAATATGGGTGAAAGCTTAATTGCTGTGCTGGGCTGTCAGGATTCAGTGAGTAACACTTCCTGGCCACGTCAACACTTTTAGGTATCAGCTGTAGGTAGACCCGGCTTCAAGGACGTATGTGTGAGACCTGTGAGTGTCCCGATCCTGCCATCACCATTGTGGAGTCATTAATAACCTTCCGTCTTGTGTTTTATCCGTGAAGTCCACGGCATACACACACAAGAGCAGCAACGTGTGTGTGGTCACCAACTCCAGGGGAAATCAGAGACAGGCCAAGCAATGCCGAGGAGTGTGTCACACGTATGACTGACAGCCGCTGGCCGTGCAGAGGGGCCATGCTCCTGTTCAGCCAGGGTCTGCCCAGAGTGGAGAGAGGAGATGACCATGTTCTGAGTGTGGCTGAGGAGCCCCCACGCAGCCCCGTGACTTCCCATTGGGTTGGCAGGGCAGGCACCATGGTTTTTTTGTTTTGTTTTGTTTTACAAGACAGGGTTTCTCTGTATTGTTTTGGAGGCTGTCAGTCCAGTGGCTTCTTTTTTTCCTTTCCTCCTCAGCAGTACAATGAAGACAGCAGCTGTGACCTGCGCACAGGTCAGGAAGTTGGGTAAGAATGGGTGTTGGGGAGGAGGTGACTCTGCAGTTAATAAGATCGCTTGCTACTATTGCAGAGGATTCCACAGACACACACACACACACACACACACACACACACACACACACACTTTAGAATAATAAATGTAAATGCATTTTAAACCACAACAAGCCAGGGGAGAGCACAGAATGGCAAGGCTTTACATGCTAGTTCACTGAATGAACCTCTCGCTTTTTTTTTTTTTTTTTTTGAACGATGACTTCATGTCATTTTGCACCGGGCTGTGTAGACGGAGTAGCTGGCAATGTTTAAAGAGAGGGGCTGGAGACAGTATATTTCAGCTACTATCTGACTTTCTGGGGTGGGGGAACGCCTTGGTCCCCCCCAAAGAGTCCCCTGGGCCCCTGGATAAGCTGTGAGCAATGCTGTCACTGAGAAAGTAACATGAGCACCGCCAGCACCAAAGCCACTGTTTGCAGGATAAAGGAAAACCTAGGCTGGAGGAAAATTACTCTGGAAAGCATCATGCAGCCGGCACTGCCGGCCAGAGCCCAGCCCGAGGACCTGCCTGGTACCTTGCAATGAGTGGCAGGAGCACAGCCAGGTTGTCATTTTCTTCCCCGGATCAAAATCAGACAAATCTCCTATTTGGCTTACCAGGCCATAAGCGGATAACGCCAGTGACTGTCAGTGCAAATTACAGCCCCAGCCTCCTGTCGTGGGCTTTGTGCTGCTTGTCACTTAAATGCAAAGAGACAGCTCCGAGCTGATCGCAAGCCAGAGGGGCGAGGGGAGGCGGCTTCAGAGATAGGCTCCAGACTCCGAAAGCCCACAGCGGCGCGCTTCCTCCCGTGCCTGTTTAAGGACAGTGGGCAGCCCCCCCGCCCGCCCCCCCCCGCCCCGGCTCCCCCACAAAGCTGAGCAGCCACGGCTCCTGTCCATCCACTCATTACCACCCCTCCAGGGTGAGCATCACACTGGACCTCCGGGTATCCTGGAGTTCTGGGGGTCTGGAGGCCCTGTGCGCCTGTCTCCTGGTTAATTCCCCAGGGCTGCTTCTTTGCTAGACCTTGAAGAACTCCTGAGCAGAAATATTCCCCTCTTAGCAAGTAACACGGATGCTGGGGGCGCCATATAGTTCTGTCAGGTTCAGTCGAGAGGTCCTGCAGGGACGTCCATGCAAGCATGAGAACCTGAGTTGCACTCTAAGGACCTGTGCTAAAAATAATAAATTGGTAGGTAGGTAGATAGGTAGATAGATAGATAGATAGATAGATAGATAGATAGATAGATAGATAGCCAGCCACCGGGCATAATGGCTGGCTTATAAAGGCAGAGACAAGTGGATCCCTGGGGCTCACAGTCCAGCTAGTCCAGCAGAATCAGAGGCCACCAGAGACTGAGAGGCCTTCAGTGAAATGGACAATGACTGAGATTGACCCCTGGCCTCCATACTCATGCACACACACACATGCAAACACACACACACACACACAAACTCTCTCTAGTATGAACACTTTTGCACACACACATACACACACAGAGATACAGACACACGCACATAGTCTCTCTAGTATACACACTTTTGCACACACACAAACTCTCTCTAGTATGCACACTTTTGCATAAACACACAACTATACACACTTTTGCACACACACTGCAGCCCAGAGCAGAGCCAACGTTTCTGAACTGGTGAGTGAAGGTGAACGTGTCAGGGATCCCACTTCCTGCCAGCTCAGATTTTCATGGGTCTTCCAGGGTTTGCTTATATTCATATCTCAGAGACAGCGAGGGTCAGTATGTAAAATATATATGGCTTCACTCTGTCTACCATCCACCACACGTTTGAGAACCCAGTACAACAAAGGTTACGGAGATCCAGAGCCTCCTGTAGCTGCTGCGGTTCTGAGGCTAACTCTACAGAGATGTTTCCGTCCATCTTTCTCCATCGGCAGCTTGGCTCTGCCTCATGGCTGTCACCCCACCCATCCTGGGTGTCCTCCACTGACCTGGATGAAGGCGCTGCCCAGGAGTGGAATCTGCCTTTTTGGGAAGCCAGTGGGACCTGTAGAATTCAAGAGACAAACACCACTGTCTCTGGAGGGTAGTTTTGACCCAGATGACATAAGACTCTGGGAACAGATTTCCTGCCTTCCTTTCTTGAGACTGTCTTGGGTGTCTGTAAGATTTCCAGAGAGTTCCCAGGCTAAGTGAACAAACAGCTTGGTCTCCCATGCCTGCTCCCAGTGCAGCACCTCCTGGGAACTGCGTGTTGTCTGGGGAGGGGGTAACTTCTGTTCACCCTCTTCGCCCTGCCATGCTTTCTGAAAGACAAGAGACCAAGGCAGACAATAACGCCTGGTCTGCACTCACAGACACGAGCTGTGTGTTCAAACCAACTATGAAGCTGGGAGAACTCACTCGGGAGAGCAAGAGCTGAGTCCCAACAGCACCTGGGAAAGTGGTGACCAAGTGGGTGGGGGGTGCATGAAACTGGACTGAAGGCAGCGGCAGGAAAACAAAGCGGGAGAAAGTGAGGGCATGGAGAGGAGCATTGGTGGCCCTGCTGGACCCGAGGGAAGAAGAGAGGGGCTGCAGCTGACATAGGTCACAGGCGCTCTCCCTCCCTCCCTCCATCCCTTCCTCCCTCTCTCTCTCCCTCCCTCTGTGTGTGTGTGTATGTGTGTCTATCTCTCTCTCTGCATGTGTGCGTGCGTGTGTGCGTGAGTGTATGTGGGTATGTGTGTGCATGCATATCTCTCTGCATGTGTGTGCGTGTATGTGTCTATATCTCTCTCTGTGCATGTGTATGTGTATCTCTGTGTGTGTGTGTGTGTGTGTGTGTGTGTGTGCAGGTCAGAGGTCAACCTCCAACCTCCAATGCCATCCCTTCATTGTCAATCACCTTGTTTTTTTTTGTTGTTGGGTTTTTTTTTTTTTTGAGACAAGGTCTCTCACTGCCTGGAGCTTACCACATAACCCAGGCTGACTGGCCAGTGATCCCCAGAGATCTACCTGTCTTGCCCCCTCAGTGCTGAGGTTTTAAATGCATGCCTCTGCCTGGGGTTGGCTTTCTTGAGTGGGCTCCAGACAAGGCCCTTGCGCCACCCACGAAGTGAGTCCTTTACCAACTGAGCCGCCACCCAGCCTCTTCCTGGCTTTTCTTGTTTTATTTTTATTTATTTATTTATCTGTCTATTTATTTACTCATTTATTTTAAGTCTGGCCTTGAACTCGCAATACTCCTACCTCAGAGTGTGCCACCATGTCCATCTTCTTTGTTCATCTTAGGAGGAAGGGAGGGAGTGTTTTGCTCCAGTATGTTAGCTGTGGCCCCAGCTACAGGTGATCACCAAGCATCTTTAAAAACAGCAACCCATTCTGCTCTCTCATAGGGCCTACGGGCCAGGCCGGGCACTCAGGAAGTTTGAGTGGGTAGCCACTGCCCGGGTTTCTCACGAGGTTAAGGTCAGGTAGAGACTGGCACTGCTATTGACTGTCCAGTTTCAAGAAGGCTCTTACAGGTGTCTTAGCAGAGACCTTATTGTCTACCTGTGAACAGGCTTCTCCTTGGGAAGCTTGAATGTCCTCACGATGCCATCAAGGGTGTCCCCTTCAGCAAGAAGGAGAGAGCAAGGGACCAAAGTGCAGAAACCCAGTAAGCACCCTTTATGGCTTGGCTTAGCGTTTCACCTACTCGATCAGTTACCCATGGAGCCCACATGAGGACACGGCCACCAGAGGTAAGGATCCTCAGAGTAGGAGGGCGTTGGAACCCGGGCCTTACGGTGAGTTGTGTGTCCACACTTCACAACCTAGGGTTCAATGGGGCCTGCAGTTAGCACATCCCACGGGGTCACAAGGGGATCAAGGCCCATAAACTGGCATGAACTGGCATAAACTGCTGATGAAGAAGGAAAGAAGATGTGGGGAGGGGGATCCCTGAATGAAGTAATTGCAGGAACCCATCCATCTACCCAATATCATCCATCCATCCATCCATCCATCCATCCATCTGTCCATCCATCTATCTGTTCACCCATCTGTGTAACCATTCATCTCTTCATGCATCCATCCATCAGTCTATCATACCCACTATCCATCCTTCCATCCACCCATCCATCCATCTGTCCACCTATCTGTGTAACCATCAATCTATTCATCTATTCATGCATGCATCCATCCATTCATCCATCTACTCAATATCCATCTATCCGTGTATCCATCCATCCATCCATCCCTCCATCCATCCATCCATCCATGTTTCTGTCCACCCTTCATACCTAACACTGTGCTGGGCCCAGCAGAGATCAATGAAAACAGGGTCCTCACACTGGAAGAGAAGACAGGCACCTCCCCATGATGGAAACACGACAAACATGACAAGTGCTTTGAAGAGGAGGCTGAAGTACAAGAGTGCATAATACTGGGTTTGTTCCAGCCAGAGTAACTTCCCGAAGAAACGATGGCTTCTTTATCACCCGACAGCCTAGAATTATGTTCTAGTGTTCGTGAAATAATGATTTCTATTCAGGTTTGTTCTTTCCCAAATATTGTATTTCCTACCTCCATCAGTTCTATTTGAGTTTCTTTTGTATCTTCCTCTTCTCTCATAATTGACTCTGCGTTTCTTGGAACATCCTTGAAAGCATTTACGAGAGTGTGACTAGCTATTTCAATGTCCTTGCCTGCTAGTTTCATGGCCTTGGCTATTCCTTGACTTTTTTCTTTTCTTTTTCTTCTTTCTTTCTCTTTTCTTGTTTTATTTTGTCTCTGGTTGTGAGCCATATGCTCCCATTGTATTTGTATGTCTGATGAGTGGATGCAGATAATAGAAAGTTTACAGTGCTGACTTTGGAGTTTGTTTCATTCCTTTAAACGGTGTTGAACTTCAGGGCTGGTGAGATGGCTAAGTGTGTAAAGCGTCTAATGCACAAACATGAGAAACTGAATTCAGATCCCTAGTACACACACAAAAACCAGGCACAAAGGTACATGTTTGTGACCCCAGCATTGGGAGAGGGGCTCAGAGACAGGTGGGCTTCAGGTTCAGTGAACAACAGGCAGGTCTTCATTAGTGATTGGTGGCACAGGGCCCAGCCCAAGGGGGGCAGAGCTACCCCAGGCAGGTGGTCCCGGGGTGGTTTAAAAAAGCAAGTGAGTCACCAGAGCTCCTCTACGGCTCCTGCTTGAGTTCCAGCCTCCGGGTTACCCTCCTGCCTTGAGCTCTGGCCCTGACTCCCCTCGGTGATGGAGTGTGGCCTGAGAGCTGCAGGCTGAAATAAACCCTTCCCTCCCCAGATTGCTTTCTGCCATGGCATTTATCACGGCAGTAGACACCTAACCAAGATGGCCGTTTAAAAAAAAGTGGAGAATGATAGAGGAACGCACCTGACATCAACTCCTGGCTTCCATGTACACATATGCACACACATACACACACTACACACACACATGCACACACATGTACACACATGCACACACATACACACTACATACGCACACATCTGCACACACATACACACACTACACACACATGCACACACATGTACACACATGCACACACATACACACTACATACACACACATCTACACACACATGCACACACAGACACACTACACACACATTCACACACATACACACTACATACACACATACTACACACACATGCACACACATACACACATACTACACACACATGCACACACATACACACTACACACATTCACACACATACACACCCACACACTACATACACAAATACTACACACACATGCACAATGCATACACATATACTACACACACATGCACATACATATACACCACATATACATATACATATATGCACACACATATACACTACATACACACATACTACACACACATGCATGCACATACACACTACATACACATATACACATATGCACACATATACACTACATACACATATACTACACACACATGCACACACACTACATACACACATACTACACACACACAGCACATACATTTACTACACATACACATACTTCTTCGCTCTCTCATACACGCGTGCACACACACACACACACACACACCACTCAGAAGAGTTTTGAGCTTTGATTGTTGTTACTTTGATTGTGGTATTTCCAGCACTTGTTTTTCCAACTTTATTACAGCAGGTCCAGATCATCTTTAGACTAATTTATCCCCATTAATAAAGCAATACGCTTCTAAACATAGAATCCCGTATCACACACTCTGGCTACGTCTGTGCTCACCAAGAAATATCTCCTTCACTTTGAGGTCTGTGGGGAACTTTGAGGACATTGATGTTAGTTCATCTTGAAGAGTCAGGTAAGATTCGGTAGTCTCTGTGGTCTTGGACTTTTCTCTGTCAGGAGCTATCTTAGTTTCTTTTTCTGTTGCTGTGATAAAAATTCCCGGTAAAAGGCGTATTTTGGATTCACGTGTAGAGTCCGTCGTGAAAGGGAGCTCAGCAACAGGAGCTTGAGCAGCTGGTTGCAACACATCCAGAGGCGAGGTGATTGGATGCTTCTCCTTTTTATACAGTGCGGGTTCTCATCCCAGGGAATGGTGCCACCCACAGTGGTCAGGGCTTCCCAGTTCAATTATCTTATTAAGACACCCCACACAGGTTCATGTGGCTTGGATAGCACTTCACAGTCGTGTCTGGGGGCTTGTCTCCAAAGCCAGTCTAGATCCCATCAAGTGGACAGCACTAACCCTCACAGGCTCCTTTTTATTACCTATTAATTTCACTGGTTATTATTGATCTACATTAGCTTTTTTATACTTCCTTGTTTCCGTTTTGGTAAGTCACACGTGCCTAGTACTATTTTCATTTCTTCCATGTTTGTCAATTTAGTGATGCATAAGTTTCAAAAATAATTTCTAGTGATTTTCTGGATTTCAGTGGTACTGTTCTGTTATCTTTTTTTTTTTTTTGTCTATAAAGCTATGGGCTTCAGTCTTCTGTTTTGCTAGTTTGACTAACATTTTGTCCATCTTGTCAGTCATTGTGGATGAGATCAGCTGTGTTCAGGGTGGTTTTTCAATGTGGCCTCTTGTAACTATAAACTTTTCTCATCTAGTGTCTTTGCAGTATCCCATGGGTTTGGTTATGCTGTGCTTTAATTTTTACTTGATTCCAGGAGTTTTTAAAAAATTCCCCCTAATACTCCACACTTAGCCAAAACAGTATTTTTCAATCTCTACATTCTTGTATAACCCTCCTTATTGTTGATCTGTGTTTTCATTCCATTATGCTCTGATAAAGTGTAAAAAGTTTTTCAACTCTTTTCTTACTTTGTAAAACTTGCCTAAGCACCTAAATTATGATCTAGTTTGGACAAATTCTGCAAGCTGCTGAAAAAAAAAAAAGGTATATTCTGTAGTTGTTGGCTGGAACGTTCTGTAGGTATCTCTTAAGTCAATTTAACCTACAGTGGGATTTTACTGAAGTTGGGTTTTAAATATTTTGAGCTGGGTGGCTCATTTAATAATGAGAATGTGGTATTAAAGTCATCTCCTATTACTGTGTCAGGACTTACCTGTTCTGTGATGTTCGGTTTATGGCACGGAGTACATTAACTTTGTATCTTTACATAATTTACACAAACATTGTATATAGTTAGACAAACATAATGTCTATGTTTACGTGCACATTATATGTTTACAATTGTCATTAGCACTACTTCCTTCACCAATGTATACCTATCTCCACTGTGTCTTCTAATTTTAGCCTAAGGCTGGCTTTGCCAGATAGTATAAGTTCTGCGTGGTGGCTTGGATGAGAACATCCCCGTAGACTCAAATGCTTAACACTTGGTTCACAGTTGATGACACTATCTGGGGAGGCTCAGGAGGTATGGGCTGCTGTGTCCCCCCACCACAATGGCCTCAAGAGGACATTATATCCCTTGGGGTCGAAGTTACAGATGGCTGTGAGCCACTATGTGGGTGTCAGGAATTGAACTCAGGTCCTCTGGAAGAGCAGCTGGCGCT
This sequence comes from Mesocricetus auratus, assembly GCF_017639785.1. Taxonomy (NCBI): domain Eukaryota; kingdom Metazoa; phylum Chordata; class Mammalia; order Rodentia; family Cricetidae; genus Mesocricetus; species Mesocricetus auratus. The sequence goes on along the minus strand of NW_024429267.1, from coordinate 58,695,671 downwards.
CTTAACCACTGAGCCATCTCAAGCACCGTCTTTAAAAAAAGAATACAATCATCTGGTCTCTGTCTTTTAGTTGGAGAATTAAAGCTACCAATATTTACTTATAACTGAAAGCAGGCGCTAATTCTCATCATTTCGATTCTTTGTAAGGGCTCAGTTCTTTCTGAGTCTCGTCTGTTTATCCACTCTTCCAGCAGAATTTCTTCTTTCTGTGCTCCTGTGTTTATCTTCCCCTTCTGTGTGTGAGATAACTTTAAGCGTCTTTCGGCAGAGCTTCACGCTTATCTCGGAAGGTCTTTATTTCCCCCTTCAACTTGGAAGAACAACTTTGCTATATATAGTAATCAAGAGACATTTCCTCTCAGGGTTTGAAATACATCCTTTCCCCATCCCTGACCTTTGGAGCTCCTGTTGAGAGCCACGCTGGTTTTTCTGATGGGTTCGCATTCACAGGAGAGCTGGTACCAAGCCCAACTTCTCTAGAGTTTTTGGCCTGGAGTTTTGTTCTTGGAAACCGGGTTTCACCATGTAACCCAGGCAGGCCTCTGTGATTGCAGGTGTCAGCCACAGGGACGGGCAGGCGTTTCTCTCTTGCAGTTATCAGTATCGGTTTTTTTTTTTTTTTACATCCCATACTCTTGACACCTTGGTGTGTGGTTACTCACGCCCGTTTGGGGTTCTGAATGCGCCATAGGCCAACTCGTCTGCTTCTCTAACAAAGCGGGGCTCTTCCTTCAGTCCGTCAGGGCTTACCTTGCGAACGGGAGGTCCTGACTCTGATCCCCAGGCCCGTGTTTTGTTGTTGTTGTTGTTTTGTTTTTAACTCAGATGGGACTGGAGGAATGGTTCAGTCATTAAGAGCGCTTTCTGCTCTTCCAGAGGACCCGAATTTTGTTCCCAGTACCCACATTGGGTGGTTTGCAACTGCCTGTAAATTAAGTTCCAGGGATCTGATGCCATCTTCAGGCTTCCTGGAGGCACACACACACACACACACACACACACACACACACACACACACACTTGTTTAAAATAAAAGGCAGAGACTGGAGGTTTACGAAGCAGAGGTAAGATATAATGTATGGCTACGTAGCCCCTGTTAAAGCAAAACAAACAAACTAGAGACAGTCATAGTGTGTGTGTGTGTGTGTATTGGCAGTGAAGCCCTGACAGTGTTAAAATGAGCCAGGTATGAAAACACACACCTATAATCTCAGCATTCAGGAGGGGGCCGAGGCAGGAGGATTGCCAAGAAGATGGTTTCCAGTTTAGGGCAATTAAAATAAGTGGCCATATACATTCATGGAAAGGTTTTCATATGGGCATATGCTTTCTGCTTTCTTGGATAAATACCTTGGGATGGAATGGCTGGCCATCTGGTAGGTACATGCGTGTGATTTCAGGGAACCTGCCAAACTTCCCCAATAGCATTTGTTTTAAATCCAGTTTTTGTTTGTTTTTAGAACCTCGTAGTGGTATATGGTAAATCTGTGAGCTACTTGGATATAAATGTTCGACTTTTATTTTGATGCAGTAAATACTCCATGGCAACTGTCACTTGATAAGCATAGTGCCCATCCCCGCCGCTGTGGAAAGTGGCTCTTAACAAGACAGAAGAATCAGAAGGAAGGATAGAAGGCCCATCTTGCCTAACAGCAGCAGGAGAAGAGTCCAGACCCTTAGGCCTTTTGCTTTGAGGCATTTAAATGGAAATAAAAGTGAATTTATTCTTTTTTGGATAGTTCATCTTTTTCGTGTGTGTGTGTGTGTGTGTGTGTGTGTGTGTGTGTTTTAATGTAAAATTTTCAGATTAGAACTGTGTCTTGAAGTTTTGATCTACGTCCTTGATGCGTGGACTTTGAAGCTCCTGTCTATGAAGAAATTCCACCTTTGTTTCACTTTTTTCCCCTGAAGAATGCCAGTGGGCAGGGAGGGACAGCCCTGGAGTCTAAGTCACTTTCCTTTGATTCCACACAAACCTGTCACCAGGGCTTCACTGAGCTGTCACAGGCTAGGACTCCGCCAGCGCTCACCTTGTTACAGACCAGGCTCTGCGTTCACCACAGTATGAGCCAGAGGCACGGCCGAGTCTCTCTGTCTCTCTGTCTCTCTCTCTCTGTCTGTCTGTCTCTGTCTGTCTCTCTGTCTCTGTCTCTCTGTCTGTCTGTCTGTCTCTCTCTCTCTCTTAAAATTTATTTTGACTTCTGTTTGCCTGTGTGTGTGTGTGTACCTATGACATAGGCCTCAGGTTCCCTGGAGTTGTGAGTCTCCCAGTGCTGGTGCCGGCATCCACACTCATCTTCTGTGAACACACCTGGTGCTGGGCCGCCCCCCCAGCCCCCGAAGACGGGTTCTCTTAAAGGACCTTTCCTTGTGACAGCTGTGTCTTCCGGGTCTCATTTTCACACCCTAACACACACATAGTTGGTAATGTTGTTAAAAGTCGTGGAGAGTGAGTGCCTCAGGGCTGCACGGAGAGACGAGAGGAGTCGGCAGGGTGCCAGGGCGGTGCCCCCTCTCTCCTCTTCACCCTTCCTCGTCACCCTGAGGCCCAGAAAGAAACAGGGATGGAGCTTTCTGTAGGGGCATCGGCCGTCCTGATGTGAAGGCAGCAAGCAGGGTCTTTGTGCTGTGCAGGCCAGCTCCTGCCCGTGACACTTTGGGGGGGAAGGGGCAGTTCCCCTGGAGATGATGCCCAACCTCCCTCAAAAGTGGCCCCGGGCTCATGTGCAGCAGGCGGGGGTGGGGGTGGGATTTCAAACAGCCCGCGTCCATAGGCTAACGTTTGCAATTTTTTTCTTTGTAAATCAATTGCACGATTCTCAAGTATGAACTTTGTAGATGATACCATCGTGTGTTCTATTCAATTTTCTTATTTTTAAAGTGTTTGCGTGCGTGCGCGAGCCCGCATGCATGCTCGTGTATGCGCCACGGTGTGCATGTGGAGGCCGGAGGGCAACTTTGTGGAGCTGATTCTCTCCTTCCGCCTTCACGTGGGTTCCAGTGACTTAGCTCAAGTCCTGGGCTTGTGCAGCAAACTCTCTGCTGGCCTGATGATGCTGTTTTGCGATCTCAGAAGACTGGCGGCGCCGGAAGTCTCCCACTACCCACCTGCCTTGTCACTGTTTTGTGATTTGAGGTTCCCTTGTCATCCTCATGGGTAACTTGGCTTTTGTGTGCAGGGAGCCCTCCCAGGCATAGGCATCACTTGGCGCACAGAGGTCAAGCTCCCCAGCCTGCCACTGAGCCTTCTTACCTGGGTCCTGGTCAGTCTCAATGGCCCTATCCAAGCTTGTCACCAGAGACAAGGATTTGACACAGACAGAGCTGAAGCAGGCATCACAGTTGATGACAGTCTGGGGAAAGAAAGCCCAAGCCCTGCCTGGTGTTTCACTTCTCTGGCTGATAACAAGTGGAACCTTCAAGACCTCTGTTCCGTGGCCTCCTCCGTTTCAGGGATGCTAGTCACGCTGGAGAAATAAGCATCCCATTGATATACCATTGGCTCCAAACCCAGGGCACCGCAGCCGAATGACTGGTTGTCACGGCAACAAGCATCATTTCATTATCATCCATGGCCTTTCCCCTTTGCCGGGAGATATTTGACATGATTCTCATCTTTCACTCTGGTTCTGTTCTTTGTCTCTCGGGGCTGGCTGGACCTCTTTATTTCGTTTAATTGCATCTGTGAGGCATATGCTGTCTGCATGTGGGGGTGGGGTGTCACGTGTGCACATGTGTGATCTGAGAAGGACAGAAAAGATTCGGGTGTCTTGCTTTATCACATCACCTTATCTCTTGGAACAGAGTGTCTCACTGAACCTGGAGATCACTGTTTGTCTGTTTGGTTGATTGGTTGGTTGGCTTGTTGGCTGACTGGTTGGTTGGCTGGTTGGTTGGCTGGTTGGTTGGCTGGTTGGTTGGCTGGTTGGTTGGTTGGTTGGTTGGCTGGCTGGTTGGCTGGCTGGTTGGTTGGTTGGTTGGCTGGTTGGTTGGTTGGCTGGTTGGTTGGCTGGTTGGTTGGCTGGTTGGTTGGCTGGTTGGTTGGTTGGTTGGTTGGTTGGCTGGCTGGTTGGTTGGTTGGTTGGTTGGTTTACTGGTTGGCTGGCTGGTTGGTTGGTTGGTTGGTTGGTTGGCTGGTTGGTTGGTTGGTTGGTTTACTGGCTAGCTGGCTGGCTGGTTAGTTGGTTGGTTGGTTGGTTGGCCAGCAAGCCCCAGAAATCCTCCTGTCTCTGCCATTAGTCTCCTTCCCTAAGCCTTCCTCACCTATTCTGGAGTTACGAGCACACATGACTAAGTCTGTGCTTTCTTTTTTCTTTCTTTCTTTTTTCTTTCTTTCTTCCTTCCTTCTCTTTCTTTTTTAATGTAGGTGCTGGGGATCTGAACTCAGGTCTGTATGTTTGCACAGCAAGCATTCTTATTTACTGACTCATGTCCTTAGATGAGATAAGCTTATGACAGTCTGCACGGAAGTCATGGTGTAGGGAGAAGACAGGTGATAGCAAAAGACAAAACGTGTACGTTGGAGGAGGAGGTCTGTGTAGGGAGGGACAGTCACCAGGAGACAGATAAGGAGTTGCCTATGGTGAGGGTGTGGGTGCCTCTGGACATACCTTGTTCAGACACACAGGGCCTTCTGGACACCTCCCTGCTCTAAGCTTGTTTGATGGCCTGGGCAGTGCCCCAGACCCACAGGCTTCTAGAGAGCAATAACAGTCCTTCCTTCCCATCTCCCTCTCATGGGCTCTCTCCCACATGCCTCACTGTAGTAAGCCACCCATTGCCAAACAAGCACAAGTGTGTGTAGACATTTGAGCACTTTTGAAGGAGTTATTATTGAGCAACACCGGGAGGGACCGATTGATAGGACTCGGGATTACTGGAGACAGATGGTGAAACTCGCATGTCAGTCTGTAGACTTGATCCAAGGAGAGCAGTGGTGGGCACACACTTTCTGGCAGCAACCCCCTTCTGGAGGGAGTTTTCTCCCATTCCGGGCATTTCCTCTCCTGTACCACCCCTCCGATGATCTAGTAGAGATGAAGCAAAGCCAGTGCCCTCAGCGGGGTGGCGGCTCAGCTTCCCTGGTGTCTTTGGTTTCTAAGATACACTAGCTCAAAGTGCTCGGGCCCCTTTCTGACTTTAGAAAATGGCTTCTCATCTGCTCAGAGCCACTGCTTGGCTCCCCTGATTCTGTATGCTCAACAACATGTGTGTGTGTGCATGTGTGCACGCATGTGTATGTGTGTGCACATGTGTGCATGCATGCGTGCATGTGTCTCTGTGTGTGCATGCATGTGTGCATGTGTATGCCTCTGTGTGTACATGCGTGCATGTTTGTGCACATGTGCCTGTGTGTGTGTGTACCCAGAGCCTTCCTGTGAAAGCACACTTGATCTGTAGTTACTGCTCAGCAAGGATATTTTCAGACCCATTGGCTGGCAGCTCATGGAACAGTTAAGACACTGACTGACAGTCAAGACAATCAGTCCCTGGGCCTGTCCTGTGCAGTACTCACAGGCACCATGTCAGTCCACTCCATCTTTAGATCCAGTCACTCATTCAACAACCATGTGCTGAAGGCTTCTTTCATGCACCCTTCCAGGAGCTGGAGATAGACCAGGGCGCCTTGGGGAAGATGCCGCTATCCAGCTACCGTTCTGTGCGCTGGAGACACAACAGTAGCATGAGCGTTAGGGATGAGGCCAAGCCATGTAACACAGGTATTGAGCTCCATGTAGCTTTCGTCGATGGGGGAATGTCCAGAAAAGGATGCACTATGTGCAGAAGCCCTGGATTGTCCTAGGAGCAGCAGGGAGGTGGGGTGGCCTTGAGAAAGTCTGGGGGTCGGAGATGACAGGGTGGTTGCAGTGTCTGATCACAGAGGGCCTTGAGGGCTGGTGACAGCATTTAGCTTTTCTCTAATTGAGCAGGGAAGCACTGGACAGTTGGGCTGAACTGTGACGTATTGACTTCGAATCAACCACAGACGAGAGAAGATGGGAGCAGGGGATCTGACCAGAGGCCACAGTAATTACCACAGTGAGGGGCGATGATTCCACGGATGAGAGGACATCAGAAGAGGGGAGAGAAGGTGGAGTCTTGACTTACAATAAAGTCACTGTACACTGGGAATATCTTAAGTTCGAAATGCAAGTTATACACCTGACCTTCAGAACTACCTTAGTGACACAGTCTACTGGGGAACACTGGTCCCCTCCTCATGATCACACGGCTTTCAAGGAACTTCAAGGTGGTGACCAGCAGTGTGAGAGAGTGCTTGACGTCATATTACAACTAGTTCAGGAAAAAAAAAAGTTTAAATTAAAAAAATTCCAAGCATGGTTTCTTCTGGATGCGTACTATTTACGCATCTTAAATCCAACAAATCATCAGGCAAACATGCTGTCAATCACAGACCGTCATCCACCGCTACTGGCAAACCCAACGGGCTCCCCTGGGAGCCAAGAGAAAAAGACCAGGGACCGCTCGGAACAGCATCACCCTGAGGCATCCTGGGACTGGGGACATGGCGTTCTGTGAGGCAGGAGAGACTGGGGAAGGTAGAGCAGAAGCCAGTTTTAAAACACCAACTTTTAAGAGGGTATTCGGTCAAGCCGGCTGTCCAGGAGGCCCGGCTGTGGCTTGGAGAGAGGCTGGGTTGAGCTATGAACTCCTTGTGCATATGGCCACCAAGAGCAGACGTGTGGGCAGGGAGCAATCCCAGGGAGCCAGACCCAGATGGACTTACAGGAGGACCATACGGCTTCCCAGTGCCAGTAGCTAGGAAGGTTGGAGCGGTACCTTGGAGGAGTCGGTAGGTTAGGGTACAGTAGACAAACAGATTGAGCTGAACTCGGGGCCTGAGATGAGAACACAACCTCAGGAAACTGGAAGGACAGGGTAGCCTGGGACCACAGGCAAGTGGGTGATGGAAGAGAAAGCCAACGGAGCGGGAGGGGCCAGCTGTGAAGCCCCAAGGCCGGTCTCCTGGGATGCGCTGTACAATGGCGCACATTGACAGTGGGCGGGGCCTGCAGTAGGATGGTTCACATTGACAGTGGGCGGGGCCTGCTGTAGGATGGCGCACATTGACAGTGGGCGGGGCCTGCTGTAGGATGGCTCACATTGACAGTGGGCGGGGCCTGCTGTAGGATGGTGCACACTGACAGTGGGCGGGGCCTACTGTAGGATGGTGCACACTGACAGTGGGCGGGGCCTGCTGTAGGATGGGGCGCATTGACAGTGGGCGGGGCCTGCTGTAGGATGGGGCGCATTGACAGTGGGCGGGGCCTGCTGCAAGCGCTTCCCTTGCACTAATCCATTATCCTCACACATCCTAGGGCCTGCTGCCATTATCACTCCCACAGGGAAACTGAGGCACAGAAAAGTTAAGTGACTCCAAGGCGGTGAAGCTCATTTAGCCAGAAAATGGTGTAGCCAGGATTTGTGCCCAGACAGTGTGACCCCCCCCAAAGTCACTGTCTGACCTTCAAGTCATTCCCCCTAAATTGGTCCTGATTTCCTGCTTGGTGACAGGACGGCCTCCCAGCTTAGGAAGCATCCCTTAGGGATTTGCTGTGTCACTGGCCAGGGACAGCTTGCGGGAGATTATAATATATTTGATACAATATAATATATGCATATTATATAAATGGGGGCAGCTCCTTCTGAGAAAGAACAGGATACAGGGTTCCACTCTTTGGGGACCAGTTACCTGCCTGGTAGCGCCACAGCTGACTCCTCTATGGCCTGACTCAGGTCAGAGTGCTATAACTTGGTGCAAGACTCCTCTCCCCGGGACTAGAGACCCCAAAGGCACGAGGTAAGCCACACAGCAGAGACATTTTTCCAATTTGTTTTCTGCATGCAGGCGATTCACTGGGCTAGAACACCAGCCCGCAGCTGTTTGCAGAAACTTTCCCCGAGGCCTGTGGCGAACAAGAAGCCCGAGTACGGCAGGTGGGAAAAACCCTCCACCCTTAGGACCCGAATTTGTCAACGGGCGTCTCCTAGGGACGTGTTTATCACACCCAACGAAGGACCAGCCCAGAGCAGGTGGCTGGAGGGACCGGTGGGACTTGGCAGGGACCTCTGGGCCCCATCCCGGGTGAGCGAAGCCACCTGCTCCTCGGTTTGCCGTGGTGACTGCCGTGTCTCTACCTGAGCCAGCTCCTGGTGTGTGTGCGTGTGTGACCAAACCTGTCACTACCCTGCCTGCCTGGCTTGGCTGTGCACCGTGAGGACGCCAGCTGGGTGAAAGGCCATCCAAAGAAGCCTCCCCCCACCCCACCCCCGTGGTTGGTGGCTGATCCATGAGGTGAGAGGTCGTTTGAACTGGACTGGTCACCTTGGCTTTACCACGACGTGACCTCAGGCCAGGAGAAAAGAGGACTCCGTCCCTGGAGGACTCACCACCTGCAAGTCATCTTGTCTGAGACCAGAGCTTTGGGTGGTACATAACCACACCCAGGCTGAGTTCACAGGGAGGCTACACTCGGCTGAGGTCTGGGTCTCAGTCATTCCCTCCCGCCTTGGGTCTCTCTTCTGACCCTGGCTAGAGCAGTGGGAGGGGCCCAGGTGGAGGAGTCTCTTTCATCTTAAGAGTGCTATGGAGTCCAAACATCTTCCCGGGCTCCAGCGGGAGCCCTGAGGGCGCCTGAGGCTCATCCCTGAGGAAGCACACAGGTCTACCTTAGCATCTGTTTGTGAGAAAGGACTGTACCTTCCTCGCGCAGGGCTGAGGAGATGGCGTGAAGGGCTTCAGTGTCCAGCCCCTCCTCAGCCACTTCAATTACATCTCAGATGTCAAATTGTATGACTTAATAGCTAGCTTCACAAAGTGTGTGTGTGTGTGTGTGTGTACCTGTGTGTTTGCATGTATGGAAGTATGTGCATGTGTGTTGCACACGTGCATGTGTGTATACGCGTGTTCACGCATGGGAAGCCAAAGAACAACCACGAGCGAGCGTCTTTCCGCAGGCGCCACCTGCCCTTCTTTGAGATAGGGTCTCTCGATGGCCTGGAACCCACCCGACAGACAAGGCTGGCCAGCCAGAGAATCACAGGGACTTGCCTGTCTCTGCCTCCCCAGTGCTGGGATTACAACGTGCTCAGCGTTTGATGTTCGGGGCCTAACATGTGCATGGCAATCGAGCACGCACCCCGCTAACGGAGATGTCTCTCTCTACCCCCGACCTTGAGATTTGACAAAGCACCAAGGCCAAATCAAGGGTAGAGGACGACGGAGCCCCAGCGTCTGTTTCCACAAAGCTGCCCCCACCCAGTGTTTCTCACAGGCTGTCTGGGTTTGATAGCACTGGCCTGGGGGACTCGGTGGCAAGCACTGTTTGCCTTCCTTAGACCCCCTCACACACACACAAACACCCGGCTCTGATGTTCCCATGGCAACAGAAGCAGCAGCTTCCTTCCCCTCCTGCTTACTCTAACCTCCCTTCACTCCTCTGATGGCCAGGGCTGTTTTCCTTCTGCTCTGGGTGGAGATGATAGGCCATCCCTTGAGCACCGGGGCCTGTTCAACCCATCGGCACTGCCTGGCTCTGGCCATTCAACCCATCGGCACTGCCTGGCTCTGGCCACTCCCCTGGAGGCCCCATCTTTGTCTCAGCTAAGGCCACTGGTCTGTTCCAAGGAGATACCGGGAAGGCACGCCTGGAAGTCTGGCTCACACCAGTTCAGGTCAATCTGCTCTGAATTCAGGCAGTGTGCCTGGCTGGCAGCCCACCACCCTTCAACAGCCCCAGCTGACCTTACTCCCCAGCTGGCCACTGTGGGAGCCGTGCCTCGTCTCTACCTGGGACAGAGGTGACAGTGAGGCCCTGTCAGAAGCAAAAGCAGACTCGCGAAGGACCAAAAGGAGGCTCCTGGCTCCTACTCTCTTTCTGAGACAAGGGGAGTTAGACAGGCCAAGCCCTGAGCAGACACATGAGCCGGAGGGAAACAGGAGCCTGGGGAGGGGTACGTGCCGGTCCTAGCTGGGGTTCACAGAGAGGAGGACCCAGACTGAGTTGCATGACAGAAAACCCGAGTCCCCTTGGTTTGTGAGTGTGTCCTGTGGCATTGCCACGCCAGCCAGCTCCCGCCGGCATCCTGGTGCAGTCTGATCTACCCCAGTACCCTGTGACTGCGCCATCTGCAAACCTCTGCTTCCCTCGAGCCTCCCCATCTCCAAGGCCCTAGGGAACAAGGTAGGGCCTTTTGGTTGGAGTCACTGAGTGAAAACAGAAATCACCTAGATCTTACAGGACTTAAACCAGAGAAATGTGTCCAAGGGAGCCAGGAGCAGATCAGGGAGAGCCGGCCATCCTCTGGTGTTGCTTCCCCAAGATGGGCGTTCCTGGGAGAGTGGGGTGGGTTTAGAGGAACAATTCTGCCATCATGGAAAGCATTTCCTTGTGAAAATGGGCTATGGCTTCCTATCCAGGCCTTGTCATCTAGGATTTCCTCTCCAGGCTTCCTGTCCATGGTTTCCTATCCAGGGCTTCCTGTCTGTGGCTTTTTATCCATGGCTTGCCATCCAGGGTTTGCTATCTATGACTTGCCACCATCCATCAGAATCGGTGAGCTTCAGGTTCTGTGAGAGACCCTGTCTCACGAGACAAGGCAGAAAGGGGCTGAGGAAAATCTCTAACGCTGATTTCTAGCCTCTACATTTGGGTATATACATGCATGCACATGTTCACACACACACACACACACACACACACACACACACACACACACACACACACACACACGAAAGCAAAATGTGTTTTAAAAGCCAACGGCACAAAAGCAGACGTCAAGCCCATTCTGGGTTGCATCCTGCCCTTGGCCTTAAAATAGCTTCGCGTCCGTGAGGACAGTGTGTGCACACAGCCAGGATTTCCTGAGCCCCTCCTTTTCCTCTTTGCCTCAGAGCCGGTCCCCCACCCCACCCCACCTCACCCCAACCCAATGTGGGAATGTTCTGGAAGAGAGTTAACTCTAGCTAGACACAAGTCCAGACTCTGGCTCAGTCACGAGCTTTCTGTGCGGCAACAGGCCATCACTCTAACATCAGGGGTTTGCCTGTGTCACCTGTCTAAGTGTGGGAAAGGCCTGGTCAGGTGACTGGGCGATGAACAGAGAGATGGAGTTAGGTGGAGGGCCCGGGTCCCTCTGCCTCTCTGACACCTTCACCTCGAGCGCCATCCCCGCTGCTCGGAGCTCTCCCTGTGAGCTGGACAGGCCCCGTCTCTCTGAAACTTCTGGGTCTACCTCCCCTGAGAGGCATTGGCCAGACCTGGGCCTCAACTGGTGACATTTGTCTAGACACAGTTGACTCAGTGACACCTTGGGACAGCTTGTGCCCAGCATCTGTCACTAGGCCAGAAACACCCAAGTGTACACTCAGACCACGAGCTTGCCTAGGGTGCCGTAAACTGCCCCACTCCCAGAGGGGGCTGATGGCAGCCACCTGGGCAGCGGCGGTCAGGTCTGGGCAGCGACGGTCAGGTCCCCGAGAGAAGACTTTTTGCCTTGAACTTCCCTTACACTGTTGCCAGGGTGACTGGTAGCCAATCTGTGTATCCACGGCATCTCCTGTCCCCCGGCAAGCAAGAGGTGCTCTTCGGGCTAAGTGCAGAGTTGGCAGTCTCCCTGGAGGGGATACAGGGATGCACCAGGGTCCAGAGATCGGGATCCCCCTCCTCCCGGGCTCATGACTCAGGTTTAGCCAATGCGAGCGGTTCCCCGAGCTGCACACTGGCTAAAAGGCTGTGATGTGCCTGGCCTCCTCAGGCCCCCGAGGTGCGCTTCAGAGAAGTAAAGAGGGGATGAGCGCACGGCTTGGTGAACGGCCCCGGTTTTGTGCGGCGCGGACGGCGCCACTAACTGTTTCACGGAGCCCGTGGGAAATGGCAAAGGCCAATGTCCTGTGTACACGAGGCTTAGGACCCACTTGGCAGGAGATGCCTCTCCCAGCCCGCGTGCCGTGCCGAGCCCCAGTCTGCCTCACTGCTCCTCTCCCCACGCCCAGAGGACAGAGTGACAGTGTGTGTGAGCAGGGTGGGCCAGCATGCTCCAGAAGTAGGCGCTCCTCACGGGCAAATCATTCAGGGGCGTGGATCCTGCTGGACCACTCGGGAGCTTCCCAAAGCAAATGTCAGAGACCGGACGGTCCCCTCTGAAGGTTACCCTGATCATGCCTCCCCGTCCTGGAATGTTGGGCTTGTTTCTTACGTAACCCAGTCTTGCTGTCCTCCCTGGCACCTGGTCTACCCCACCGGCGGCTGAGGCCAACGCTCTGGGAGGGGCAGGAGGTGGGGGAGGAGCAGATGGCTACCGGCTGTGGCGCTCCCTCGAGGAGCCAACTTGGAGCAGCCCATTTCCTGCACCGGGGTGACTTTTCTGGCTGGAAGCTGAGGGCTTCCTGGGTAAAAATATCATGGATGATGTCAAACTGGTCCCTAACCCCTCCTGCTTAATTTTGCATGATAGGTAATAATTCATATCCTATGGCCAAAACAGCGATAAAGTAACCCACCACCTCTCATGCTCCTACGGAGAGCCGCTTGTTTCAGTTCCCATGGTGCCTTGCAGTATGTCTTCATGTAAATCCAAGCATGTCTTTTTGTTTTGCCATGTCCCCTAGGTACACAAAGGTTCGGGTGTGGTGTCCCCCATGCGTCCACAAGGGCTGGGAAGAGGCAACGGGCAGTTGGGACTGGCTAGCCCAGGGCATGATGGGACTGTTAGCCAGGAGAGGGAGGACGGAGATGCAGCCTCCCCAGAGGGAGGGCAAGAGGGGAGACAGAGAGCAGAGAGTTGGGGGACAGAGGGCCTGCTGCCGCATGGCAGATGGAGGAGGAGGTAAACAGCCTCTCCTACATGCCAGCCCTGGCTCCCTTCAAGCCCTCAGGCTCCGAAGCAGACCCTGATGCCAATGCCCTCTCAGAAGTCCCAGGACAAGGGGGCCGGTGAAGCCTGCAAGTCAGCTGAATGGACCCAGGGCATTTTGCAACCACCAGGGAAATCAGGGCAGATTTCTTCATAAGACAAAAAAAAAAAAAAAAAAAGAGCACTACCATGTGACCGCGCCAAGCAACCCCAGGAGTGGCCCCCCACGGGACTCTAAGTAGGCACACCCCAAGAGCTGCAAGGCCATGCATTTACTGCTGCTGTTCTCCACAGCCAGGACATGGGCGGCCTGGATGTGTCTATCAGCAGATGGGCGAGTAAAGACGTCACAGCTCACGGGGACAACAGCTGTAGAGAGAGGGGATGGACGTAACCACACACGTCATCCATCATGCTAAGCAAAATGAGCCAGGCACAGAAAGACAAATGCCACATGCTCCTTTCACACATACACTGACATCCACATGTGAGTGTTTGTATGTATGCATGCATGCATGTATATATTCATGCATGCATGTATGTGCATGTGTAGGTCACGAAACTGGGAAGGGGGCCCTGGGGAAGGAGAGGGTAATGGGATGAGTATGACTTGGCCATGATGCTGGTGTGAGGAAGGAAAGCCCCTGAGGGGGAGACAGGGAGAAGGGGCTAAGGGCGACAGCAGTCAGGAGGAGAGTAACAGAAGCAAAGCATGCTGACGTGTGTGTATGTGTGTGTGTGTGTGTGCGCGCGCGCGCGTATGTGCGTGCTTGTGCGTGTGTGTGTGTGTGTGTGTGTAAAAGTCACAACAAAACCCGCCCCTTTGCGTGCTGACTTTAAAACACTAGGAAATAAAACAATTGAGCGGAGGGAAGATGTGGTGACCAGCGGGGTGGAAGGGGTCCTCACGCCACACCCAGCAGCTTGCCCTGTGGTCGTTGGTATCCGTGATGGACATCTTTCCGCGTCACCGATACTGCGGGTTTCCCACTGTTTGCGTTCTTCCAAGGGTCTCGTCCTCCTGCAGCACTACTGCGGAACTCGGGGGCGCGGATATCTGCTGCCCGCTCCCGCGGGCACTGATGTAGCCTGGCTTCCCTTCAAGATCCGTCCGCACATACGCCTCAAACCCCTCCTATGTCCTGCCAGCGCTCGGATGTTCCTCCGAAACCTTCGAAGCCTCCTAAGGGCTGCCAGGAGTGTCACGTTTGCGTTCCCTGACTCTTACCCTGAGCTCTTGGTTCCCTCTCTCCCTCGTCCTGCCTGGACCCTGGGTCGTAGCCTTGTGCCTTGCCACCCTCTCCATGCTTGGCTCTGCTCACCACGTATGCAGTTCCCCCGGCCCCACGCTGGGCCTCTGACTCCCTGAATGTGTGAAATGATGTATCCTCAGGTGTGGGGACAGCTGAGGGTTACCACAGCGCACAGCGGAACCCGGCTGAAGACTCAGTAGCAGACTTCACGGGACCTGCTGTGCAGGGCGCGCGCGGGAGCTGGCTCAAGCCTGCTCCACGAGGTCCATCTGCTCGCTCTTTTTCTTGTTGTTGCCTCTGTTCCGTAGTTCCTCTGTGGCGTTTGAACCCTCAGCCCCACAGCATGCCGCTTGTGTTGTGATTCCCCAGTCTGCTCTGCTCTGCGTGGACCTCCGGCTCCCTAGAGATTCCTCAGATTCCTTGCATCTACGACATGGTCTTCATTTGATTGTCCCAGTGCGACTTGGGGGAGGGGGGGAGTGTGTCCTTAGCCACGCTCGGCTGTGGCAGGCACATTCTGCGATTAGACTCGCTTCATGAGAACAGGCTGCCAAATGTGGGGCCATTGGCCCAAGAACGAGGAAAGTTTCTGAAGCTGCTGATATGTTTGCCAGCTGGCCACCAGACTTAGAAGCAGACCAGAGGGAAGGCATCAGGGGTGAGCGGTCGATGGGGATAGAGATACAACTCAGTCAGTGAAGGGCTCACTGCTGGAAGCACAGGAACCTGAGTGTGATCCTCAGGACCCACAAGAAAATGCCAGGCACGGTGGCACGCGCTCACAGTCCCAGCAACGGAGAGGCAGAGATGTGAAGGCGCCTGGGGTTCACTGTCCAGCCAGGCTGGTCTGACAGGTGATACCCAAGCCAACGAAGGAGACCCTGTCTCAAAGGAGTTGCACAAAGCACCTAAGGGCGGCAGCTGGGGTTAGCTCTGCCTTCTACACGTGCACACAAGCATGTATGCACACACATATGCCTGATTTACAGTTCTTAGACAGATTGTTCTGAACCTTGATCTCCTCTTTGATAGCCTTGGGATGCTGTTTTGAGGCGGGATCGACACATGAGGCTGAACTGGGCAGAGCGTCTTCCCAAGGCAAGCCTTTAGAGGGGCTCACTGACAGCTAACAGTCAGAACCGTTCCAGACAGGTGGCATCAAAGAGCTGTGGGCTCTGACTGTTGGGGCAGGCGTTCTTCTCCTGAGGCATTATCATTACACACTCCAGGGTGGATCACTGCCCATCTCAGCGTCTCCAGCTCCAAAGACAGAAACCTTGCTGCTCCCTCCCTGTCATGATTCCCTTGGAAATGCTGGGGTGGGGGGGAGGTTATCCTGCACATACACAAGGCTGTTTGGTTGGAATGATCAGTCCTGAGTCCCTACCTCAATCCAGAACTGAACGGTTTAGAGGAGACTTTTCTCCATGTAGCCTGGTTCTGCTTGACAACTTCCTCTCCCCCCACAAGGTTCCTGCAGCTGCTTATAAGATAATCACTCAGAGAATCAATATATATACATATATATGTATAATTGCAGAGACTATATATATATATATATGTATAATTGCTTGGCCAATGGCTTAGGCTTATTACCAACTAGCTCTCTCTCTTATAAATTAACCCATTTTTACTAATCTGCCTATCACCAAATGACCGTGGCTTACCAGTGATGCCCTGGCATCTTGCGTCCCTGGCGGTTACAAAGCATCTCCTCAACTCCACTCCCCCCCTCCCGTGTGTGTGTGTGTGTGTGTGTGTGTGTGTGTGTGTGTGTGTGTGTGTGTTTGGATTTCCCACCTGCCTTTACTCTGCTTAGCCATTGGCTGAAGCAGCTTTATTCATCAGCCAATAAAACCAACACATATTCGCAGCCTACAGAAGGACCTCTCACATCAGAGTGGAGACAGGATGTGCTCTTCTTACTGGGCTCCGGTGGAAAAGATAAGAAAAGAGCTCGTGCTGTGGGGGCAGGACCACTCAATGGCCGAGCGCTTGCACAGGGCTGGGCTCTGTCTTTAGCCCCCACCAAGAAAGAACCATGCCTGGTCCTTGTCCTAGGCCAGAGCCCAGAAACTTCATTTCTTCCTCGGCTGGGGCAAAGGCTCTCACGGCTTCTTTTTTCCTGTCGGACTCGTTCATCAGAGATCCTCAGCAAAGCTGCTGCGGGGAGGCGGGCTGTACCCTGGCCTCGGCCTCATGCTGGTCCAAGCCCAAGAAGCCAGAAAACAAATGTTTCCTGTGCACCCAGCTGGGAGGAAGCCGTGGATGGTGTTCTCTGGCAGACGCCAATGCTGTTGGCTGGGATGCAGTGGCCTGGCGGCGTCAGGAAGCGTACGAGATAAGAATATTTTTTGAAGGACAGTTTGATGGCATAGGGGCGGATTCAGAAGTGCGCACTTCCGGGAGGAAGACGAGCCAAGCGAGGTGGTCAGCCAGGGGCCGGGACTGCGGCAGGTCACTGAGGCCAGGTTCAGGTAGAGATGAGTGGAGCTACATAGGCTATGAGGCGGGAACTTATTTTATTTTTTGTCTTTTGCTTTTGCACTGATGCTAGGGAGCCCAACTCAGGTCCTTGAACCCTTGGGGAATGACCCATGCCCCCAGCCCAAATGTAAGTCTTTGTTCTGTGAGCACAGAAGGTCTTTGAGGCCCTCTAGTGAAATTTCCATTGTAGCTACTGTAGATTGCAATTATAAAATTTCTACCATGGTACCTAAAAACTAATTTCTGATTCTTTATTTAAATTATGTACTTGGCAGGACATCATTCCAATGTTTTCATTCTTGAGACATTGTTACCTTTTTTGAATAATTTATAATAGCTAACTTAAAGTCTTCATCTAAAAAATCCAACATATGATCTTGGAACTTTTCTCCATTGATCACGACCCAACACTCTCCCCCAGCCAATTTACCATATTTTATTGTTTCTATGTTTAAAAAAAACTAGAGTAGTCAGTATAAATGCAGCAAATATAAACACAGATCCTTCCCTTCTTAGGGCTCCTTTTAAAAAAGATTTTTATTTTGTGTGTTGGGTATTTTGCCCGCATGCTTCTATATGTAAAAATCCACCTATAGAGCCCCCTGGAACCAGAGCTACAGCTGTGAGCTGCCATGCTGGGGCCCGGAATTGAGCCTGGGTCCTCTGCATGAGCAGCCAGTGCTCCTAACCTCTGAGTTGTCTTTCTAGGGCTTCTGATTGTTCCCGCTGGGTTTATTGTTGCTGCTGCCACCTGTGTCTGGCGGCCCTCGGAGATGACTGGGGTAGTCTCTGTTTCCTGTAGCGTCGACCCGGGAGATTCTGCTGCGCCCACTCAGCTGTCAGCTAATGAGTAGACAGTCCTCCAGCCCTGCTCAGGAGCTGTGTGTGGCCTGAAGCATACCTTCATCTCTGCCTTAGCTTTCTTCTTTGGCTTGTGGAAAGCTTCATAGAAGGATGGGGCTTCCACACACATACACACCCATACATACATACATAGTCATACACACAAACATATGTACTTATACACACACATGTATATACATACACATTCACACACATGTATACATATACATACACACATACATAAACACACATGTATTCTCATGCACACTCACACACATACATTCACACACACATTCACACACATGTGTACACATGCACACTCACACACATACATTCATAATCATACACACAAACATATGTACTTATACACACGTGTATATACATACACATTCACACACATATACATTCACACACATGTATACACATACTCACGCACATCCATACTCGTACACACATTCACACACACACACACACACACACACACACACACGCACTCTCATACACATGCAGGTACAGCACCTTCTTCCATGTGATATGACTTTCAAGATTCCCCAGGCAATGGTAACGCTTTATCTTTATTATAAATGTTTAACCAGCGTTATTTGTATTGGTTTTCCCACAAAGCTTTATAAAAGTTATCTCTAAAATTTTTACTAGAATTTTATATTAATGCCTGCATGTGTGTATGTGCTCACTGTCATACCTGGTGTACATGTATGTTTGTGATCACTGAGGTCAGGGGAGGGCACTGGGTCCCAGAATGGAGTTGTCAGTGGTTATGAATCACTATGGAACATTTTTTTTCCAACATAGGGTTTCTCTGTGTAACAGTCCTTGCTGTCCTGGAACTCACTCCTGTAGACCAGGCTGGTCAGAACTCACAGAGATCCTCCTGCCTCTGCCCCCTGAGCGGTGCCATCAAAGGGGTGTGCCACCACTGCCTGGCTTACCGTGGAACTTCTTGAGACACTCCAACCCATGTCTTAGGATCCACCGCAGCACAGATGTTGGCTTTCTGCCCGCACTGTCTTTATCACGAGGAGCCTCCAGCAACCCCTACCACTCTGTTTAAAACAAAAGACACACCAACGTGTCTGCAGACGGTGTTCTTATTCAAAACCAGGCTGAGGCGGCTCTCATGTGTTTGATGCGGGAGGCCACGTAAGCCTGCCTTTCTCTCTCCTGGTTGATGAGACAGAGCCCCCCTTATCACCTTCACACTACAAGAGCCCTTGCTGCAAGATGGAATCTACACAAGTCAGCTCCACCTGGGTTTCTCCTGATGCCCGCAGAGACGTCACAGGTGAGGGTAGTTAGTCCCTACGCTGACACTTGCCTTCCCTGTGACTCGGGGAGACAGCAAGTGCTTAGGGCGGGAGGACCTACAGATGGACACTGGTGGGACCCGAATGCAAGAAAGCCGAGACCCTCGTCCTCGGTGTAACCATCCTCAGATCACACAGCAGCCTCTGGAGAGACCCAGACGCCACCCCAGCTCTCAGTGCTAGGGCTGGTTGGCAGGGGGCGTGGCCAGCAGCAGATGGGGCAAGGGGCAGAGGGGAGGACATTCTGAACTGTTTTTGCAGAGTCACATTTTTAACTCAGTCAAAAGCAGACTCTTTAATAATGTATAGGCTTTAAGCAACCGAAGGCTTGCCGTAGCCAAACTCCAGCATCAGGCAGACTCTCCCAGCTGGATGGTAAATCCCTACAAGACAGCACGCACCATGGAAATGCTGACACAGCCTTTTGTTCCCTCTTGGGAATTAAACTCCTCGTTTCAGTGTGGTTTTCTTTATTTCGAGCTGGGATCACAAGCCCAGGAACATGTCCCCCTTGTGATAGGAAACTAAATGCTGCCCCCTGTCAGGCCCCAGGCAGAAGTGTCCTCCCCTCGCTGTGATGATGCACATCCAGGCTTGGAAAACCAAGGAGACCTGGGAAAGAAAATCCTGCAAGATTTTTCCTGTTTCTTAGGAAAAGTAAGGAGGGGAAGTGGGAAGGTGAAGGAGGGAAGGGAGAGAAGGAGGAGGGAGGGAGAGAAAGGAGGGAAGGGAGACACTCGAGGGCATGCTATTAAAACATCCTCTGTGAGCAGCTGGAGACTGGGCCCTTGGAGGAATTCTGGAAGCAGCAGAGTAGAAGCTGAATAGAGTCTACTAGAAGCACAGCTGACTCCTGTGCCTGATGGAAACTGCAACAGGGATTCCCCAAGTATGCATTGCAGACAAGCATCCCAGAGAATGCAACTCAGAGCAGGTGCGAGCCCCTCAAGACAGGCAGGCAAGCAGGCAGGCAGACAGACACAGACACAGACACAGACACAGACACAGACACACACACACACACACACACACACACACACACACACACACACACACACACGGCACGGCCAGGCCCCTCCTCTGAGGACCTCTAACTGCCAGGTTCCACCCACAGAGCACTCTTAACTGCTCTAACTGCTGGACCCTGCCCCTACAGAGTTAAAAAAGCCCAACCTCTCTGGACGTGAAACCCCACCAAGCTCCACCCTGCAAAGCTTCCCAAGAAACCCTACATAAGCCCGGTATCCTGCTCAGTTTGCTGCTGTTTCTCGCCTGAGCAGAGGCGGCCACCCTCCTGGTTCTTCCCCTCCCAATAAATCTCTCGTGCGAGGTCTGTTGTGTGGTGCGACTTTGTGGTATTCCTAGGCTCCCAGCTGCCAGGACGCCTTTCCATCCGAGCTGCAAAGCTTACATTTGGTCCCAAGACTCCTTTGGTGACTGTGCGCCCCCTTGTGGTCTAAGCCACACCGGGACCCTATCTCCGTATCTCCAGCCCACGCGCAACGTATTCACCTTCGGGCACATCATCGATCACTCAGTATCCGGTCCACTGCGGGCAATTAGGTGAGTTCCCCTTTTGGTCGGTGTAGACATTTCCCTGAGTCTGAGGAAGTGACCATTTTTTTTTTGGTCCGGCACCCCTCTAGTACTCTTGGAAGTGGAGGTTACCCCAGCTTCAGTCTTTACGGCTCACAGCTGATCCGCTTCACCTGACCCCATGCCCCCATCCGTGGAGCTGCAATCGTGCAATTTCCTTAGGCCAAACTAGGCTACCGCGCCCCTTCCTCTTCTCCCACCTACCCCGCCCCTGGAGCTGCCCATAATCCCACAGCTCCCTTAGACCCGTGTGGCTTTGGAGACCCCATTCTCTGACTCTCTACTATGGATGAGACCCCTCCTCCTAGAGCTCCGTTTCCATTCTTACCTTCTTGCTCTGCGGAAGCCCTGGGACCAGGCACTGGTTCTCTCTGCTGGCTTAGCGGGGCTAAGTCCCTGATCCCCGTTAAGTGTGGTGATGACCCACTGACTTCATCCAGTTCTCCCTGAGTCCTGGGGATGCCCACGACTACAGGCTGCGGTGACGTCTTCCCTTCTCTCTCATCCACGGGAACAAGGAACGTGTCTTCCACGCCCTCTCTTTCCCCCTTGGGTGCCTCTTAGAAAACCTCCGTCCTCCCCACCTGGCACTTACCTGAAGGGAACTGAATTTATTTGCTTTTGCAATCAAATTTGGCTTTGATACCCCTTAGATACCCAATCTGAAGGGCCACCTAATGGCACCTTATACCCTAATGTTATTTGGGACATTTACAAATACCGGTAGTGATTCAGGAAAAGGAGATTCCCCTTTCCCTGTTTCTTGACTCCAAGCCCTGTTTGTTTTGTTGTCTACTCTCCCTCTCACGCATGCTGCGTAAATGTCCTGTTTTTAGGTTACCATAGATGGATCTGAAAGTCTGGGAGCTAGGGGTGAGACCTAGCAGGAGGGGGAAAAAGCAAAGGAGCAGGCCAGCAGCATGCACACACCCTGCACACACTCTTCCCTGGCTGATGCTTCTCGCAGCTCCCTGCCGCAGCATCCTTCATCCATAGCCGGGACTCAGAGATTTCCTATCTCTAAGCCTTGTTTGTTCAGTCTTGCAGGGATTCGGGTGCCTTTTAGGCGTGAGTGGCATTAGACTGCTGTTTTATGCTGTCCCACTTGAGTTAAAATCTGGCTCTAGAGTTAGGGTATGGCTCCCCCCCTCCTCCAGACCCAAGCATGCTTGTTTAAAAGGTTTCTTCTAAAAAATCTCTGTCCCATATCAGGAGAGCCATCTGCTGTGTGACAAAGGAGAGCAAAGCAAAGTAAAGGGACAGACTGTCCCCAAAGGGGACTGTGGCTACTCATCTCACACTCTTTTGGTTTTGGTTTAACTCTCTAAAACTTTATCTGAGGTGTAAACCTTACCCCAAGATCTGTAAGACTGCTGTGTAAACTTCCTGCACCTCAAAATTTGTAAACATACTGGTTATGATCAAAGCCCTGTAAAATCTGCAACGAAGGGGTTCATTTAAAAACTCATGACACCGGGATTGGTGGCTAAAAATCTATACATAGGTAATCTTAAAGGAAACGTGTGGCTTGCTGCCACCTGGGCCGCTATCCCCACACTGGGATGGAGGTAGCCACGTGGCTGACAGCCATCTTTGCTGGGGTTGGTAAGGATGGACTTTGCCATATGACAGATATCACTCCCATCTCAATGAGTAACCAAATGCCATAAGCCATCCGAGGAAAAACAGCTCCTCCTAGCTGTGAGACCCAAACCAGCTGATCACACTCACAAGCCTCAGCCCAGTATTGCTTCTCTTCATCTCGAGCCTCTCTGGTTTCCCTTCCTCCCTTCTCAGGGGCAAGCTGCCCACCCATCAAGGCTGAGGCAATCCAAGACCCTGAATAACATTACAATACCCCGGGGTGGGGGGCATCCTTGCTAGGAATTAGTTTGTAACTTGCCCCATGGTTAGCCACCCTTAAAGAGGTAAATTATGAGACTATCCAAGAGGTCAGACATGATAACCCATCTCAATTCCTAGACCGCCACACGGAGGCCCTCTTAGAATACAGCAATCTGGACCCCGAGACTCCAGATTGAAATCAACTCCTTATGACCTACTTTTTTTTTCTTTTCTTTTCTTTTTTTTTTTTTTTTTTGTTTTTCAAGACAGGGTTTCTCTGTAGCTTTGGAGGCTGTCCTGGAACTCACTCTGTAGACCAAGCTGGCCTCAAACTCACAGAGATCCACCTGCCTCTGCCTCCTGAGTGCTGGGCTTAAAGGCGTGTGCCACCAATGCCCGGCTCTTATGACCTACTTCTTCTCCCAGAATTTCCCTGACATTAGGGCCAAGCTTAAATGCCTAGAGAAAGGACCCCTGACTCCTCAGGCAGAAGTCTTAGCAACGGCCTTTAAGGAACACCATGGGAGAGATGAAAAAGCCCCAAAACAAAAATACCCAGTGATGGCGAAGGCCTTTTGACTGGCCATAGCAACTGCTCAGGCCACCCGGCCTCCCAAAGCCTGAGAATCTCCAGGGCCCTGTTTCAAATGTATTCAGGAGGGTCACTGGGCCCAGAACTGACGGATTCCTTATATACCACCAAGACTATGTCCAAGATGCTGTCAAGAAGGGCATCGGGGTGTTGACTCCCCCCCATGTCCCCTGCAGCATGAGAACGTCAAATCCAGATGGCCTTTCAGCCACCCTCCTGGTTCTTCCCCTCCCAATAAATCTTTCACTTGAGGTCTGTTGTCCGGTGTAACTTTGTTGAGGTATTCCTTGGCTCCCAGATGCCAGGACACCTTTCCACCCAAGCTGCAATGCTTACCCAGGGGTTCAGAGGTCAGGGGAGCCTGGGAATATCTCCTAAGGACCAGAAGACGGCAACAGAAGAGCTCCGAGAAGCAGGGCAGAAGGAACCCAGCTGGCTCTGCTAAACTCATCCCTGAGCCACTTTAAGTGAAGCGCCCAGCATCCTGTGACCAGGCGTGGAAGATGCCTTTTCCGGGTGTTGGTCCTTTCCTGATTTCCCCTAGTGAACCTTCAGATGCTATTACTTGTGGTATGAAAGCATACATGTTTGCTGTAGAAGAATCAGAAAACTGCTGTCCTAGTTTGCTTTCTGTTGCTGTTATAAAACATTGACCAAGCCGGACGTTGGTGGCACACGCCTTTAATCCCAACACTTGGGAGGCAGAGGCAGGTGGATCTCTGTGAGTTCGAGGCCAGCCTGGTCTACAGAGCCTCCAAAACAATACAGAGAAACCCTGTCTTGAAAAAAAAATAATTGACCAAAATCAACTCGAGGAAGAAAGGAAACATTTGTATCCCATCTTACAATTCAACAGTATATCATTGAAGGAAGCCAGGCTTAAGGCAGGATCCCGATCCTGGATACAGGAAAGGAAGCAGAGATGGTTGGAGAGTGCTGCTTGCTGACTTTCTCCATAAAAACGTTCTTTAAGCTCTGAGCAACCAGTGGCCTTTCCAAAAATCTCTGAAACCCCTCCAGCACGGCCAGCGTTACAGCAGTAGCCCACTCTGACAGCAATCTCTGCCCTGGTTTGCTTTTTGTTGCTGTGACAAAATGCTGACGGAAACACACTTGTGTGTGGTGATGTCTTGCTTCTACAAATAAAGCCTGTCTGAGGGTCGGAGTCAGAGAACAGAGCTTGCCACTAGCTAACCACAGAGGTCTGGAGGTCTGTACGGAGGCACAGGAAGTGAGGTAGCCGGGCGGAAACAGGATATAAGCAGGGAGAAACCGGAAACTGCTTAGCTGAGACGCTAAGGAGGTAAGGTGTGGTCGTGGCTTGCTCCTTCTCCTCTCTGATCTCTCAGCGTTTCCCTCTATATCCGACTCCGGGTTTTTATTATCTAGACCAATTAAGGAATCCATTTACAAACTCGGGAGAAGAAAGGGTTTATCTTACTTACAGGTTATATCTAGTCCACCATCAAAGGAAACCAGGGAAGAAACTGAAGCGGAGGCCATGGAGAAATGCTACTTGCTGGCTTGCTCAGGCCCATCTGCACAGGCATGGCACCGCCCACCGTGAGCTGCACCGCCCACCCCAGCTAGTAATCAAGGAACTGCCCCACAGAGGAGCCGAGCCGAAGGCAGCTTGCCTTTGATGGAGGCAGCTCCTCATCAGAGGTCCCCTCTCTCCAGGTCTCTCTGCTTTGTGTCAAGTTGTCTAAAACCAAACAGTGCAACCTCAAATAAGCAGAAAAGGACCAAGAGGCCCAGAGGCACAATTTCTGTGGGCACTTTGGCCCTGCGTGTGCCATCCCTTGTAAAGACTTCGTGATGAGCTTCAGCCTGTGTCTCCTGAACTGTGCTCTGTCCAGTGGCTCCTGATTCTAAGCAGCAGGCTTTATAAAATAAAACACACATTTTTATCTCACAAAGGCCAAAGATTCTTCAATTTTTTTCCCCAAAGCTCCTCTGATATCCGTTGGATCTTTACAGGGAATGGCAGGCCATGAAAATAGGTGAGTTGGTGAAGGGGGGGAATTAAACTTGGAAAATACTTGCTATATTAGAGATATGAGAATTAAATAAACCCCAGAGTCAGTGAGCTTTGCTTTGAAGAAGATGAGCCTAGAAGCAGCTTTAATATTCCTTTGGGCTTTGGTGAAGCAAAAGCTCAAAGGTAAAGGTTTTTTTTTTTTTGGTTTTGTTTTGTTTTATGAGACAGGGTTTCTCTGTATTGTTTTGGAGGCTGTCGGTCCAGCCTGGCCTCGAACTCACAGAGATCTGCCTGCCTCTGCCTCCCAAGTGCTGGGATTAAAGGCGTGCGCCACCAACACCCGGCTAAGGTTTTTTTTTTTTTTGTTTGTTTGTTTGCTTTTGAGACAGGTTCTGTCTATGCAGTTCCAGGCTGGATCGGACTCATGATCTCGGCCTCCACCTCCTGAGTACTGGGATTATAGTTGTATGCTGTCATAGCCAGCAAATATTTTTAAAGCAAGCCCTCCCCCGTCTTGTAAAGCTAAACACATCCAGGACCCAAGCTGAGTAGAGGACTCTGTGTCTGTGGGAGCTTTAACTCGTGTGTGTTGGAGCTTTGACTAAGAGGTGATCACTTGGCTTTCTCAGGAGTTGTGCTATCAAGAGCAGCCAGCCATGTTGAGGGCTCACAGTAGCTCTAGGAAGTGGGGGTTCATCATTCTCGTTGACCTTGGAGCTCCCAGAGAAGGAGATGCCATTATTTTCAGCCCTGTGATCACAAAAGGACATGGCTTCCTTTGAAGCTTTTTCCTAGATGTGTCTTTAGTTTTGTTTGTTTTTCAGGTATGGATTCAGAAACCGTCTGTGAGGAACCCAAGAGCACAACGTTACCCCACAGTGCCTGCCTCACAAACTTTCAGCCTTGGAGATTTCAAGTGAGAGAAGATAAAAAGTTCCCTGCCTCAAGTTGGACATCTGAAGTCCTGTGCTGCCTGAAGGGGATAGAGACAGACACATAACCTACATCTTCAAGACGATGGCTTGTCCAAAGGCTGAGGACAACTCCAGTTCAGGGGTTAGAAGGCCCATCGGGTCCATCACAGCTCTGTGCAGAGTCCCCTAGAGTGCTCAGGCGTCTTACTACTGGCTCCTTTGACTCCCACAGCAAGAAACAGACAGTCCTCTGGGTCCCCAACAGTGGGACCTAAGCTGATGCCACAGGCTCCATCTGCAGCTACTATTTATTTATTGTCCTATTATCAATAAAAACTTGGGAGTCGGGTATTGGGGTAGAAACCCAATAGATCAAGAAAGCGACAGAAGAACGACCAACCTACCCCCTCTCTCCATGCCTCCCTGATCAAAGGGGCCCTTGGATCTTTCTAAGCCCCTCCCTACTCTTTCCTGTGCTTCTCTATCCTATCCTGGGTCCTCCAAGATCTCTATGGCTAATTTAAGTCAGCTAGTCATTGACTCCACCCCCCCCCCATTCAAGGTCAACTTTATTAACAGTCTCCGGAGTGTCACGGTGTGATCAAATATCCCCGCCACATCCATCTTCGCCACGCAGCCCCCAAGGCTGCGCTGAGCATTGTGCTTGAACTAACAGAACAGAGATGGGGTCACACAAGGAAGGCAATTATTCAAAATGCTGCCCTATGTCGTTGGCTGGAAGTCAGTCACATGACTCTCTCTCTCTCTCTCTCTCTCTCTCTCTCTCTCTCTCTCTCTCTCTCTTTCTCTCTCTCCCTCTCTCTCTCTCTGGAAGGAGGTCTGGAAATGCGGCCTGGCTGTGTACACAGGAATGAGAGAGCAGAAAGCCGGGTGGATGAGAGTCAACTTTGCCTTGCTCCCGGACTTCACAGCTGTTGTCTTGGAGACCTGAAGATGCCCATCAGTAGTCCCCCCTTGCCTCACCCTGCCTTCCTGCCCATCTCCCTGTCTGCCGGCACCGCTGCTCTGCCCTTCACACTACATACAGCTTACGGCCTTTCCATGGGTGTCTGCTACCTCAACCCAGAAGAACAGTATGTACTTACTCGTACTTCAAAACTGTGCCTGTGGAGTTGGGCCTGTGGGTCAGACAGACCTGTAATAGTAATTACTCAGGAGGCTGAGCAGAAGCTCAAGCCTGTCTGGGCAGCAGAGTGAAGTCAAGCCTAGTTCCAGTAAATTAGTAAGCCCCTGCCTCAAAATAGTATTTATGAAGGGGACTGTGTGGTTCAGTGCTTGCCTGGCCCCAGGCATCATCCCCAACACTGAAAAGAAAACACAAAAAAGAAAACTCCACTCTTGGGGACTTTTACAACCCAGTAGGTAAAACCCGAACAGCCCAAATCAGCATTTAGACACGGGAAGCTCCCTTCCTCCCCTTCACTCCCAACTCCGGCCACGCTGTGGGACCACAGCTGCCACAGTTACTACCCTGTCCAGGAGAGGGCATAGTCGCACTTGATTCAGTGTCCATGTCTTGGGGAAGAGAGGCAGAAATGGGGTCTGCTTCCGTCTTTGGGCACACGGCGTGAAGATGTTGGGAACTTGGAGATAGAGGGCAGCCTGCCTGGCTGAGCCCATGGCTGAGAGCAGGGTCACAGCTCCCACCGAGACTGGGTGGGCTGTCAGCTGTGTTGGGATTTATTTGGTCACTAAAGTGTGTAGACCCGAGCGGCCTGACTTTCCCCTGGGGCTTTTATCCTGTGTCCCTCTCCCTCAGTGCCCTGAACCTGGAAATATCAAAGACTGGAAGTGTGCCCGAGGTACCAGGAAGCAGGTCCCCGCATTGACCTGTTGATATGTTTATTATATTATATATATGTTTATTTATATTATATTACATTATATTATAGTGCCATCCTCATGCAAGTATGCAAAGTATAGTGAGCACACTCTGTCCCTGTACCCACTTCTCTCCCCTCCCGATCCGCCCACCCCTGTCCCCTTTTTTGTCCCCTAGGCCTAGATAGCTTTGTTTCCACTTCTGTCTAATCTGTATGTATGGTTTTATGTATCTATATAACATCTAGAACCCACAGAAAACAAGCCACACTTGCCTTTCTGAGTCTCACTCAATTTGCTTAGTGTGGTTATGTGCAGTTGCAATTAGTTTCCTGTTAATCCTGTTAATCGGGACTCGAATGCATGCGTTTGGGAGGATAGACAGCTGCGGGGGGGGGGGGCGACGACGACAAGTTTCTGTAATGCCCACAGGTGAACACAAGGGGGCACTCTCAGAAGCTGCCCGGCCATCCCAGGCTGCCCCCGGCTGTGAAACAGGACTCCCAAGTCCACTAACACTATTTAAGACACAGAGTAATTCCTTTCCCTTCCTGGGCCTCAGTTCCTTAAGTTGAAAGACGCAATCGTCCTTGAAAGCTCGGACTCAAATCGGTTGGATAATTAGACTCAGCGGGGCTAGGAAGAAGGAGGCTCTTGCCGAGGTGCAGTTCCGCGGTGTGCCAGCAGAGGGAAGCAGGCAAGTAACCAGCAGGTGCCGCCAGCATCCTGGCCGAGGATGGATTTCCCCCCCCCCAGGAATGAGCAACTGTAGGGCTGTGGCCACCACAGTTGCTCTAGCTGCCTCCTCTTGTCATAGCGTGGGCGGAGACATCCCACGCCCCACTTCGACTGACGCCCAGCGGCCCCGCCCCCTTGTCTTCTGCAACCCTGCCTGGATTTCAGCCCCTGTCCCTTGCAGCTGAGGACCACAGAACCCTCTGAGTGCCACCACCCCGGTGCCTTCTCCGCGTTTATCCTCATCCCTGTGTCTCCCCAGCCCAACACTTCATAATCCTTTTCAGCCTTGCTTCCTTCGCCCTCGTCCCTACCCTCGGTGCACCCCCCTCGGGTAAGGGATGATTGCGCCCCTCTAACAAAGAGCAGCCGGCTGCCATCGCGGCTTCCAGGGAGGGTGGACCTGCCCTCGGCCGTCTGTCTACACGCCACGCCTCAGTTCTAGAGGCTCGACGGCCTTTCTCCACAAGCCCACCGCACGCCGCATCCCTCCACACCTCTTCTCTGGCGTTTCCTACGCAGTCTGCCGGGAACGAGGTGCTAAACGCAGAGTGCCCTTGCATCACCTCCTTCCGGTCCCACCCTCTGGCTCTGCAAGCTGTGCCTGCCCTGGGTGGTACCCGGGCCTGCTGCCTTGCGGTAACTCGCTTGAGAGCTCAGTTCTGTGGGCCTTGTCTCTTTAGCCGCCCTCCCAGTCCATCCCTCTGCCCGACACGGCGCTTGTGGCCTAATCCGGTTAAATTAACGGTGTCCGTTTAGGGGATTTAAGCAAGAGGGGCCCCTGTGTTAAGGGTTTTCAGACGTCACCTAGTGCAGACCGGAAATTGTAGCATCAGAAGTGAGAACGGGATAGAAGGGCCTCGCTGCCTTGCCTAGCTGTGTGTTTGGAGGGAACGATCTTCATCCGTTGTCCCCAAGTCACTCAGCCGAAAGAAACTCTGGCTGCTTTGGGTGGTCCCTGGGCTTTGGGCTGCCTGTGGACCAGATCTTTCGTGCATGCCCCTTCCCAAGCTGTTATGTTGAAGGGAAGACAATTGCCAAAGATGAAGGGTAATGATGAGCAGGAAGAATGGGCAGAAGGCAGCCGAGTCCACCAGAGTATGGTGCACATCCCATAAGCCCTGGCCCACCCGGGATCCCCGCTGGCCATGCTGGCCCACCTGGGATCTGCCCCACCCACCCGGGATCCACGCTGGCTGCCCCGGCCCACCCGGGATTCACACTGGCCATACTGGCCCACCCGGGATCCACGCTGGCTGCCCCGGCCCACCCGGGATTCATACTGGCCATACTGGCCCACCCGGGATCTGCTTGGCTCACCTGGGATCCGTGCTGGCCATGTTGCCCCACCCGGGATCCGTGCTGGCCTACCCGGGATCCTCCCTGTTCCACCCGGGATCTGCACTGGTCATGCTGGCCCACCAGGGATCCCCGCTGGTCGCCCTGGGCTGTTGTGCAGCACGGCTTATTGGCTTTACCCCTGCTGGACTGCGAGTGCCTGAGGTTGAGGAAGCTGTTCTCTCACCACACAGCTCGGCCCTCCAGGGTTTTTTAATTTATTATTATTGTGCATGTGTGAATGTGTAACGGGGGATGCCACGATGTTTGTGATGGTCACAGGGCAACTTTGTGGAGACAGTCCTCTCTTCACACCTTTTACGTGGTGCCAAGGATCCGGCTCAGCTCATCAGGCTGTCTGTCACGGCAAGCGCCTTTACTGAGCCCTCACCGACTCTAGCCAAGAGTCTTGATCTGGTATTTGTGGCTATAATAGGATACCCGAAGCCGACAATTTATGAAAAAGAGAGGCTTCACAGATTCACAATCGGCAAGCTGGAGTGCTAAACATCCAAGTATTGTGTGCAGGCTCTGACGAGGGCCTTCCTAGGCTCCATCACCTCACAGAACCGCACAGTAGGTTCCTGTGTAAGAGTATCTGTCTCAGTGCAGAGACAAAGGTGGTAAGGTCCCTCCCAGGACACACAGCCGTGACCTAGGAATTCCAGATCTTCCTCAGACAGGTCCCACCTTCCAACACTGTCACACGGAGGACCAGGCTTCCAACACACAAGGCTTTGGGGGCACTCACAACCTATGCCCAAACCATAGCAGGAGGACTCAGGACCAACACCCACGGAAAGGGGAGCTCACATGCAGGAAATGGGCTGGAGGGGTTGTGCTGAGCTGTGGGGCCGCACCAACACACCCTGGGCTCTGCCTCTGCTCTGAGCTAAGGCAGTTTTCTTGAGATACAATGTTTCCTCTCCTCAGAACGGCAGGCTGGGGATGACACACCTCTCGTTGGCTGACATAATGCACTCCATCCGGTTTCAGCCACACCTTTGCTGCTATGTGACCGGGGGCGCCATATACATCTGATGATTGCTTAAATTAAATTCCACTGAGGGAAGGATCCCGTCGCTTATTTCAAAGTCAAAAGTGGTTTGCGTTAGCTGGCAAGCTTGCTTCGAAGTATGTGTACAGCCCCCCCCACTCCCCCCCCCCCCCGTGTCCTTCAGGACAAGGAGCTGGCAGGTGCCTGGGGGATGAGATGTGTCTGTGAGCCTCTGCTGCCTGCTCCCAACAGACAGCAGAGGGCCTGACTCCAAGGGGGTGATTTCTTGAATACAAATGTATTACCCCACTGAATAACCGAAACAGCTCTTTATGAGATGCCGGCTTGTTCTTGGTGGCCCTTGAAAACGCCCAGTAGGACAGCCTGCCCCTTGCAAAGGTCTCTGCTTCCAGGAGCTCAGAGGCCAGGAGCCTTTGTGGAGCAACCTTGTCAGGCCCCCCGTGGAGTAGAAAACTGTGTGACGAACTGTCACTCCAGAAGGGACGCTCCCCTTGACGCCGCCCTTGTCCATGACATCACCTGCACAACTGCCTGGGTGACAGGGCGCTCGTTGCTCACGGCCTCTGCCCGAGGCCACCAGCGACACACACACTACTTATTATCATTACCCGCTATTACCTTCCTTCCTCGGCTGTAACGGCGGCTGTGCTGTGGGGCGTTCGGGCCACGTCAGGAAGGGCGGCATTTGAAAACCCCAACAGCTTTAAATGAGCACAAAGCTTAGGGAGTCCAATGCATAATTTCATCGTTGTCTTTCATGTGGGGTTTTCTGGGTCATGGATTCGTTTTTGCAAGTCACTCATCGTTACCCTGCAAGCTGCTCTAGGTTGCAGGAAACACGGACAGCTGACACCTGGGAAGGGGCGGGCTAAGGGAGGGCAGGCGGGTTGTCTTCCTCTGCCTACCCTCTCCATACTGAGTGAAGGTGTGGGTGGGGATACACAAAAATAACCTCAGAGAGATCGGAGGGGACAGATGACCTCAGTGCAGAGCCTTCCTACATTTCTAATGTGTCAGCAAGCCGGACATGCCCACCCGCAGTGCCTTCTCTGTCCCCATTTCCCTTCCCTCCCTCCGCAGCAGGACTCCGAGGCCGAGCACAAGCCCAGGCAGGTTGGATCGCAGCAGGCTGAAGCTAGGGACTGTTCCGGTCCTGCCTGTGAACTGCTCATCTAGTTGGTTAGAATTCAGGTGCCTCTGCTGCTTCTGAGGCGTGCTCTGAACATGTGTTAACAGACACACTCAGACACACCCTCCTTAGGGCTCCTGTGCCCTGCTGGCTGTGGTTGCAATCTTTTGTAATGAGTCATCTTGAGATGCCAAGGTCCTCTTGGGTCTCTCTGCAGGGAATTTGATTTAAATGCATCAGGGAATGGGAAGACAGCTGAGCTGAGGAAGTTCTTGCCTTGCAAGCATGGAGATCCGAGTTCAATTCCCAGGACCCATGTTAAAAACGTTAAAAGAAAAACAGATGGACATGGCGGCACAGGGAGATAGTTCTAGCGCTCGGGAGGCAGAGACAGCTGGATCTCTGGGGTTGCTGCCTCGTCAGCCTAGACTAATTAGTGAGTTCCGGGCCACCAAAGCAAAGCGTCATTGCTTTATTTATTTATTTATTTATTTATTTATTTATTTATTTATTCGCACTAAGAATTGAACCCAGGACCTCAGACACGCTAGGGAACCACTGGCACAATCCGCCCCCGAGGCTTCTTAGACAGCGAGCCTCCATCCCACAGAGATCACATGACTGAATGTGGGTCAGGGGAAACTTGACCACAGTGAAAGTCACCTTACATTCAGCGATGAAAGCATAGCTCAAAACCAAACAAACGATGCATCTGAAACATCTCCGAAAGCCACGTTAGATTCCCGTGACCCCACAGCAGCCTGGGCTCTGAGCGTACCGAGTGTGCACATTGCAGAGCATGGCATCATGCCATTCGCCGGCGAGCTCTGTCTGAGACGCCCCGCCCAGATTTGACAAGGTATGCTTATGCAGCGCGGTGTTTTCACCATACACACAAATTTTTGTGCTCTATGTTATGGGAGGAAAAAAAAACTGTTAATGCTTTCCAGTCATGTTCCTCGGCATGCAAGTCCGGGATGTCCTGTGTAAGAGAAGCAAGCACGTCTGCCTCATTAGTGCTTTTATCTTTAGTAAATGGTAAAATTATATGTATGAAGTGATAAAATTATATGTGTATCAAAGAACTGCTTTATGCTATTCGGGGATGTTCTCGCGTGCCGCAAGAGAGGGGTTTCCGACATTTGGGTAGCGGCAGTGGGGTTCTCCATCGCTTGTGGATGTGGAAGCTGGTGGTTTGCTTCCGTCGCCTGGTTTCCAGGGATCAAACTCCAGTCCTCGGGCATGGCGTCAGGTCAGGCTCCTCAACATGCTGAGCCCTCTCAGAGCCCCGAAAAGAGCCATTTTAAATGCACTTTTTAATGATTTGTTATCAGTGAATGATTTATAAAAGCTTTTGGTGGCAATTTGAGACAGGGTTTCCCTCTATAACAGCTCTAGAGCTCACTTCGTAGACCAGACTGACCTCAGAATCACAGAGATCCATCTGCCTCTGCCTCTCAAGTGCTGGGACTAAAGGTGTGAGCTACCACCAACCAGCTATAATCTCACTTTATAAACTTATATCCCAGAGTTGTGTAAAACTTCCCAGGCAAAGGGGGTCATGAGTAAAAAGTCTAGGAAAACTTGAAGTAAACCAGCATCAAGTATAATAAGGAAGGGAAGAGTCTTCGGGAAAGACCCAGTGAGGATTCCTACTGTCCTTGTTTAGAGTCACAAGCCAGCATGTATTCAAAAATAAAATTTAAAGAAACATAGCCTATTAAAGGAACCAAGGAGCTGAGAGGTGGTTGGTTGGTAAAGTGTTTGTCCCTACTGTGTGGCTGCTTGCCTCTGTATCCCTGTGCTGGGTAGGTGGACCACAGGATCCCTGGAGGCCTCTGACCAGCCATTCTAGCTAAGAGAGCAAGCTCCAGGTGTGACGGGAGGCTCCGTCTCAGCACACAGGTGGTGTGTGATCAGTGATCAGGCCCACAACGCAGCTAGCCTTTTCTGCAAACATAGGGAGGGATACATTTCTCTTTAGAAGCAAACGCAGCATGAAGTTAGGGATGCTTCAGGAAGCTGAAGTGAGGGGGTTTAGGCAGAATTTTCTCATGTGCACCCTTTTCTTCTTACCTTTTCCCAACCTGTTCTGCCTTCCTGAGTCTGTCAGACAGGCCCAAGCCCACAGTGGGTTCAGCTCTGCCCCTCGCCCCATCCCTGCTTTGCCGTCAGGGTCTCTTCCAGCTCCCACGTGTAATCCCGAGTCCTGGCAGCTCCTCATGAGGGCTAATGGGTTGCAAGATGGGCCGAGCAGATATCATGGGCATTCGGATCACAGGACAGCCCAAGTGTGTGTGTGTGTGTGTGTGTGTGTGTGTGTGTGTGTGTGTGTATGAATCCCTGGATCTACTAACCCTACCAGCCCCACCAGCGTTCCTAGAAACTCACTCGAGGCAGAAATGGCTCCTCAGGGACATCACAGCAAAAGTGACCGAATGAGCCAGCCAGCTGTAAGCACAGTACCCAAGAGAGGAGAGAGGAGGGAGAGGGAGAGAGGAGGGAGAGGGAGAGAGGAGGGAGAGGGAGAGAGGAGGGAGAGGGAGAGAGAGAGAGAGAGAGAGAGAGAGAGAGAGAGAGAGAGAGAGAGAGAGAGAGAGAGAGAGAGAGAGAGAGAGGGAGAGAGGGAGAGGAGGGAGAGAGAGAGAATGTCTCAAATCTGATACAGGTTAAACTGTGTTCCTTGGCAACTAGAATCCATGGAGTTGTCATGGTTACAGGTGAGCAAGAGACTGAGTGGTTACTGGCCAGGCTCTGATCTCACGAAGCTAAGTATCTTAAAGTCACACCCTTTGTTCTTCTTGTGACTGGAAAAGACCTGAAGGTGCAGAGCATCCCCCAGCCAGGTCCAGCCTTCGGACAGACACACAGCACGTATGGACTGTGGAGCCTCAGAAGCCACGGCAACGTATCCATACTCCATCTGCTCATGCTCAGGGAGCAGAGGACAAGTGCCTTGTGCCCCTAACTCCAAAGGAAGAACCTGCCAGACCTCCCTCTCCCTGGCCAGGTTGTTATCTTACAGAAACCAAGCGTGAGCCCTGGGTGTAGTTTTGCAGTTCCTGGGAGTCACACTTTAAAAAGGTTAAAAGAAACTACTGAAATTTCATGCCTGTCTGCCTGTCTTTCTGTCTGACTGTATTTCTGTCTGTATGTATGTTTTTTAGCTTAATCTGGCCTTGAACATTCAGTCTTCCAGCCTCAGCCTCCCAAGTGTCAGGATTATAAACCTATGCAACCACACCTATCTCCAAAATTAAATTTAGCAATGTATATTTAACTCAGTATATATATGTATAGCTATCACATCAACATGCTGTTCTGAGATGACAACTGAGACACAGGTTTAAGCCTATTGAAAGTCTTTACTAGACAACCAGTGACTACCCTGGGTGTTTAGCATCCTAGTGTAGGGCTGGGCTGTTCTCAGTACATAAATCGTATCCAGGATTGGCATGCTTCAGTTAGCAAGAACAAGTTAGCCAGAAAGGGAACTACAAAGCCAAAAGGCAAGGTTAGTACATTTAGAGACTTCCATAGAACTATGGACTTGGGTAGATTAGATTAGGTCTTTCTTTTCATCTTGGCAGGTGGTGCTGTCTGCCTGCCGAGTTTCATGGCCAGAACGTCACCTCCATCAGAGTGTCAGTTACGCTAAGGTCTGGGGCCCGGTATGGTGTGATACAAAACTAAGACATTGTACATTATTTTTTCGTGCTAAACTGCATTTCCTCCAGATGTTGGACTCTGGCGGAAGAGCCTCAAGAGCAAAGGGCACAGGAGCCCAGGGCCCGGAGTTTGCACTTTTCCACGGACGTGAAAATGCTGGCCCAGTGGCTTGTGTCAGTTGTTTGTAAGGATAACTAGCGGGACGCCTCTCATCGTCCACATCATCATCTCCTGGTCAGGTATCTGCTCCTGGACTGACGGCAGGGGGTACACCCAGGATGCTGTCGGCTCCCCAGGACAGTGGCACCCAGAGCCTCCAGCAGCTGTTCAGCCTTCTCCTGGCTCCCACAGCCTTACCGCAAACCTTACTGCTTTCTATGCCCTTGCAAATCCACGAACCCTCCCCCTTTGTTTATCATATTTAAGAGGTTTGAGCAGAAAAGAGATTGTTTTTCAGAGAGCTCTATGAGAGAGCCCTTACCTAGAATGCGGTCTTCAGGTCGGAGGTGGGTGGAGAGACCAATGCCGTGGGTGGAGGGACCAATGCCGTGGGCACGTGGTCGGTCGCTGTCCGTTGTCCTGAACAAGGGTCGCCTTGAGCACCGTTTGCTTCTGCGGAACCCAGAACACTGGTGCCTCTTGGATGGCTTCAGATTCTGAACCTGAAAGAAAAAGAACAGGGGGTGTGGCTGAGGCCTGGAGAGATCAAGGCAAAGAAATATATAGGCAAGAACTTTCTTAAAGCTCTCCAGTAGCACAGGAAGTCATAGCGAGTATAGACAATTGGGATTGCGTGTAATTCAAAAATCTTCCTTGCAGCTAAGGAAATAACAGAGTGAAGAGAGCCACAGAATGGGAGAAAGTCTTTGCCAGCTAGACTGTAGAAGGGAATGGTATCTAGAATATATATATTTTTAAAACTCAAAACATTAACTCTCCAAATAATCCAATCCTCAAATGGCATATCCATCAGATGGTTCTCATCAGAAGAAGTGAAAATGCCTAATGGATGTATGAAAAATATTCATGGCAGTCGCCAAGAAAGAACAATCGAAGCTGGGCATAGTGGCACGCACCTTCAACCTCAGCACTCGGGAGGCAGAGGCAGGTGGAGCTCTGAGTTCAAGGCCAGCCTGGTCTACAGAGCAGCCAGGGATACACAGAAAACAACAACAACAAAAACAAATCCAGGCAAGGAAGTGGGAGTGACGTGCTGTGGGAATTCGTAAGCGAGCACAGCCAGGATAGAAATCGGTACGGAAGCCCCTCACATAACAAAAATCAGAACTGTGGTATGACCCAGGTGTGTACTATTCCTGAGCATATACCAGAGGGCATCTAACTCAGCAAGCCTCAGAGAGGCCTTGGTTAATACGCCATTCTCTAGAATCACAATATGGAACCAGCCTAGATGCCCGTCAGCAGGAAGGTGGACAGACAGGAAATGTGGTGTGCGCACAGCAGAGTTCTATTCAGTATAAAGTGTTATTTTACCTTCATTACCATGGCTGCACCACTAAGGCTGTAGCCTGGGGGGAATTCTGTTCCCCCAGACAGTGGCTCTGTTGCTGCTACTGAAGGTAGTTCTAACTAAGTCTCTATCATTCTAACAAAACTTGAGATTCAAAGACTAGGGTGAAACCTTGCAAGTGCAGTGAGTTAGAGTAGCACCTAGCCAACTTTCTGTCTTTGCCAGCATCCCAGAAGCCACTCCCTTCCACACTGCTCCAAATGAAAAACCCACACTAAGCTCTTCCCTGTTACTTCCTGTCAGTCAGTTGCTAACCCTGCCTCTCAAAGCCCAGGTTAACTTTATTTAATGAAGCCAAATGCAGCACATCTTTACACAATTAACAAACGCAGCATCGACAAATGTGACACACCTCTACACAGTTAAAGTAATATTCCGCAGCAAAAGACAACTGTAACGCACCTTTATGTGATTAAATGATATTCTACAACAATAAAAAAGAACAAAACCATGCCATTCATAGGAAAACTAACAGAACCAGAGATGATCACATAAAGGGAAAAGAACCAGACACACATCAATGCTTAGTCTCATGTGTGGGATCTAGATTTAAATATATGATCTGAAGGTGGAAATGGGAGAGATGTCCCCCAGAGGGGAACACGATGAATAGAGGTACAAAGAACAGATGCGAATGTCTGGAAACATTGTAACAAAATCCCGGATTCTGTACAATGAATATAGACAGCTAAAGAGTTAACACAAAAGGATAGGATGGGCAATTAGAAGGCTACAGTGTGTGGTGTGGGGGGGGGACCACTAAGGCTGCTGGAGTGGAGAGTGAACGGGAGATGGACTTCTGTCTTCCCAGAATTTTCAAATGACAAGAAACGCAAACTTCAGCCAGCCACCACTGACACCCAGAGGCCAGAGGTGAAGAGCCTATCTGTGCACTCAGAGTTGTGCAAGCCCCTTGTGCACTCCCGTGAGAACAAGCAAGCAGATGCAAGCTCAGTCACCAGCTGGCAGCCTGGTGGCACTGGCCAAGCTCACACTTGACCCTGAGTCATGCCATGGTGTGTCCAGGTTTCCTTCAGTTTGTATTTTCTATCTGGGCAGAAGTTGTTTGATTTTTTTTTACACCACAGTATAACAAATCACATTAAAAGTCAGAACCCACGGCTTACGTGGTTATTGTTAGCGTGTAAGCTTTATGCGACTGTCGCACAATTGGAGTATGTTTGCCTGGAAGGGAGACACTCCCACCCACTCCCCCCCAGCACAGCTTTTAGATCAGAGAAAAAGCCATCTGTTGCAGTTTGAATGTGAAATGTCTCCCACAGGCTCCTGTGTTTTTACATTTGTCTCCCAGCTGGTGTTTGGGAGGTCATAGAACTTTTAGGACGTTGAAACTCGCTAGAGGAAGTGGGTTCTGGGGGTTGTGAGGGCGGTAGCCGCCCCCTGACTCCAGCTTCATCAACTTGATACACTCAGGTGTGAAGCAGCTTGTCTTCTGTCTGCACGAGGACGGGCTGTCCCTTCAAACCGTGAGCCATGCTCACACCGTCCTCCTGTGCTGGTTCTTGTCAGGACACAGCAAAAAGAAAAATGGCTGACACGCCATCTGGCAGCAAGTGGTCGGCAGTGAGCCAGGAAGAGATTGTTAACGGGACCCGATGGAAATGAGATGCTTTGAAATCATTGTGCTAGTCTCTTGTTTCAAAGAAAAGCTATCCTCTTATGTTTCGCGGGCACATGTATTGTGTGTGTGCATGCGTGTGCCTGGGAGCACATGAACAAGGGGGCACCTGCAGATGGAGGTCAGGGCTGCCATCGGGTGTCCTCCTCAGTGGCTCTCCGGCTTCCCTGTCTTTGGAGACACCCGGTCTTTCACTGAACCTGGAGTTGTTTCAGCTAGACTGTCATACAACAATCCCAGACCCTCCTGCCTCCACCACCGGGATTGTAGGTGTGTGTCCCTCTCACCTGGGTTTTTATGTGGACGCTAGGAATCGAACCCCACGGAGCTGTCATTACCAGAAAGGCCAGGAGCCTGTGGATTGGCAGTTTCTTAATCCACCACCCCTCTGTCTCTGGTGATGGAAAACGCAGTCCATGGAGGTACAGCAGGACCCACCCAGCCCCACCTTAGTAGTTCTTAGTCATAGCATCATATTAGAATCGCACTTTAGCCTTGTGGGAAGGGTATGGGTGCCCATAAGCCAGTCAGGGTCACACTCCAGACACGGGCATCTTTACACGTGAATTCCTGGAGATGGACAGCCACGGGCTGAACCCGAGCTTCCCACACTTAGGTGTGCCTCACCACCGCTCAGTGGAATTGTCAGGAAGGCCGACCTCTGTTTACCAGAGGATGTGGCTTGGTAGCTCCCATCGCTCAAGCTCCAAGCTGATGCTCCTAGCCCAGTCGCCACTGTATGCACTCCGGCCTGGCCCCTCATCCCCTGCAGGCTTCTCTCTTCTTTTTTAAAAATTATCTATTTTACAGCCCTACAGTAGTTTCCCCTCCTTCCTCTCTTCCCAGCCATCCCCCTGCCCCATACACCTTCTCTCTGCCTGCTCCCAATTCCCTCCCCCTCCTTTTCTATCCAGAAAAGGGCAGGCCTCCCGTGGGTATCAACAAAACATGGTGTATCAAGTTGCAGTAAGACTAAGCCCTCCCTTTGCATCAAGACTGGGCAAGGCAACCCAGTATGAGTAGTGGGATCCCAAAAGCCAGCAAGAGTCAGAGACAGCCCAGCCCCCACTGTTAGAGCCCCACAGGAAGGTCAGCTACACAGCTGTCTCATGAATGCAGAGGGCCTAGGCCAGTCCCATGCAGGCTCCCTGGGTTTTGGCCTGGTCTCTGTGAGCTCTGTGAGGATAGTTGATCCTGTGTTTTTTGATGTTTGTTTGTTTTTTGTTTTGTTTTTTTGATGTCCTTGACCCCACTGGCTCCTACAATCCTTCCTCCTTCTCTTCACCAGATTCCCTGAACTCAGTCTAATGTTTGGTTATGGGTCTCTGCATATGTTTCCATCAGTTGCTGGATGAAGCCTCTCTGATGACCACTGGGCTAGACACCAATCCGTGGGGATGGCAGAATATCGTTAGGCATCATTACATTGACTTTTTTTTTTCTTCACTCATGTTTGGCTCTATCCTAGGTCTCTGGACCATCCAGTCTCTGGGTCTTGGTGCTCCAGGCAGTGTTGGGGTGGGCTCACTCTCCTGGCATGGGAATCAGCCTGGACCAGTCATCTGTCGGCCACCCTTACCCCGCCACATCCCAGAGGCAGGACAGACTGTAGGTCGAAGGTTATGTGTCTGGGTCAATGTGTCATTCCCTCCACTGGAAGTCTTGCTTGGTCACAGGAGATGGCCAGTTGGGACTATGTATTCCCTGTTGCTTGGAGTCATCTTGTAGATTTCTGGGAATTTCCCTTGCACTATATTTCAACCTCACCCCAACCCCCCCAGTCATATCTTTCATTATGCTCCCCTCAATCCTTCCCCCCACCCGATCCCCCATGACCCATCCCCACACATGGGGAAGCCCACCCAGGTTTCTATGGTTACAGGGTCCTGGATCTGGTAAGAGCTTGAGTTCTCCAGTTCCTCCCTGGGCACACCCCAACCCTCCTGTGTGACTTCCTGTGGCTGCTGGTTTCCTCTTGGATCCTCTCGGGTCCTGCTCCGGCACCATCAGCAGCATTGCCAGAGTTTCTGCCCGGGATGCATACTTTTCCCCGTCAGGCTGACATGGACTGGGGTTCCAGCCTTGTACTGTGTCACCCCCCCCCACAACCTTCTTTACAGTCTCCCCACAAGACAGAAGCGTTAGGAAAATGTACAAAGCTTCTTGGAGCTCCTAAGTGGTGTCACTTCCTGTCTTTATGATTAAAGACCAGGTTTCGTCCCCGTCTTGGACCTCAGTTCTCTGACACATAGGGATTGCGCTACATTGTTGCTAAATTCCCTCCCACCTCTATACAATAGCTTGTGGTCTTAAAGAGTGAGCAATTAGCTCACTTTCCTGGTTCAATTATATCCACCTCAGTGGAATAGAATGTGTTAGTGTTGCAGAAGGTAAAAACATGTACCCGTCGCAAAGAAAAATTGGGAGCTTCGTTAAGCACAGAAAATAGTAATTTTTAAACGACTGTCTGGGCTCATCTCTATGGTACGTAAAGGAAAGCAGTTTCAGCTGAGGGTGATGAGTCAGGTCCCTCGTCCCATTCTGTTTCTGACTCCCCTGAGAACTATGGTCGAATCTCAGCCTCCTGCCAAACACTGTATATCCAGAAGGGCCAAGAACAGTGTGCACATAGTGACCTCATTTTCATATGGGGTTCCTACCTTCAGGGAGGGAATTCACCAAAAAAAATCTTTCCAAGGGCTGCCTGGCTGCTGGTTCTAAAGGTGGCTTTAGATGACATCGTTTTAACTTTTGGTGGTTTTATTTCTGCCTGCAACCGGTACATTCTGTGCTTCAATAAGAAAAATGCGATTATGACCGAGCGGGAGAAGGAGAGACTTACTCTAACTGCCGTATAGCAAGACAAAGAGTAAACTGTCTTAAAACCTGTCAACAAGTTTCCACTCTCACCCAGAGCCTCTTGCCAATGACCTCCGCCGTGGAGACAAGAGCTGCAGACTCTGTTCAGGACCACTTGCACATCGGCATCTCCCCGAGGCCGAGACTCTGCCAGGCATGCGCACACTGTGATTCAGACGAAGGAAGGCCACTCTGAGATGGCTCCTTGCATGGGGGATATCGACAGAGGAAGATGTCTTCCTTATAGCTGGCATGGCTTGGTCTTGGACATTGCCATCGGAGTAGACCATAGATATGGAGTCTGTTCCTCCTTGGCCCAGTAAGTCCACGTGTCGCCTAATATTCCTTCACACCCATCATTCTGCTCAAGCCAGCCAGGGTAAACATGTTTGTCTGAATCTAAGATCCAGAGACAGGGTAAAGGCTGAGACCTGAAGGCCTTGGGGGCCGTTATGCTGAACTTCCGGAGACCATCAGCGACTACCGTCCAAGAGACAAAGAGAAGAGGTGATTGTTGCTTTAGAAAAGCCAAGAGCCAAATGGGGAGAGGAGAGGGAGGGCAGGGGGAGGAGGGGAAGGGCAGGGGGAGGAGGGGAAGGGCAGGGGGAGGAGGGGAAGGGCAGGGGGAGGAGGGAGGGCAGGCAGTACAGACAGGGGCTGGCGGGGAGGGCAAGCAGAAGGCCAGAGAGCCCTCTTCATGGCTGGGGGCAAAGAGTTTCTAATCCAGACATTATTTGCCTTGCAGCGACTGGCACTGTCCCAACTCTTGGTGTCAGTTCTTTAGTACAATCTGTTTGATCTTTTCGTGTGTGTGTGTGTGTGTGTGTGTGTGTGTGTGTGTGAGAGAGAGAGAGAGAGAGAGAGAGAGAGAGAGAGAGAGAGAGAGGTGGGGGGGACGGTCAGTTTGGATGAGTTCACAGATGCAACCACGAGGGCCAAGTCCCCTGAAGTCCGAGGACGGATTTGTGGCCAACCAGGCCATTGAAACACAAGGAGTGGGGAGAGTCCACTAATCTTCCCCATTCTCATAAGGACAATGCTCCACGTGACATCTCCGTCACCGTACCAGCAACCCTCAAGATTTCCATTTCCCGAGTGAGAAATTCAAGGATTTACAAAGGTCGCATGACGGCTTGCCCAGCAGTTCCAGTCAGAGCTGGCTGATGTCGAATCCAAGCTCCAGTA
This sequence comes from Mesocricetus auratus, assembly GCF_017639785.1. Taxonomy (NCBI): domain Eukaryota; kingdom Metazoa; phylum Chordata; class Mammalia; order Rodentia; family Cricetidae; genus Mesocricetus; species Mesocricetus auratus. Next base: position 58,653,014 of record NW_024429267.1, on the reverse strand, counting down.
TCGTCCTCCCTCACCGGCTCATAATGTGCTGCCAGTCTGGCGCAAAGCCAGATGACAGACACGACAAAGCAGCTGACAAGAGGCCGCTTAGGGGAGGAGACAAGCCCAGGGAGGACGTCTGAAGTTGACTGAGCACCGGAGCCTTCATTGACGACCACAGGCAGCACCGTCTGTCTTCACGGTGACTATGTCTTGGTTAGAGGTTTTGACTGAGTATTTGCAGAGGCTTCAGACCATTGCCAAGTTGCCCTGCACAAACTGACCAACTTTCTGTCCCGACACAGGGGCACTGTCATCTTAAAAACGATTATGCAGTTGTGAAGGGCTCGGTGGGCTCAGACCCTCGCTATGCAATCCAGGATGGGCGGGTTCAATCCCTGGAAGTCACGGGAAGATGGAAAGAACCAACGCCAGGAAGTCGTCCTCTGATCCCTATCAGTGTTTCGGTATGTGCCCAAGCACCCTAAACACAGACAACAATAATGATAGTAATAGCAATCTTATAAAGTAATTAAACACTAACGACAGAAGTGCTGTATTTCTGTGGGGTGGGGGGGGTGCTCCAGGTCAGTGGACTTCTGTGGCAGACTGAATGGAACTCTGGCCCCCATAAGCTCCTAGGGAGTGGCTCTATTGGGAGGTGTGGCCTTGTTGAAGTGGGTGTGGCCTGGTTGAAGTGGGTGTGACCTTGTTGGAGGAAGTGTGTCACTGTCGGGCAGGCTTTGAGGTCTCTTTTGCTCAAGCTTCTCTCAGTGTCTCAGGCCACTTCCGGTTGCCTTCTGAGCAAGATGTGGTAGCCAGCACCACATCTGCCTGCACGCCACCATGCTCCCCACCATGGTGATAATGGACTGAACCTCTGAAACTGTAATAGAGCTTGCCCAATTAAATGTTTTCCTGGTCACATTGCCATGGTCATGGTGTCTCTTCACAGCAACAGAAACCTAATGAAGACAGCCTCTGGGCAATTTGAATCTTCATTCTTTTGTTTTGTTTGTTTTTAAGCAAAAAGTCAAGAGAGGGATGTAACGGGCATTCTTCCTGCCAGCCTGGTCCCTGTACTGCGTCAGTCCCAAATGAACACGCAGAATTATATTAATTATGAAGCTGTTTGCTGTTTTCTATGGTTTCTTATTGGCTAGCTCTGACTTAATTATTAACCCATAACTGCTAATCTGAGTATTTCCACGTGGGCTTCTCTTACCGGAGAAAGGGTCCTGACCTCTTCCTCCTCTAGCATCCTACATGGTGTCTGACTCTGCATCTCTTTCCCAGAATCCTCCTCGAATTCCTAGTCCCACCTATCTTGCCTCCTTATTGGCCAATAGTGCTTTATTCAACAACCAATAAGATAAGCGCATATACACAGAAGGACTTCCCCCATCAGAGGGAAAATGTGGGAATCCAGCAATGGAGGCGTGTGCATTCTGATAACCAGCAGGCAAGCCTGAAGACCTGAGGGTGGTTACCCTTGAGCACCTTCCACGAGGGGCAGCGCCTGATGTGGCCATGGTGCTGCTGTTTCAAGCTCCCTGTTGCATTGTATTTCTTGTCTTCTTGTTTACATTTTAATGGTGTGTGTGTGTGTGTGTGTGTCTAGAGTTACAGGCGGTCGTGAGCTACCTGATATGAGTACTGGGAACTGAACCCAGATCCTCTGGAAGAGCAGTAAGCACTCTTGACCTCTGATCCATCCTTCCAGCTCCTTCGTGAGTCTTAAAAGCACGTCAAGGTACGAAATATTTTTACTCTCATAGGTGACTTATGGATATTGCGGCATTTTGCATTTAAATTCATTACCAGAACTCTCATAACTGGGTAAAATTAACACCAAGTAGAACTCCCGATCTCCCTAGGCTCTTGCAGGCTGCTAACTCGAAAACTACAACTCCCAGGATCCCGCGAGCCGAAGGGGTGGTCCCGGCCGAGGCCTAAGAGGCGGATCCCGCGGCCCGCGCACGCGCTCTGGCTCCCGAGTGTGTGTGTGTGTGTGTGTGTGTGCGCGCTCTCCTGCAGGGCAGGCGCAGCACCGTGGACACCTGCGACACCCGGAGCGTCAGGTGGGTAACGCGGGGTCTGCGGCGCAGCTGGGCCCCGAGCTCCAAGCGGGCGGGGCACAGAGCCAGGCTTCAGGAGAGGCGCCGGGCCGGGCTGGGCTTGGTGCCCGGCCCTGGGCTGCAGGGGAGGCCGGCGGGCTTGCAGGACCCAGGGCGGTGGACGCCGCCTGGAGCAGGCGCAGAGGTTGGAGGGGTAGGCCTGTGAGCCCCCCCGGGTGGCGCCCCGGACCGTCCCCACTGGAGCCTGCGCTGCCGCTGACCGCGGGGACGCACATGCTGGCGCCTGGGAAGGAGGGATGGTGCGCCTTTGGCACAGGTGGCCTGGAGCAAGGAGCGATGAGCAGAGGGGGCCTGGGCCGCGCCAGCTGCGTTTAAAGCAGTGCCTGGGCCGGCCTGTCCTGACCCTTCGGCGGTTGGGGCTCCGTAGGGAACCGGCCGGGCGGTCGGTGATAGGAGCTTGTCTGGCCTGCCTGGCAATGCGGGGGGAGCCGCAGGAGGAGGACCCTGATGGGCTTGCCTGTAGGAACCCGTCTTCTCATCCTTGGTGGGAGTCCTGGGTCAAAGCTTGGGACCCCTCACCAGGGTCATGCTGCATGCAGCCAATATCTTCAGGCCTGTGTCAGCCAGCCCCCAGAGCCAACTGGGAAAGGTATTTTAGGATTATAGCATAAATTGAAATCTCACAGTTCATCTTCCGTATCTGGACTGTTGGGGGGCGGGGGCTGGATGTTGAAATCTTGGCTCCTTCGCCGGCCATGTCCCTTTAAGTAACACACTCGTCTTCTCTGGTCTCCGCCTTTATCATCTGTAAAATAGAGTGGTGGGGCTTGGGGGGTGGGGTAGGACCTTCGCGGATCTCCTGTGAGGATTCCATGAGGTAATGCTGGCCAGGCTTTCTGTCTGGGTCCGGAACGCTGTGAATGCATCCGATGCTAGCAGGCACAACCGATTGCAGAAAAGAACCTGGCTCCTGCCTTTCCCCCAAGCTAGCTGCTCCCAGGCCACCAGGATCTGGGAGCTCAACCAGTGGACCCTTTCAAATGAAGGGTCTCAGACGGAAAATAGGTTCCTTGAGCTCAGAGGTGGCTGGCAGGTCACTTCTGAGCTCAGAGCCCCCAGGGTCCTACAGAAGGGAGCGGAGGAGAGCAAGGGTGCTGGTGAGCAGATCTTCCCTGCGGCTGTTGGGCTGTCAGGACATCTTTAGTGCTTTTTTGTTTTTCAGTGTGGAAGATGGAATGCAAGGCCTCATGTGTGCCGGGCAAATGATGTCCTGTTGAGCCACCCGGCCCCAGCACTCTCCTTCTTTTTGCTTTGCAGCCTCTCTGTTTTGGTTTTCCAGACAGGTTTTCTCTGTGTAGCTTTGGAGCCTGTCCTGGAACTCGCTCTGTAGACCAGGCTGGCCTCGAACTCGCAGAGATCCGCCTGCCTCTGCCTCCGGAGTGCTGGGATTAAAGGTGTGCGCCACCACTGCCCGGCTGCTTTGTAGTCTTAAGTTTCCCAGGCACACCAGAACTGTGATCCTCCTGCTTCATCCTCCCTAGTAGTTAGGACGGCAGGTTTCTAATCAGCCTTTTGGTTGGCAAGCTCTTGCTTTCTGAAATAGCAAAGGCAAGCCAAGACTTTTAGAGGATAATGAGAGAGACGGAAAATTAAATTACCCAACGCTCCACTCCTAAGAGGCCTTGTCAGTCCCCTCGACTTGGTTGCTGCAGGGATGGGCTCCCTCAGGAAATGCTAAAATGATCCCCAGGGTTTTCCAAGTTGGGTGAGATACTGGAGAGAAAGGGAAAATCCAGAGATGATGGGGCCCGGCGGTGGTGGCGCACGCCTTTAATCCCAGCACTCCGGAGGCAGAGGCAGGCGGATCTCTGTGAGTTCGAGGCCAGCCTGGTCTACAAAGTGAGTTCCAGGACAGCATCCAAAGCCACAGAGAAACCCTGTCTCGAAAAACCAAAAAAAAAAAAAAAAAAAAAAAAAACAGATGATGGGGGGGGTTTGCAGTTCAGGCTTGAGTTTGAACTTCAGCCCCATCCTGTAATAGCTGTGGGACACTGAACAAGCCATACAGTAGTTCCCAGCTTTTGTCCTTTAGTGTGAATGGGGTTCATAACACATACTTTAGGTTTGTAGCAAGGATGAGGCACATACATAGAGGACTTAGCATGAGTCGGTAAACAGGTTGTTGTTGTAGAACCGCTATGAGAATGATTGTAGGCACAGTGCTTTACTTCCATTGGCTATCTGAATCCACAGACCTGGGCCCCGCCGCCCCCACCCTCTGTGGAGTATAAGTGCCATCTCTCAGTCTACTAAGTGGGGGTTGAAGTGATTAAGAATTGGTGTAGCGTAGTTTATGTCGTTTAAGTGCCAGGGTTGGGTCTCACCACCTGGCATCTCTCTGATTGGTCCATTCCTTTCTCCGCTGCCTGTGGGCTCTGATGTCGTGGAACCCGGTTAGGACCCAGGACAGGCCTTTCTGGTGTTATAGTGGGGTCTTAGCAACACTTTTGTGTGAGAGCTGGCCCCACGTGTGATGCTGAAGGAGGCGGCCCCCTGGGTGAAATTAGGTGAGGCCTGAGGAAGGAGCAGCCTGCAGGAAGCCTCCTTATCTCTAGTCCCTGGGCCTCACGGGTGGGTGAGAGCAGCCCGGGTGGGTGAGTCCGCAGCCTGGGTAGGACCTGGAGGGCTTTAGTCGGGAGAAAACCCGTGTTTATCTGCTGGGAAGAGTGGAAGTTGTGTGTACCTCAGGCAGAGCTCTGGTTTGGGAGCAGAGCTGTGGGTGTGAGGTGAGGGAGCCCTACGCCGAGCCCTGACGCAACCATGTCAGCCCTGGCTGCCTGAGAGACCTCGCTCATAAAATGAAGACTTGGGAGAATTCATCTCTAAAGAGTCTTTTAAGCCGGGCGGTGGTGGCGCACGCCTTTAATCCCAGCACTCGGGAGGCAGAGGCAGGTGGATCTCTGTGAGTTCGAGGCCAGGCTGGACCGACAGCCTCCAAAACAATACAGAGAAACCCTGTCTCATAAAACCAAAAAAAAAAAAAAAAAAAAAGAGTCTTTTAGTTCTAAAAGGTGCTGGTTTTGTAATTGTGTATTGATGGCTGAACCCTCTCAGCCCACCTCCAGGGCAGGGTGGATAATCGTCACCCCAGCTTGCTACCTAGACTCTCTTTAGGTTGAGAGAGTGGCCACAGCCAGGTGTTTTCTCTGCCTGGCTGGGTGAGAGTAATTACAGCAAGAAGCCTTGGGTTGCTAAGTTACCATGGAAGGCCTTTGGATCTGTGTTTCCAGAGCCTTCCACACCTGCTCTGCCCTTGAGTCATAAATCCCACTGCTCTGAGTTCTCCCCGGCCCACCTAACACTGGGGGATCCTGTCAGATATGATGTCAGCTAGGTGTGGGACTTAAAAAAGTGATCCCTGGGGTCAGATGTGTTCCCATCCTAGTGACCTTACTTGGGCTAGATGCCCTTGAGCATGTAACCTGCGCATAAGGTGCGGTTTTCTCATATTGAGAGAAAATTAAGGGCTGGGGCTATAGCTTAGTGGTTTGCCTAGTGCAGAGGCCGCCTGAGCTTGGCTCCCAGTACCGCCAAAGCAATGAACCCCCTAGGCCCACATTGGAAGGATTTTTGAGGCACCCGGAAAGGACCAAGGCTCAGGACAATGCCTGGAATAAGCTGGTAGTCGCAGCGGCCTAAACCCTTTGCACCAGAGGCCGGCATGCTGGGCCAGCACAGGTGAGTCTTCCATTTTCAATGTCTTCCACACTGTCACCAGCACCTGCCTGCCCTCAGCCCCAGTGTATGTATCGGAACATCAGACCTTCCGTGCTGCAGGCCCCTTCCTCGCCATGGGCCTAAGCCACACCTCAGGGAGGAGACCAGGACCCTTGCTGTCTATCCTTGGCGATGCTGCCGTCGCGGTCCTGGCTTCCTGTGGGTTGCTGGCTCGCCAGGGATGAACCGTACCCAGGGGCCCGCAGTGGAGGTTCGAATCAGGGATCATGTTATGTTGGGTGCCAGAGCTCTGAGGAGGTGATGGCAGCTGCTGTTATGAGGACCTGGAGACACTTGTCCAGGCGCTTCTCTCCCAGAGGCCTGCCTTCCGACTGCCAGGAGGGTGACGTGGCATTGCCAGTGTCCCACACTGGCAGCTGCTTAGAATACGAGGCCTCATTTGCACCACTTCCATACTACAAAGCAGCGGTGCCTTCCCCGGGGAAGCTTAGGTCGGGGCAGCTTTTCTAGAAAGTCTTAAGTGTGGAAGCTGTCTCAGTCTGCACTGCCCTGGGCCGTCGGCTTGACCAGTCATGTGAGCAAAGTGAGCCTTTAGTAATGGAGGGGAATCCTCAGCTCGATCCACCATTTCCTTGTGGCTGGGTCCCGTCAAGAGGATTGCAGAACTGCATGCCGGACAACTCTTCCCTGAAACTGAGCACATGGCAGAGTCATCCGGAAGCTTTATCAAAACGTGGGTTCCTAGGCCCAACTGAAAGAATTCAGGGTCGTGGCGGATGTAGGCCACACGAGCAGAAAGAGTTGCACCCTACCCCTCAAGCAAGCTGTTACAACCCTATAGGGCCCCTGGGTCTTCCTTTCCCCCGGGAAGGAGCCTGTTCCTTTAAGTATCCTACATACGGTAGAGTTGCTAGTGTTTTCCCCACTGGGATGCCTGGAGGTGAGTGTCTCACAGAGATTCACACAGTGAACTCAGGGCTCAGGTGTGTAGACTGAACTTGACAAGAAAGATACACCCAGATTGAGGCATGTGTTAGGAAATACCTCTCTGGCTTTTAAAACAGTCAAGGTTGGGGCTGGAGAGACAGCCTAGAGGTTAAGGGCATTTGTTCCTCTTGCAGATGGCCAGAGATTGATCCCTGGTACCCACATGGTGGTTCACAACCATCCGTGACTTTAGCTCCAGAGTATCCAACACCCTGTCTTCCATGGGTACAGTACACATGGTACACACACACACACACACACACACACACACACCACTTGTAACATAAAAGCAAACCTTAGAGAAACTGTCAAATCATAGGAAAGAAAGACTAAGGGAGGCGAGAGATGGCTCTCTTCATCCTGGCTTGGATTTTGGACACAGCCTAGGGCCCATGTAGTAACAGTATTGGTTTTGTTAATTTGTATTATGTGAGAGGATACTGCTCTCAGAAATATATACTTAGGTAGTAATGGCTGTCGGGGAAGATGTCACCAGAATTTTTGTTTGTTTTGATTTTGAGACAAGGTCTTGATAAGTATCCGGGCTGGTCTTAAACCCTCCTGTCTCCACTCCCACATGCTGGGGTTGCAGGCAAATGCCACCCCACCTGGCATCCGGTTTATTTTTAAATAGCTCAGAAAAGAGTTTGTATGTGACAAACAGTGACAGATGTGTCAACTTAGGGAAGAACAGTGGGGGGGGGTAGTGTTCCCGCACTGTGCGACTTTTATGAGTTGAAGTTGCTTTCTTGTATGATGAAGTGACTGCCGATTGCAGACACTAGAGCCAGCCCCCACGGACCGGGGACCAGAAGTCTCCTGTGTCCTTTTTTTTTTTTTTTTTTTTTTGGTTTTTCGAGACAGGGTTTCTCTGTATTGTTTTGGAGGCTGTCAGTCCAGCCTAGCCTCGAACTCACAGAGATCCGCCTGCCTCTGCCTCCTGAGTGCTGGGATTAAAGCGTGCACCACCACCGCCCAGCTCCTGTGTCCTTGAATAGCTCTCTGCCCTCCCTTCCCTTGCGCCATCTGTAATATGAATGAAGATGTCACCCAGTCAGTGGGTATTGGCTACAGTGGTGTCATCATCATTAGGACGGAGGAGGCTGACAGTGACACCGTAGTGACGAGACCAAGGGAAACCCAAGCTGAGACTCTCATCACCCTCCTGCCACCAAGGCAGGGATGCAGGTTCCCTGGCCGCCGAGTGGTTTGCTTACAAAGGGGCTTTGCAAGTTCCCCTTAAGCCCGAGGAGACTCGGCGGTGAACCCAGCTTTCCCGGAAGCCTCAATCCCCCTGCTGTCTCCAGCCCAAAGCCTGGAATCCTCATTGTGCATGGCCTGGGCTCTGCTTAGGTGGGGAAGGCATCCCAGACTTGGAGGTCTCATGGTTTGCTGGGGCAGTCTGGGGAGATGGACACACCACCAGCCCACACCCTCTAAGCCCTTGCCTAGAGCTCACCCTGGTGCCCACCTCCAGGTAGATCTCTTTTGGGTGGTCTCTTGTTGTACCTGTGTGTGCTGGGCATACTTCCTGTGTTTTTAATTGTTTCTCCTACCGTGGGCATCTCCTGGAGTCTTGATGGATTCCGAATCGTTTGGGGTCTAAGCCCCACCTGACAATGACGTTTTGGGGTCTGGGTAGTCACTGTAAGAATTACTTTTGAGCCGGGTGGTGGTGGTGGTGCATACACCCCTTTTATCCCAGCGCTTAGGAGGCAGAGGGAGGTGGATCTCTGAGTTTGAGGCCAGCCTGATCTACACGTTTCAGGGCAGCCAGGGCTACACAGAGAAACCCTGTCAAAACAAACAAACAAAAAACCTAGAAAACCAACAACAACAAAAAATGTTTTTTCTCCCGCAGTTTCACGTTAAGACCTTGTAATATATTCATATGCCCCGTGTGAGCCTAAGACAGGGTTATGCTCTTCCTCTCCCGTTGTGTCCCTGTGTGTGACCACATCGGTGCTGCTCTGACACTCGGGAGGACACCGGGCTGTGGTCAGGTGTCTGCATCACTGGGCAACAGTACCCTGGGGAGAGGGTTGCAGGCCCACCTGGGAGGCTGAGCCCCCCTGCAGCTCACCTGAGCCCTCCTTCCTGCACAAGCAGGGCAGGGCTAATCACCCCTCCCACCAGAGCAAAAGGGGGTGAGCCCCCGTGGAAGTTGTTCCCTTTGGAGTCGAAGCTCATTCATGGTCTCAGCTGCTGACAGGGGATTCGTGTCTCCAGCTCTTGAGTTCAGGAGGGTGTTTTCTAGGTCACGGTGTCAGTATGAATGTGAGTGGGCAGGAGAGATGGCTCAGTGGTTAGGACCCCATAGTTCCCATTCCCGGGCACGTCTGCTGGTTTATGCATGTCTGTAACTCCAGCTCCAGGGGAACCCCAACAGCTCTGACCTCCGCAGGAACTGCCTTTGTGCGGGCGCACACACACAATTACACAATTAAAAATAAAATAAAAATCTAAAAACAAACAAACCAGCAAGCCTGTGAGCTCAGAACTGCTCACCGCACCTTTATGGTTAACTGCTAAGTGTTACGAGGGAGCTTGGGCTGCCTGCATCTTAATGAATGAATGACTTCCCTCCCAGCAAGTCCAGTGTGCAGGGTTCAAAGGTACAGGTTTTCTCAGCCTTCGGCTCACATGTGGTTTTGCTGCACACACAACCACCGTGTAACACACGCCAGGTCATGTACCTCCTGGTAAAACAGGAAGGTAGAGGAGATTGGAAGAGATTGTCCTGGGGGCCAGCCTGGCCTTGTGGAGAGTTTGAGTTTACCCATTCAGAGTGACTGGGACGTCTGTGTGCCACCCAGAGCTTCCACAGTTCACTAATAAACACATGATGTGTTCCGACTACAAACACTTTTCAGTGTCGAAGTCGGGATCCTACCATTCCCGATGATACTCCTGCAGCTGGAGCCCAGGTGCCAGGGTTGCTGTCCTTGGACCAGAGCTTATGGACGAGCGCACACCTGATTTTACCGGGTGGCGTGAGGCCGGCCACCCCATCCTTGCCTTCCCTCAGTTTGTACAGTTGTCAGAGATGACAGCCCTAGTCTTTCATCTCTGACATTTTATCTGTGGAAACCAGAAGAGAGCCGTGAAAGGCTGCACTGTGTCCCCCTGGCCCAGGACGAATGCTGGACCTCCAACCTCCATTACTGCCAGGAGGTAAGTTTGTTGTTCAAGCCACCCAGCCTATGGTGTCAGTGCGGCCAAGCTCTCAGCAAGTAGAGCTTTAACAGTCCCCTCCCTGACCCCAGGTTCCAGGTCACCTGGCTTCCCTTCCCTATTGTCTCCCGATCTGTGAGTTTGCAGCCCTGACTTGTCTAGGAATCCTGGGATGCTTCCTCCTTATCAGACCTTATGGCCTGTGTGGGGTTGTCTGTGCCTGTCTGACCAGGGCATTCAGAAAACGGAGACTGTGTGCATGCTAGATGTCCAGGCTGGCAGGCGATCCTGCCAGCACGAGATCTCACCCTCGCTGCTGGGCTTGTGGACAGGTGTGTCAGCGTCCTTATGTCTGTCTGTGTGTAAGGGCTATTGTGGACATACAGCCCCGCTCTGTCACTGAGTGCATCGTAACCACGCTCCCGTTAAGGTTTCTAACTGTAACAGTGGCAGACAGATGTGCCCAAGTCCCCAGATGAGGAGAGGGTTTTGCGGGGAAAAGGGAACCAGCTCAGGCCGTGAAGCCCATTCTGTCTCCGTGTGGACTGCTGTACCCCCCTGACCTGCGCCTCCTCTGGGGACCGTTAGGGCTAGCCCCTTGGGGAGCAGGAGTTAAAACAAAAGCCGGGCCAGGTGACCCGCGGCACAGTGGAGCACAGGGCTCGTCGGTGGGGACTGACGGGAGGCCACTCTTCCTGAGTGATGGCGGGCCCATTCCCAGCGGCTCTCGCTGCTCCTCAGTCACTGCTCCTCAGCACGTGTGCCTTGCTGTGACCCCTGAGTCACGCCAGGTGTCACGGGGGCTCCGAGTGTCTTCTGCTACAGTGAGAACTTTGAGGCCAGGGATGCCATTCGTCATTCTCGTGTCTGACGCAATGCAGAGCCTCATTTCCCATTCTGGTGGCATTCTCTTAAGCGTTTGGACTCTGTTCCATAAAAATATGCATACGCGTTATAACACACAGTTTACATGTCTTTAGACATAAGTTTGCACATGCATGTGTCCTAGGTGTGCATATATACATATATATGCAAGCACTCACACACACACAGTATTGCTCTCCTCCACACACACGGACTTGCACATAAGATGAGGGGGAAATCGGGTTCACTTATCCACACACACTGACTTGTACATGAGGGGGAAATCGGGTTCACTTACTGCGACCCACTCACCCGTGCTGCCCTGCGAAGCAGGGTTGCTGACTAAGCGGCGTTGGCTGGTGTGGATCCCTCAGTGGCTAGCACACCATGCTAGTGGTTAGTCACCGTCAGTGTTGGGCCTGTCCCCATCCATCCAGCGCCCACCACTGGGATGATGAAGAAAGTACACTACGGTCTTTTGTCATGAGAGACTTGAGGACACAGCTTCCCAGAGTCACAGCTCCAGGCCTTAGCAGGCATGTTTTGTCTCCAAGGCAGTTCTAGATCCTGTCAAGAGCCTGGCTTCTTGCTGGAGGTGGAGGGTGGGGCTGTCTCCCCCTCTGCCTCACCTGGGCGTCATCCTGAGCTCTCTGCTCCTCACCTCTCCTGGAGGGAAGGCCCACTGCACAGACCAGGCTGTCCCACGGCGGGAAGCACGAGCCATGCTTTCCAACCAAACCCTCGCCTGAGTCCCCCACGCCAGGGTACAGGGTGCTGAAAGTGACCTGAGTCAAGCCATTGGTGCCATGCCCTCCCTCCGTAGTGGGCGTCTTCTCCATGTTATTTCTAGGACCCTGGCTTCCTTGAGTAAAGCAACCTGAATTTGAATTCTCAGCGCCCACATAAAAAGCCACGCACCGTGACTTGTAACACCTGTAACCCCAATGCTTCAGGCTGGGGATTGGAGCCAGACAAGATGATCCTGGAGCTTGCTGGCCAACCAAGCCAGGCTAGATTGGTGAGCTCCAGGTTCAGTGAAGAGGACCCCCAAAATAAGGTGGGGATGGGGAGATGGCTCAGCGGTTAAAAGCACTTGTTGCTCTTAGGTCCCAAGTTTGGTTCCCGGTTCCCACATGGTCGCTCACAACCATCTGGGGCTCCAGATTCAGGGCTTTGGATGTCCTTTTCTGACCTCCAAGGGCACCAGGTGCTTACATGACGTACAGACATACACGCAGGCACGCATAGACATCTAAAAGAATAAGGAGGGAAGCCATCAGGGAAGGTACTTGTTGTCCACCCGTGGTCTCCATGGGCATGTGCACACATGTGCGTGCCCACCATGTCTTCACACGCTAGTCACGCACAAGTTTGTTTCCAAAAAAGTTTATTTACAGCCCCCACACACACAGCAGAGCAGGGGAGGGGCACAGAAGCCACTTCTGCTGAGGGGTAGACTCATGGTTACAGTCCAGTTAAAGCCCCGAGGTCATTTTTTCTTGGACTGGTACTGAGATTGGAGCTGGCCCTTTTGATGTTTTTTGTTTGTTTGTTTGGTTGGTTGGTTGGTTTTTCCAGACAGGGTTTCTCTGTATTGCTTTGGAAGCTGTCCTGGAACTCACTCTTGTAGACCAGGCTGGCCTTGAACTCACAGAGATCCACGTGCCTCTGCCTCCCGAGTGCTGGGATTAAAGGGGTGCGTCACCGACGTCTGACACCCTTTTGGACTTCTCTGCCCTCGTCCAGACTTGCTTTTAAACTGTCCCCACAGCAAGACGTGGTTGGGGGAAACTGCAAGGACCTCCGCCTCCTCCTTCTTCTCTGAGCATCCTTCCTGCAGCGAGAAGTCGCAACCCCCCAGCCAGCAGTCAGGGAGACTTATGCAAGGAAAGTACAGATCTCTTATGGCAAGGAAAGTACAGATCTCTTACGTGTAGGGTAGGAGTGGGGAGGTTGTTAAATTAGGGTTCCTTTTCTATCGAAAGAGCCTGGTGTGGTACAGGCAGGGTCTTAGTGTAGCTGTCACGGGTGCTACAAACACTAAGATACTGAGCAGGGCCAGGCTATTTTCAAGATGCACGAGGTCAGCCCGTCCAGTCCAGAAACAGACGGGCTGCTGCTCTGTGTGTGTGTGTGTGTGTGTGTAACCATCACAGACCTCCCCATCCTGTCCAGATCCCATCTGATAGGAGGCTCTGGGCACTTTTGGAGCCCAGAGGGTGGGTGTCTCCTTCAGTCCTCACAGCATGCTAACCTGCAGACCCTAAAGAACCAGCATAGGTGGAGACCTCTGCCTCTCACCCAAGGAGCCTCTCCAGCCCCTGTTTATTTTTGATTAAAAGTGCCCTCTGCTTCTGTCTGGTATCTCTGATTCTGCCAAAACTTTTGATCTTGCTGGCTTAAGTAAGATGCTACAGTGTAGTGAGGGTGATGCGGGGTGTGTGTGTGTGTGTGTGTGTGTGTGTGTGTGTGTGTGTGTGTGTAAGACAGGAAGGATTGCATGGTGGCCCCTGACTGCCCCTACACCCTGGCTCCTTCCACAGTGACAAAATAAGGGACTCCATGATAAGATTCCCCCAGAAGGAGATTTAAAGCAAGGATGAAGAATGAGAATCCATTGTCTTCATCCGTCCTGGCTCACCTGAGCCAGTGTGGGGAGGGAGAGCAGCTAGAAAGACTAAGCCAGAATGGCTGCGGTCTAACCCCGTGGATGGACCCAGAGCCCATATAAGCCCGCACACAGTCCCAGCAAGGAGGAGTGTGGGTTGCACACCGGGGTGGCACAGTCCCGGTTGCTGGATTCCTGTCACTCAGCCGTGGTCCAGGCTGCCTGACTGTAAGTAACAAGGTTGGCTGGAGCCCAGCCAGTACCCTCCGTGCTTTAGACCACACGGTTCGGCAGAATGCTTACTCACATCAAAACTTCACGTTTTTCCCTCTTGAAAGGGTAACACAAGCACCTGGCATGCCCAAGGTCTTTGTAGGACCTTCCACGTCTGTCCTGCCCTGGGATGAGTGCTCATACCTCACCAGAAACCTTGTCCGCCCTCTGAGTGCCCAGAAACAGCCAAGGCCTGATGTCTCCCTTGAGTATCCCGGCTTTCTATGGACACTTAGGTTGCCGCAGTCCTACTTCTGTCCAGCAGAGGGCACTCACGTCAAAGCTGTTGATCCTCTAACTCAGTGTTTGTTGCTGTGAGGGAGAAGTCTTAGGGAGGCAGTTTCATGTGTGCAGATTAGGAGGGTCACAGGGATATGGATGCAGCCTCATTCCGCTGGGTCTGAGAACGTCACTCAGGGAGCTGTGCCCTCCCGTCATGTGCTTGTCTGAGAGACGCCAGAAACCACAGTTCAGTCTGGCTTCAAAGGTGAAGTTTCTCACAGCAGACTTGGGAACGTCACCAGGGTCCCCTGTGTCTTCTGCTGTGCCGTCCTTAGCATACTGTCTGTGCCCTCAAGCCAGCTTGCTTGTGGTTGGCTTGCTTGTGGCCCTCGGATGGGAACAGGAGCTGGCCTCTCTCCAGGCTGACTGCTCCCCCCCCCCTTGCAGCACGCCACTGCACTGGGTCAGAGCTCCAGAGGCGAGCTCTCTGCACCCTGGAAGCCACGCGTCTCTGCCTCCTCTGGGTCCCAGGACGACTCAGCACAGGGGCTCGGGGGAAGGGTGATCACACTGGAGAGCCCCTAGGAAGGGCAGGCAGGGGTGGAGATGCGCACCTTGAGCCAACTTAACCTGGAGGCCCAGGCCAGGGTGCATCGGTCGGGCGACTTCTGGCCATGCTCACTGACTGGTTACTCTTCTTTGGGAAGATTTCTGTGCTTAGACTTAAAACACTGTTCCAGGTGGCCGTGATGGGAAGGGACGGTGTCTGCCTAGCACTGGCCAGCCTGGACGGCCCCAGTGAACCCAGGCTGCTTCGGAATACACATGGCTTCTGTGGGTGACCCTTCACCGAGTGTCCCGACCCTTTTCCTGGCACTGGAGGCCTCACCTATCAGGGAACCTGGCTGAATGAAATGGTTCCTTTCGCACATCAGAAGACAGTTGGGTACCAGGGTTAGTGTTTCAGCCGGAGCATCACTCCTGACCGCCAAAATCTGTGATGGGGCTGCCCAATGCTTGCCTTTTCAAAAGGGTACCCGAATACCCCAAGAAAGGTCACCCAGGCCACGTGAATGAACGTACCTGGCCTTTAGTGTGCCTTGTGCTAGGACTGTCTAGTGACTATACTATCCCAAATGTAAGGGGTGCTGCTCGACACACAGGCATCGCAGGGGTGCCACTCGACACAGACATCCCAGGGGTGCCACTCGACACAGGCATCGCAGGGGTGCCGCTCGACACACAGACATCGCAGGGGTGCCGCTCGACACACAGGCATTGCAGGGGTGCTGCTCGACACACAGGCATTGCAGGGGTGCTGCTCGACACACAGACATCGCAGGGGTGCTGCTCGACACAGGCATCGCAGGGGTGCTGCTCGACACAGGCTGTTCATCCACAGCTGAGCTCTGCTTCTGAGTGATGCCGGTGTGGTCAGAAGGGTAGCCCATCTAAACAAGTGGCTCCTGGGTCTGTTGGGGTGACTCTGTAGGTAATGTGCTGCCCACTTGCCTCTATAATGCTAGCACCAGATAGGCAGAGACGAGGGTCCTGGAGGTCACTGGCCAGCCAGTCTAGCTGAGTCAGTGAGCTCCAGGTTCAGTGAGAGAGACCGTCTCAAAAAATACGAGGTGTAGAGCAACCAAGGAAAGACACTTGATGCTGACCTCTGGGCCTCCAAGCATGCATGGATACATGTGCCCATAAACACATACACACACACACAAGTGAAACTTAAAAAAAAAAAAGCATAGAACTTGTAAATTTGACTCACGGATCCCTTTTAGTAAAAGTCACTTATTTTTTTCATGTCTGGCTGTAGCTGTTACCAGGGAGCTCACGGCAGGAGTGTGCTGAGACGCCTGGCTGGGTTGACTCCTCTCTCTCTCTCCCCCCTCTCTCCCTCCCTCCCTCCCCCTCTCCCTCCCTTCACAGGCTTGTCCTCTGGCGCACATAGGGATGGATGGGTGAAGCCCACCTGGGCTGTGGCACTGCCCAGCATCCATCGTCTGCCCCAGGCCCCTCGGTGGCGATAGGATGCACCTCTCTGCCGTGTTCAACGCCCTCCTGGTGTCTGTGCTGGCCGCGGTCCTCTGGAAGCACGTGCGGCTGCGGGAGCATGCGGCCACCCTAGAGGAGGAGCTGGCGCTTGGACAGCAGTCCCTGGACCCAGTCTCGGGGCTGAGGATCGACTACCCGAAGGCCCTGCAGGTCCTCACGGAGGGCGGCACCCACATGGTGTGCACGGGCCGCACCCACACAGACCGCATCTGCCGCTTCAAGTGGCTCTGCTACTCCAACGAGGCGGAAGAATTCATCTTCTTCCACGGCAACTCGTCCGTGATGCTGCCCAATCTGGGCTCCCGGCGCTTCCAGCCGGCCCTCCTGGACCTGTCCACTGTGGAGGACCACAACGCCCAGTACTTCAACTTCGTGGAACTGCCCGCCGCCGCCCTGCGCTTCATGCCGAAGCCGGTGTTCGTGCCTGACGTGGCCCTCATCGCCAACCGCTTCAACCCCGATAACCTCATGCACGTCTTCCACGACGACCTGCTCCCCATCTTCTACACGCTGAGGCAGTTCCCCGGCCTGGCCCAGGAGGCCCGGCTCTTCTTCATGGAGGGCTGGGGCGAGGGCGCCCACTTCGACCTTTACAAACTCCTCAGCCCCAAGCAGCCGCTGCTGCGCTCGCAGCTCAAGACGCTGGGCCGACTGCTCTGCTTCTCCCACGCGTTTGTGGGCCTGTCCAAGGTCACCACCTGGTACCAGTACGGCTTTGTCCAGCCCCAGGGCCCGAAGGCCAACATCCTCGTGTCCGGCAACGAGATCCGGCAGTTCGCCCGCTTCGTGACCGAAAAGCTGAATGTGAGCCACGCGGGGGCGCCCCTGGGCGAGGAATACATCCTGGTCTTCAGCCGCACCCAGAACAGACTCATCCTGAACGAGGCAGAGCTGCTGCTGGAGCTGGCACAGGAGTTCCAGATGAAGACGGTGACGGTGTCCCTGGAGGACCACAGCTTTGCAGACGTGGTGCGGCTGGTCAGCAACGCCTCCATGCTAGTCAGCGTGCACGGGGCCCAGCTGGTCACCGCCCTCTTCCTGCCCCGCGGGGCCACCGTGGTGGAGCTCTTCCCCTACGCTGTCAATCCTGACCACTACACCCCCTATAAGACGCTGGCCACCCTGCCCGGCATGGACCTGCAGTACGTGGCCTGGCGGAACATGATCCGGGAGAACACGGTCACGCACCCCGAGCGGCCCTGGGACCAGGGGGGCATCACCCACCTGGACCGGGCGGAGCAGGCCCGCATCCTACAGAGCCGGGAGGTCCCCCGGCACCTGTGTTGCCGGAACCCAGAGTGGCTGTTCCGAATCTACCAGGACACGAGGGTGGACATCCCGTCCCTCATGCAGTCCATCCGGCGTGTGGTGAAGGACCGGCCAGGACCACGGAGGCAGAGGTGGACAATCAGCCTGTACCCGGGCAAGGTGCGGGACGCCCGGTGCCAGGCGACCGTGCAGGGTGCCGCTGAGGCCCACCTATCGGTGTCCTGGCAGATCCCATGGAACCTCAAGTACCTGAAAGTGCGGGAGGTGAGGTACGAGGTGTGGCTGCAGGAGCAAGGGGAGAACACGTACGCGCCTTACATGCTGACCCTGCAGAACCACACCTTCACCGAGAACATCAAGCCCTTTACCACCTACCTGGTGTGGGTCCGCTGCATCTTCAACAAGACCCTCCTGGGACCTTTTGCAGACGTGCTGGTGTGCAGCACGTAGCCCGTGGCCGGGCCTCAGGATGGCGGGGCTTTTGCGGCTCAGCTTCCCAAGGTCCGCAGTCCTGCTGGCGACTGTGGTGACGACTCACCCGTTTACTGAGCAGGCCCGCCCCCGGCGTCTTCTTACTGCTGTGGGTGTGCTGTTTGCAGGACCCTTTGCCCTGAAGACGCGGGTGTCCGCCCCCCTCTGCCACCCTGGTCATCCCCCCGGGAGGAATGCCTCTGTGGTGAGGAGGAGGCACAGGCAGGCCCCAGGGATCTGCTCTCGATAATCGATTGTGCTGTTCCTTCTGTGGCCTTGGTACAGGTCCTGGCTTCTAGAAAGAGTGGTCATGTGGTTGGTTGGTGGGCTAGGCAGATAGGTCTCTGCGAATTTCACCTGTAGCTGGGTGACAGGTTTGTTGGGGAGCAGTCATTAAATGATTGCGCACATCTTGGGTCAAGTCCTTTAATGTCTTATTAGCGTATGGGAATTATACCTTGTAATGGGTTTCATATGGCGGCTTCACTTCGGTCCCGTTCACCCTGCTAACCTTCCCTGTTCCCCCTCCTACTGAACCTTTGCCCCACAGATGAGAGTTCCGTGGTCACTCACCCTCTGCACTTTGACCAGTTCCAGTCTCCAGGTATTACCGCTGGCCGCCGCGAAACGAAGCCCCGACAAGGCCAACAGCAGCATCGATCCGTGGGCATGGAGGGTTGGTTTTTCAGACAACAGTTTCATAGGCATGTCATATCCATGAAACATAACAGCAGTAGTTCCACATTAGAGCCCATGACCTCCCCAACCGCAGGCTTTTTTAACGGGTTATACCGTCAAACTTGAATTCTCTCCTGTGGAACGGCCTTCAAATCCAGTCGGAACACAGTTGGCTGCTCCCCCCCCATAACAGACCCGCCACTATCGCATCAGTAGATACATCTTGCCTGGCTGGTTGGTATTGTTGCAGAGTCTGCAGCCAAGTGAGACTGTTGTTATCCGCCTGCCCCCTGACAGAAGCCTGTACAACACTTTATAATACTATGAGGGTTAGTGGGCAGGGAGGAAGCTTCCAGTTCCAACTTGATGTCTCTGTCCCGTGACAGGTGTTCGGTGTCTCAGCTGTAGGGTTTTTATCATTTAGCACTGGTGGGCAACTAACAGAGTGTCGAATGCCTCTATTTGGGGGTGGCCTTAGGAGCTACCTTAAGCTGGCAGCTCACAGGGAGATAGCCTTTGGGCAAGTCTTCTTGGACAACAGTTAGCAAAGTTAGCAGTGTGATGGGGAAGTCCTGTGTATATGTCAATAAAGCACTGTTGGCCAATAGGGAAGCAAGATAGGTGGGACTAGGAGTCCAGGAGGACTCTGGGTAGGAGAAACACAGGGAGTCATCATGTAGCCCGCCAGAGAAGTATGTCCATCCGGTAAGAGAAATATTTAGATGGATTAAATATTTAAGTCAGAGCTAGCCAGTAAGAAACAAGCAAGGCCAACAGCTTCATAATTAATACAGCATCTTGTGTGTTATTTGGGGACTACAACGCAGCAGAGTCCAGGCGACTGGCAGGGAAAAACCAAAGCGGCTGGCAAGGAAAAGGCTTCTCTCTACAGCAGTGAGTACCCAGATGTCAAGGGAGATGACACAGTGGGTAGGGTAGGATTCAGGACTGTGAGGGAGCACATTGTGCCCACCCATGTGGGCAATGTCTTACACAGAGGCTGTAAAGAGGAGTGCATCTGCCGGGGACAGCCATACAGTCACCTGGGTAGTGCTTGGCCACCTTCTCCCCGATTCAGTGAAACCATGGACACACTGTCATTAAAGCCAGAAGATGTAGATACTGCGGTAGCTGTTACTCAACCTTTCCTCCCAACGAATGAACAGTGAAGGTCACACAGCATCGTAAGTGAGGAAAAATTAAAAATAAAACTGAAAAATTGGCTTCCCCCTTAAAGACTCATGTAAACATTTTATCTAGAGGGCTAGGGGCGATTACTCGGCAATTAAAAATCACCGGCTGCTCTCCCAGAGGACCCAGCTTCGTTCCCTGCACTCACGTGGCAGCTCACAATCATCTGTAACTCTGGTTCCAGAGGATCCGGTGACCCCTCCTGGCCTCTGTGGGCGCCTTGTGCATGCACAGACATACATGCAGACAAAACTCTCTCTCTCTCTCTCACACACACACACACACACACACACACACGTTCTAAGTGGATACTCATGCTACCAAACAGAATAAGGTAATTGACTAGAACAGTGCCCTGTTGAAGTAGGGAGTCGGGAAACCCTATAAGCAGAGCACAGCAAGCTCACAAGGGAGCCTCTGTGCTTGGGGATTTATCTGATAAGAGCGTACTTTCAGATCGGTGGGAACAGAATAGACTCTGGAGCAAGGAAGCTTCAGTTACACCCCTAACTCAAATGCAAATTTCATACGAAAAGACAGGGGAGTAAAAGCGTGCACAGATGATATTTCAGTCATCTGAAGGAGCAACAGCCTAAGAAGACAGGAACACTGGGAGACTCACAGGCAAAAATGAACGAGTTTGACTGCACGGAGGGGTTTCCTGCTTCATAAAAGACAGAGTCAAGCCATAGATGGCAGACTGAGAGGAAACAGACAGGTCTAACAGCGAGGCCTGAGTGCATGCAGCTCAGAGTCCAAACCCTGACGCACAGCCAAGGAAGGCACAAACGCCTTACACTGAAGAGTCGGCCCACAAAACACACGCAGTGGCTAACGTGGAAATAAAGATCGTTCCTACAATAACAGGGGGAAATCAGTTTTTATAACAGGCTTCTCCCTGTTGCCATTGGGAAGATGGCTCAGTGGTTAAGAGCATTTGTTGCTCTTGTGGAGGACGACACAGAGTTCCGTGCGTGGGCGTAAACAGCCAGAGCTGAGAAGCAGAGGGAATGTGAGGCTGGAGGCCCTCCACCATCCCCAGGCAGGTGAGCCATCCCATGGCCCCCGCAGGCTCCTCCAGCTGCTGGCTACTCCCATTTGTCAGCGGAATGGTCAGCTGTTGTCAAGGAAATGCTGTCACTGGGAGGAGCACTCACCGGCTCAGGTTTACATTGTGGGCAACCCTCCCCGGCAAGGTGAGCTCTGCCCAGCTCTGCCCAGGCAGCAATGGGCTCACGGGTCCCTGTCCCCGAAGAGCGTGAGGTTGTGCTCCTGTATGTGTCTCAGCAGGACCTGCCCTCGCCTCTCCAGCGTCTCAAGGACGCGCTTCAGACCTCTGGCTCCGCCTTGGCTCTTCCAGAACGCCTGGTCCATCTGCAGCGACCTGAGCAGCAGGTTCCGTAGACACCCCGATGCGAGAACCTTCACAACGGACTCGGGAAACCTGGGGTCGAAGCCCCAGAGCCCATGCAAGAAGGGAAAGGCCTGAGTGAGCTCAGAGAGTCTCCACAAAGTGGGGACCCCAAACTTGCCCCCCACCTGGGGAGCGCAGCACAGCCAGGCAGGGACGTGCCGGCTCTGTGCCTGGAAGCTCCTCGTCAGAGGAGTCTGCAGCCTGCCGTGTCCTGAAAGCAGATGGTAGAGATCTCTGGGCCCCAGCTTAAAGTGAAACCTGGAGGACCAACCCTACCACTCTGGGCTCAGCTGGGCACACTTGGGGCCCCAGAAGTCCCTGAGAAGGCTGAGCTGCCTACTGGGGAAGGTCCCTAGGCTAGCTCTTTCACCTAGATCCAGGATGAGCTAGCCTTCACACACTGAAGCAGGACAGCTGGTATTCTGCAGGAATATCCAGGTCCCCCTCTGGATACAGGAGACGGGCCCAGTGACTGTAGCCCCTTCTCAGCCTTCCTCAGCCCCTGCATCCTCAGATCCAGCTTCGGTCTGATGGACTTTAGCCCTCTGAGGAGATGTAGTTGAAGGTCCCACAGCCTACAGCAGAGCCACCAAACCTCACCCCTCAACCCTACCCAGCGCCCTGGATCCTCACCCATGTATGCCTTCCAGCAGCCGGAAGTTCAGCTTGTCCTCGGGATGCTGAAGGTTGCCAGCATTGTCTATGTACACCAAGTGGGATGGGTCACTGCTCCGGACCTCGGGGGAGGAAGATGGACAGGGGCAGCCACTGGTAAGGGCAGAGTGTAACTCAGCTTCAAGGGCATCCTCAGCTGCCTGTGCCGCAATCTCCCCACTTGTCCACAGGGGTCCCGTGGCTGAGGGCTTACTCTACACCAGCCCTGTGTACCGTCTGCAGATCCTCCCAGCGGCCATAGGAGTCATAAAACTGTTAGGCAGTTTACATCAGATCACACAGCTAATAAGCGGCTGGGGCAAAACTCAAACCTGGATGCATGGCATCGAGTCATAATTGCACCTTCTAAACTGCAAGGCAAGGGGGCTGATTCCTGGTACAGTGGCTAGCAGGGTCGGGAGCATGGGTGGGAACCAAACTTGCAGGTGCAAAAGGAAAACGCATACTCCTCAGGGTCAAAAAGGTTCATGTCATATCACACACAGGTATCTCTCTCTCAAACACACACACACGCACACACCATCTCTCCTGCCATTTGTGCTTAAGTATCACCAAGAACAGGCAACCGTGTCCTTTATCTCTGTAGATCACTGGCCACACCCTAATTTCATAGGAAGAGTCTTCAGCATCTCTTAAATCCTTTCCACACTGAAGCAGGAAACACGGGATTCTCTAGTGCTTTAAAAATATGGCATGGGGCCGGGGAGACAGCTCAGGGGGCCAAGGGCTTAGCATGCATTTATGAGAACCTGAAAACTCAGAACCTCAGAAAAAGGCCAGGTGAGGCCGTGTGTGCCTGCAATCCCAGTGAGGTCATGTGTGTGCCTGCAATCCCAGTGAGGTCATGTGTGTGCCTGCAATCCCAGTGAGGTCATGTGTGTGCCTGCAATCCCAGTGAGGCCATGTGTGTGCCTGCAGTCCCAGTGAGGTCATGTGTGTGCCTGCAGTCCCAGTGAGGTCATGTGTGTGCCTGCAATCCCAGTGAGGCTGTGTGTGTCTGCAATCCCAGTGAGGTCATGTGTGTGCCTGCAATCCCAGTGAGGTCATGTGTGTGCCTGCAATCCCAGTGAGGTCATGTGTGTGCCTGCAATCCCAGTGAGGTCATGTGTGTGCCTGCAGTCCCAGTGAGGTCATGTATGTGCCTGCAATCCCAGTGAGGTCATGTGTGTGCCTGCAGTCCCAGTGAGGTCATGTGTGTGTCTGCAGTCCCAGTGCTGAGGAGCATCGGGAGGAGGGTTCCCTGGGGCTAAAGATCAGTCTAGCCAAGTTGGCAAGCTCTAAGCTCAGTGAGAGACCCTGTCTCAAAAACTGAAGTGAGGAATGACAGAGGAGAGCACCTGGTGTCAACCTCTGGCCTCCACACGAGTGTCCTCCAGGGAATGCACACGCCCCTAAACTCTGGTGTTTGGCAATAACGGGCCATCTCCTCTGGCCTACTCCCACGCACACACTGTTTTCCACACACTCTCCAGGATTCCATGCTACTTCCCATAGCCATTCCAGGCTTCAGAACCCAAGCACTCCCTCGGGCTGCCTCTTCTCTTTCCCACTCAGAGCCCGGGTACCCAACTCGACCTCAGAGTTCCTGGAAGAGTCTTAAGGAGCAGTGAAAATGGCTTCACACACATACCCATCCCACCTCAGCTGCATGCCCGCTGTCCATTTTGTCTGTTTTATAATATTTGACTTCCTAGGAGTCTCACTTAAGCCAACGTTTGCCGGCAAAGAGAAGAAGCCGGGAGTCGGGGGGGGGGGGGGACCCCTGTGTGCAGCCTTCAGGAGCATCCTCCCGCGGGAGAGAGGCGGACCCAGCGCTCACGCGGCAAGGCACCGCGCATGCACACAGAAGAAACGTACCAGGATGTGGACCAGCCGCAGCTCTTCCGGGTTCCGACACTTCTCTCGGAGCCCCTCTTCCACACAGGGGTCCGAGGGTTCGGGCTCAAAGCCACAGCAGTAGCGATCCAGGCGATCGTGGACCTGCGGAGAAGGCCGGCATGGTACCTGTTTTCTCCAGACCCAACGTCAAGGCCACTTGGCCCGCTGGGCTAGGAGGGGGAATCTACCCTAATCCTTTCTCTGTCTAAACTCGGGTCAGCATGCTGAAGATGAGCCCGGGTCACAGGACCCCTGTGTCCTCTCCTGCCTGCCTGTCACCACTCCTCGTCTCCTTAAATCGGCGTGTGAGGAAGGGTGGCCAAGCCGCGTCCATTAAGGCTGCCAGAGCCAGTCCTCTGTCCTGAAACCCCGGGACCTCACACTGACCCCGGATAGCGTCAGACTGAGTTGAGGCAGCAGGTTGGTGTCACAGAGCCTGCCGGGGTTAAGTCGATCACGGCCAACAGCCACTGCCACCCTTGCCTCGGTTTCTCCTCACTGCAGACGCTATCGTCCTGAGGCCAGGCACGCTCCCAGTCACAAAGGGGAAGGCGTGCAGCTGGGATTCGAGGTTGAAGTTGTTGCATGTGGCCGTGTGGAGAGCCACGTAGGCAAAGGAAAGATTTAAAGCAGGCATATGCTTTGGGCATGTGGTTGTAAGAGTTCTGTCGTCTGCAGTCCTGGGAGGGACTGAGCAGAGGGCCCCCCCCCAGGAAGCACTAGCCTTCCCCAGCTCTCCCAGACAACAGGCCCAAGGCCCGGAGTCCAACGTGGAGTAAGATGACACGGCTGCAGGCAGGCCTAGCATTTGGAGAGCAATGGTGTTGCATGCTGGTTAGGGCTCTGCCAACTGGACACAAGCTGTGGTCATTCTGAAAGAGAATCTCATTTAAGAAACTGCCTCTTCCGGTTCCATTAAGTCTGTGAGGCATTTTCTTTATTGATGAGTGATGTAGGTTGGGTGCAGCCCACTGTGGGTGGTGTCAGCCCTACACAGGTGGTCCTGGGTGTTCTAACAAACCAGGGAGAACAGGTCGTGGGGGAGCATGCTGGCGAGCAGCACCCAACCGTGGCCTCTGCTCCAGTCCCTGCCCTGAGTCTCTTCATGATGGGCTGCAAGCTGTAAGGTCAAATAAACCTTCCCTTCCCAAGCTGCTCTTAGTCAGTGTGCTTACCACGGCAGTAGAAACCAAATTAGGACAGTGTGTAAGCCAGAAAACCCCGCCTGCTTGCGTTGCCTTTGGCTGGAGGCTCAATGCTGAGGCAGCCCTGGTGAGATTGGACCATGCACTTGGTAACTGCTCTCCCCTGGACATACAGCCAGAGCCGGCTCAGAACCACTGTTTCTGCCAACACCCCCCTCCCCACCGACACCGCCAGATCTCCAGGAGTAAGCACGTGACCGTGCTCCTGCCAAGGCAAGCCAGCACAGGACTCCTGCTCCTGCCCCCATCCCCACCTCCAGGCTGCTCTATCCAGATTTCCCGTCATGCAGCATTTACTTGCAGAGCAAGGAGTGTCAGCCAGCATAACATGGGCAGCGTTGACCCCTGAGGTCTACGTCCACCTGGACCCCTGGCAGGAGGAGCGTGCTCGCCCAGGTGCCAGGCTGATTATTTTGCCACGCTGTCTGTTTTTGTTTCCCCACCAGCTGGATGTGAGCAAGCTCAGTCTGCAGCCCACATTCCTTCTGGACTTCCCCCTTCCTCCCACTCTTTGAGAAAATGAGGAGTTGCCCAGGGAAATGATGATTCCATGCACTGAACCGGCCCAGCAGAGCTGCAAACTGTAACTCAGTCTGGGGCTTTCGGTCAGTGAAAGCCTTGCGCAGCTCGGGTGGTGGGGTGCCACCCTGACAGCTTTACCCGGCACAGTGTACTGGGTCCCTTCAGGCAGCGAGAGGGACACCCATTCCACTCGTGACGAGGACAGTGAGCCCTGTTAGAAAAGTGACTGCTATGCTGAAGGCCACATAGCAAGGAGTGCTGATCCATGGGGTTTGAAGCCAGGAAATCTGACTCTGACCATGAAGACAGATGGTGTGACAGGCGTACTTCTCTGGCACTCAGAGCTGTGAATTCTCGGATAGGGAAATAAACAACTGAAATAATTGCAATAAACAGCCTGACCCCAGAACCCAGAATGCACTCAACACAAGTTAAAACTTAGTGAGATCTCCTGGATGCAACAATAAATGAATCACGAACACACAGGGTCCCGGAGGAGGCCTGTGGTCACAGGAACCCACCCTCCATACCCACCCCCTGGTGTCAGGGGAGGCCTGTCACCTCCCAAACAGAATATCTGGCTGGGACAAGACACTGCAGTCCATCAAGGAAGGCCAGGGAGGGGCCCGGCACAGGCTGTGGGTGGTCCTAGTCTCGGCGAGACTCACCAGGTTCCTGGGCCAAGCCTGGCACGTTCCAGAAAAGACGCCTGGTCTTGTGGCCCACACCCTTCACCTGGGACCCTCCTCACTTCCTTTCCACCCGGGAGCCCAAGTTCCCAGAGCCTTTGCTGGGTTGGGGGTCATTCCTTCCTTCATAGAAACACAGGATCACACACACACACACACCACACACACACTCACGCACACGCACGTGTGTGCGTGCACCCCCACACACACCCCTGTCCACCTACCCAGACACACGCAGGGGCGAGGGTGAAGAATGAAATGGAGTTGGTAGAGGGGAGGGACGTGATGACCACATAGAAATCACAGCCACTCCACAGTCAGTGGAGAGCCTCCCTGGACGCAGCTGCAAGGAAAGACCATGTCTTTGATGGTCCCAAGGAGATGAAGCATTCTAGGAATAACTGATCACAAAAACGAAGAAAGACCCTGTCTCAGGGTGACTGCCGCTGTGATGAAACACCACCATCAAAACCAACCCGGGGAGGGGAGGGTTTGTGTGACTTACACCTCCAGCTAACAGTCCGTCACCGAGGGAAGTCAGGACAGGAGCCTGGGGGCAGGAGCTGATGCAGAGGCCGTGTGGGAGTGCTGCTTACCCGGTCGCTCAGTCTGCTTTCTTACAGAACCCAGGACCACCAGGCCAGGGATGGAACCACCCACAATGGTCTGGGCCCTCCTCCAGCAACCAGTAATCAAGGAAATACTCCACAGCTGCATCTTATGGAGGTGTTTTGCTTGCTCCAGCTGGATTAGGAAGTGACCGAGGGGCTGGAGAGATGGCTCAGAGGTTAAGAGCACTGGCTGTTCTTCCAGAGGTCCTGAGTTCAATTCCCAGCAACCACATGGTGGCTCACAACCCTCTGTAATGAGAGCTGGTGCCCTCTGCTGGCCTGCAGGCGTACATGCAGACACAATACTCTATACACAACAAACAAATATCTTTTAAAAAATAGGAAGTGACTGAGACCAAATGCCAAGACAAAGAGCCGGAGAGGTTGTAAACCATCCAAGGCGCTGAGGGCCTTGCTTTGTCTGACACCCTCTGACCTGTGGCACCTTCCTCTAGGCTGCAGCTTCTGCACACCTTTGCTGCAGAGGGCTTCTCCGTTGCTCCTCCGGGAGCTCCCCCAGCTGCAGCTTGACAGGGATCTGGCTACAAGCACCCTAATCCGCTCACCCCCAGACCAGCCCCGAGCCAGTCACCTTCCCGCCACTCTTGTGAGCTTCACTGTGGAGTTGGGTCCCACAGGCCCTTGGATGGCTGCCTTCTCTCCTGTGGGTAGTTCAGGAACAGTATCTCACAAGACTCATGGGCCACGCTCCAGTATCTATACGCAGTTAACAGCTGTTGGGGATGGGGGTTCCTCAGTGCACAACTGTCCATACCCTGGTAACCCCTCATCCATGTTCTCAATCATGAGAACCCCGTGAGCAACCCCACGGACTCGGGTTGGAGGACTTCAGTGGAATCATTTCTTCTCTCTCTCTGCCTCTCCCTCTCTCTCTCTCTCCATCCCTCCTTCCCTTCCCCCCTCTTCCCCCCCATCCAGGAAACATGGGAGAAAAGCCCTTGCACAGGGAAACATGGTGGTGTCAAACCCCAGCACTTTCTCCCTGGCCTCTGAGTGTTGCTAACACTCGTGGGGGGGGGCTGACAGCAAACCGACCTCAGGGAGCTGCATCTGAAGTCTGTGGGCAGCCATCGGGCCATCGGTCACACAGCACCTCAGGTGCCCGTGCAGACACGCACACACTCTGCAGCCTCGCTGAGGTTTCTAGGAAGTTGCTGTCAGCCAGAGCGCTGTTTTTCTTGACCGCTGTCCGGCAAACTAGGGAGAAAGATGTGTGTGCCTTGGCTGCAGAGATTTCTGTTCCCTCTGCAGACTTTGGCAGCTGAGGAAGGGTCCCATGCTACAGCTCTGGAGAGAAACAGAGGTCCTCTGTGCAGAGCAAAAAGCTATGGTGAGCACATTGCTGGAAACGGCTGCTCCCTGGGTCTCGGGGCTCCCGGTCCTCCCTGCAAATGTCCCCCTCTGCTCCCATTATTGGCCAGCTCAATAGTGACTCTGTGAGAAGGGAGTGAGCTCCGGCCTGTGCCAGCCAGCATGCCTCCAAGTCCCCTGGCTGTGACCTTAGACAAGGAGCTTAACCTCTGGACCTCAATGGCTCCATTTTATTTTCACTAATAATTACAGGTGTGTGTGTGTGTGTGTGTGTGTGTTCTCACGTGTCATGAAGGTGTATATGCATATGTGAATGCCTGCATGTGTGGGGTCTGGGGGTCATCTTTGAATGTCTTCCTCGGTTACTTTTTGAGACAGGGACTTGCACTGAACTTGGAGCTCACTGTCCACCTGGCTGTCCCCCCCCAGCTCTGGGACTGCAGGCTCATACTGCTTGGCTGGGTCTTCCAGTGTCTGTGTTGGGGTCTCAGGTCCTCATACCGACACGGCAAGTGCTTTAGTGAGGAGCCTCTCTTCCCAGCTCCACATGTTTATGCAGAGCATCATCCCCAGCGTGTGTGACTACAAAATCAAAGTGTCAATCAACCAAAGTGAAGTGCTGGAGATGCCCTATATCCTGCAGTGCCACAACGAACTCTTCACTTAAAATAAATGAGCACATACCTCTCATTAATATACAGTTTGCTTTCACCTTTAATAAATGGCAAGATCTTATGTATACCTGAGAACTGTTTTAAAATAAATATTTCATTTATATACCATTTTTACATTGCTATATATCCAAGGTCAGATAAAAATTTATTGGGTAAGCCAGGTTGCGGCAGTGGCACATGCCTTTAATACAGTACTCAAGAGACAAAGATGGGCAGATCTCTGTGAGTTTGAGGCCAGCCTGGTCTACAGAGTGAGTTCCAGGACAGACTCCGAAGCTACACAGAGAAACCCCGTCTTGAAAAACAAAACAAAAATTCTTGGGTAAAACAAGGTTACAAATGGAATTTTTTTGTTGTTGGTAGTGGTTGAGTTTTTTTTATGTTGTTCTGTTGTTTTGTTTTTTAATGTGTGTGGATGTTTTGCCTACACATATGTCTGGGTACCATGGGCATGTCTAATGCCTGACAAGGGCAGGAGACAGCATCAGATTCCTGGGAATGGAGTCACAGACAGCTGTGAGCCACTATGTGGGTCCTGAGAATCAACCCTTGGTCCTCTACAGGAGCATCCAGTGTTCTTAACAACTGAGCCATCTAGCTGGCCCCTGAATGGAGAGTGTTTAAGCAGCACTGCTCTAGGGTACCACAGGATAAACAGGCAGAAATATTACGAGATCAGTTGCTTGATAATAAAGCCCAGCATAGTGAGGAGGGGGCATCCCGACCAGGCAAAGCTGGCCTTCACCTGAAACTTCCTAACTCCGTAGCGCACTCCACCCCACTGCCCAACCACACCTACCTGAAGCAGGAAGTCAAAGAGGGCCAAACGCGCCCACTCGCCATGGTGGATGCCCAGGCATGAGATCTGACCTGGCCAGCTGCAGCCTCGAGCCAACAGGGCCTGGTACTGCAACCAGCCCAAGGCCAGAGAGTTCTGGTCCTCATCTGGGTCTCCTAAGTGCTGCACATCGGGTGCCCACCAGACGACGGGCCTCAGACTGCCATCTGTGTAGCGGTAGGGCAGAAGGGGACTGTGGAAGCTCCGGGCTGCGGCAGGCAGGCTCCGCTGGAGGCCCAGCACACGGTCCACATGAAAGGATAGGACTTCGTGCAGGTCCCTGGGCCTCTTGATCAGGCCGCAGAGGCCCTGGGAGCACAGCTGCCCGAGCCCGAGAGGAGACGCGTCCTGGAGGGCACCCTCAGCAGACAGTCCGACCTGCAGCACCTGCCCATGGGCAGGGATCCTGGCTTTGCCCACCACCGCCCCCCGGGCCAGCAGCCCGAGAATCTGTACGTCATGTTCTGTGAACCACGGTGGAACCTGCCCCCCAGTCGCAGCACTGTCCCATAACCCAGGGGGCTCGGTATGGCACCATGGGGACCTTTGGAGCTCTCCAACAGAGCCAGGCCACCAATGAGTTCTGGAACCTGAGGTGGCACCCCCAACCTTCCCGCCACTCAAGACTCTGTCCTTGACTCCTGGCAGGGAACCCCCACCTTCAGCTGATTGGGGCCTAAGGCTCACTACAGCAGTTCCTCTCCGTGCCTGGGAAGTTGCCAGGCTGCTCCCTGTGAGCGGGCTAACCAGGGAGTCTGCCTTGCTCTTTGTCTCTTGGACAGGAGGAGCATCGTGCCCAGGTTGGTCCAGGACTGTTCCTCCTGCATCCCCGACCTCATCCTCCACTAATCGCACAGGATGCCGGGCACTGAGTGTCGGACCTCCTGTCACATCTCTTCTGACCCTCGGTGTGTGTCTGCTTCTGTCCACACGCCTTCCGTGGCTCTGCTTCTCAGCACAGACTGGGGCTGGATTTCTGGGCAAAGCCCGGCCTTTCCGGAAGCTCGGGTTTCTTGCCCGCTGCCTCTGGCTGGAGTTCAAAGTCTGCCAAATGCTGGAGTCGGGCTCCATGGGACCAAGTCCTGGAGTGGAAGCTGGATGCTCTGGAGGAAGGTGAGTGACAGCCACCGCAGACAGAATCATCAGCAGGCAGGATGCCATCACCGGCCGCTTCTTGCCACGAAGCCTTCTCCAGAGCCAGGACGCCTGAGGATAGGGTAAAAAAGAGGGCATGAGAGTCGGGAAAGCCACCAACTTCAAGCCACAGAACAACGAAGACGGCGGACAGCGTATAAGGGACAGGAAACAATGGCAGGACGCCCAACTGCCCCTCGAGGAGGAATGTGATAGCCCAGCCAACTGTACCCCGACTTCAGAGATGGCTTGCTTCTGGAGCCAGCCTGGCTGATCCTTACCCACACACCTGGACTTCCCTGGGTAAGCTACCATATGACAACGATCACCACACCTCATAGCAGATGATCACCACACCTCATAGCAGACCCACGCACAGACGTGGCTCTCCACCCACCGTCTAGCGCTGGCCCCGTTCGTTATTAATCCTGTGGTCTTTATCACCGTTTCAAACACAAACACAAGCAGAGCATCCACAGAAAGGCCAAGTCATGCTAAGGAAACCAGAGCAAAGGGCTCAGCCGTGGAGAGCACACACTGCTCTCTCCCAGCGGACCCGAGTTCAGTTCCCAGCACCCACACTGCAGCTCATGGCTACCTGTAACTCTGCTAGCGTGACATCTGGTTCCGTCTTCCAGTCTCCATGGAATACCCATACTCAAACAGAAACACACACACACACGCACACACACACACACACACACACACACACAAAACTTTAAGATGAAGAGAAAATTGGAGGTGGGGGACACGCCTCCTTCTGCATGCAGGAAGCCGTGACCCTAACCTGAGGGCATGCCACAAATGCTCCACTAAACATCCAGCGCACACGTCTCTGCAGAGACAGCTCAGAATCTCTACAAGCGACACCAAGAGGAGTTTTTGGTCCCCACTCCCCATCATCCCTTGCCACGGTGTTCGAACTCCTTTAACCGACAGAATGATGGAGAAGTCGGATCACATAATTCCTGTTTTAAAGCTAAGAGCAGGAAGACCATGGCCCGTGAGCATGGATGGAGAGAGAGACTCAGACAACATTGAGAGGAGAGGTCTGTGGCAACATTGTTTGGATTCTCCTCCTCCTTCTAAAATGAAAACAAAATCAAAGATGTGTTTTCAAGCTGAATCCATAATCTGTGTTCTTGAAGGGCCGGTTACCCTGAGGAATAATAAACCCCCTTCTAAGATGGGTTGAGAGGGCGGGCTGTTTGGGTTCAGGAAACCTGGGGAGAGCTGGTGGTTGTACAGAGGGAGGCTCAGACAGACGGCCATGGGCAGATGTCCCTGCAGGGCCACACACGTGAAACTTTGGGAAAACAAAGGCGTTTGCGAAAAGGCAAGGAGAGAGTCGGGAGGAACCTTAGTTGACCTTCCCCGCATGCCAAGACCTCCCTCCTGCCAATTTTCAATATCCCAGAACATGCGCCGTCTTCCCCGAGAGGACCGTGGCAGAAGCAACGCGGAGGAATATCCTGCCCCCTGCCCGGCTCAGCAGGCGCTCACGTCTCAAATCCCACCCACGACCAGACACCAGGACATCATCCAGGTCCTGCAGGGAAGAAGCCACCAGCCAATAACTACATCGTCCCAGAGCTGCAGAAGAGAGGGAAAGACAGAAAACCCACCGCCCAGGCACCCTGGGTCCAGGTCTGAGCTTCCAAAGCTATGAATGATGTATGAGTCAAGGGATTACTGCTCCCTCCAGGGGCCCACGTGAGGATTCAATCAATCAAACTATGTAATAGGCCTAAGGCACCCTCCCCATGAGTGCTGGGGGGGTCACCACTACACCCTCCCTATGAATTTTGGGGTTACCACTGCACCCTCCCTATGAATTTTGGGGCCACTGCTGCAACCTTCCCATGAATTTTGGGGTCACCATTGTAGCCTTCCCATGAGTGTTGGGGGTCACTGCTGCTCTCTCCTGCTGTGGTCTGATAGGTGCCTGTGTTTGAACACTTGCCTCCCAGCAGCTGGCGGCACTTCAGAAAGTTGTGGGACCTTTAGGAAGTCTTGATGGAGGAAGGGGGTCACTGGGGAGGATGGGCCTTGAGTCCTGCGATGTGGCCCACTCCTTTATGCTCCTCCCACTGCCATGGTCCCTGCCACGACGAACCGCCCTCCTCCTCAAACCCTGAGCCAAGTAAGCCCTTCCTCCAAGTTGCCTCTTGCAAGGAGAAAGGTAACACCAGCCCCCACTTTCCAGACAACTCGTCTTTCTGGGGGCCTAAAAACCAGCCCCTCCTGTCTGGCACATGGTAAGATCAGGATACCCAAGGCAGAGGCATAAAAGAAGTTTTTTTTTTTTATGGTAAAACCTCAAGTGTGGGCTTGCAGGGTCCAATAGAGGCCCTGTCCACGGATGAGAGAGGGATGGGCCAGAGAGTTTGGGTGACAACATGTGGGTGAGCAGGGCCAGGGAGAAGGAGGGGCCAGGGGATGAATAGAGGGGATCAAAACGAGACACAGTCCCCACAGGAGGATGGAGCTGCCTTAGTAGCTGGGTCTTCCGTTTTATTTTCTTAATTCTTATGATGTTTAATTTTGTATTGTATATGTTTACATGTGTGTGTAAGTGTGTATGAAGTCCTATGTGTGTATATGGGTGAGCCCTGTGATAGTGTGTATGTGTAAATCCAGTCACAGTGTGTGTTTCATTTGTTTTGTGTTGTATATGTTTACAAGTGTGTGTGTGTGTATAAGTCCTATGGGTTTATATGTGTGAGTCCTGTGATAGTGTGTATGTGTAAATCCAGTCACAGTGCATCTGTGAAAGTCCTGTGCCTATGAGAGTGTGTGTCCAGGGACAGCGTCACAGTGTCCTGTGGCAGTGTGTGTGTTTAGTAAAAGTCAGCTCTGATTCTGGGGTCGTTTCTGAAGCTGTGCCAAGCCTTGGCTCCTGACCTTTGCCCCCTTCTCACCCCTCCACCCTTTACACCGGCCACCGACTCAGACTGGGGCTGGCAGAGAGTCTGAAATATGGAGATCCTGTGCCTTTTCCCTCAGCATGGCAAACTTGGCTGGGGTGAGAAGGAACGCGGTTGACTCTCAGTCAGATTAAAGCCACATGTCACACCATCACTCGTCACTGTGACCGTGGAACTCTGCTGCCCCTGTTTCCCAAAGCCAGACCCCAGGCAGGGAGCACAGTGTGGGCATGGGCTCTGGGACACAGGCAGTAGACCCGGCCACAGAGCCGCAGAGACCCCCCTCCTGACAGATCTATGGGGCATCAGGAGGCTGAGCTGTCCTTTCCACTGCGGCCTGAGTCCCAGGCTGTCTGTCTCCAACACCACCAGCTGGCCGGGTTCCAGCGCTCAGCCCCTTGGGGGATTGCGATTTTCTCTCCCCCAAGGCAGGAAAGGGCTTTCACCCCTGTAATTTCTGGCCCAGCCAATTTAAAGGAAGAAAGGCTAAGAAATGGAAGCTAAACGTTCACTCGGCATTCCTTGTGAGCCTTGGGGCTGTTTGAGGGACTTGTATTAACTCGTTGATCCTCTTGCCAGAGCTGTGAACCAGAGACCAGTGTAGTGACTTATCCATTGTCCCCATTCTACAGGGAGGAGATTGAGGCTCACACAGGCACCAAGGGCAGCATCAGGCACAAGCCCAAGCCGGCTGGCAGAGTTGCTGGTACATCCTGGCAAGGCCTCCCAGCTTGAACTCATGGAGATGATGCTAGGTTTCAGGAACGGCCCTGGCTCTGAAAGGAGACTTAACTGTTTATTACTGGCCAGATCACATGCGAAGGGAGGCGTGAACGAGACGAGAAGTGTGTGGCCACCCCTCCGGCACCAAGGCAAAAGTCACTGCCGGAGAGTAAAAATGCTTTGAGCCACACATTCATTCAAAACAAAAACTGCTGTGTTTCCTGTCTGCGTTGTTCCTTAATTTCTATGTTCAGAAGACTAACAATATCAAGTTAGAAATGCCAGGAACTGCAGTACTCAAAACAAACAAAATCAGAAGAACCAGGCAGGTTCTACACTTCCCGATTGTTCCAGAACCAGCTGGACATTCAAGACTAGAGCCCGGAAACAAGGAGTGTGTGAGGGCATTGCTCTGCCGTGACCCAGCGTCCCTCAACCCAGAGCCACCCAACGGGGTTGGAAGCAAATCGCACCTGAAATGTAAAGTGTTCTCGTAACTGGGTGTGGTGGCTTATAGCTATAATCCCAGCACTGAGAGGCTGGGGCAGGAGGATTGCTGTGCATTTGAGGCCAGCCTGGGCTACAGAATGAGACTGTCTCAAAGTAAGAAGCAGCTTCCACCCAGACAGCAGCAATGGGTCTTTCAAGAGCCCCGGGGGAGGCGCGGCCCCTTGCTGCCAGGGGTCTCCCAGAAGTCCCCAGTACACCCACCCCACCCCCGTTGTGTATGGCAGCAACTCGTGCGTGCAGTCTGCCTTTGGTCTGCTAAAGACCCGAGCATCCGTGGCCACTGGGCCAGCGAGCAGCTCTGTGGGTAAAGGCACCTGCCACCAAGACTGACGACCCCAGTTCAATTCTGAGGGCCCACGCGGTGGGGGGAGAGAACCAACTCCCACAACTTGTTCTCTGATCTACACACACACACACACACACACACCATGGCAAATTATGCCCATCCACACACACACTCACCCACAAAATAAATGCATATTTTTAATTTTTATTTTATGTGCATGAGTGTTGTATCTGCATGCATGTATATGTACCATGTGTATACCTAGTACTCATGGAGGCCAGAAGAGGGTATTGGATCTCCTGGAACTGGAGTTAACAGGTGCCAAGTAACTACTGGAAATTAAAAACCAGGTCCTCTGGAAGAGCAGCCAGTGCTCTTAATCACTGAGCCATCTCTCCAGCGCCTGACATTCTTTTTTGAAAGAACTGAACTTCCTGGACCCAAATGATTCTAGGGGACACTGGCCCCAGAACAGGGCTCCAGGACAAACACAATCACTAAAATCTTTCTCTAACCCCAGGCTATGTGACAAGTTCCCTCTCTGGGCTGGGCCACCTACCTCATCAACACACCGGCTGCCAAATCCCAACTTTATCCTTGATGTGTGGCCTTGGGCCTCAAAGGTCTTCATCTATCCAATGGGATTACAGAAATATGTTGTGGAGTATTTTAATAAGCAAAGGTGTGTTATATTTGTTTATGGTGTGGAATATTTAACTGTGTCTCTGTCTCTCTCTCTCTCACACACACACAACTGCATGGTAGTGATATTCTGAGGGGAAATGAATGTGATCCACCATTCATGAAAATCAGATCATTCAAAGCCAAGTGTGGCCCACAGTCAAATCCAATGGGTCCCAGCCAGTGCTGGCATCTTCACTTTGACCATGGCCGTGATTTTGCAGCAATGCCCCTGGGAATACCTCCATGGCAGCGGCCCTGGGACCTTCACCGGTGGAATGTGAGCTCTCTGCCTGCTCATGAGAGGACAGTATCTACCGGGTGCCAGGCTCCAGTCTTAGCCTGATTTACAGCGGGGCTTGGTGACCCACTGGCCCTAGGAGCCCCCTCCTCACACACTCAACTGGAACATCATTTCATCCCGGCTCACAAGAACGCCACTGTGGCGACACCACAAGCTAGCTGGAATGCTGGAGACCCGTCATTGGTTAGAAATTTCCTCTGTCTGCCACACATTTTGCTCTCAAATGCCAGGGATTGGGGCTGGGGTGGGGCAGAGTGAAAATTCTACCCAAAAAGTAATGTCGTGTTGCTCTCTCTCTGCTGCATCTCATATTTCTACTTTCTGACTGCTCAGAGGCCCAGGCACACAGACAATGGAGCCAGGCAGCCTTCCTGTCACAGACCTCCTCTCTTCTGAAGAAACTGGTGATGGCAGGAGATAACCACCGTAGCCTCCAGCAGGCCAAGGACTTCTATGGAACTGGACAAAGAAAAAGTTCGTGAACCAGACCAGTGAGT
The DNA here is from genome assembly GCF_017639785.1 of Mesocricetus auratus. Lineage (NCBI taxonomy): Eukaryota > Metazoa > Chordata > Mammalia > Rodentia > Cricetidae > Mesocricetus > Mesocricetus auratus. The sequence continues at coordinate 58,616,521 of NW_024429267.1, read as the reverse complement.
TAGTTCTGGTCTGCAGATGTGTTTTTGTTTGGCCTGAAGTGTTTTAAAAATAAATCTGAACTGATGTTGAAAATCCCATTAAAAAACATTCATATTTGCAACTTCCCTGGGCAAGGCAGGGGGAGGGGTAGCAATAGACACACTAGAGCCTACGTCCCCACAGTTAGAGTGGAACATGGCTCCCCCTGACCGTGGCAGGGTGGCTGGCCCCAGTATCTGTGTGTTATATGCATGCATACACACGCATACACACACACACACACACATAGAGAGAGAGAGAGAGAGAGAGAGAGACAGAGACAGAGACAGAGACAGAGACAGAGACAGAGAGACAGAGCAAGCCTCCATCTCCCAATGCTAACTTTCCTTTGACGTCTCTCCTCCTTTTCTGGGCCCACTCCCTTTCTGATGCCAGCGGCCTGGTGCGCAGTTATCGGGGCAGGGCTGCCCTGGGCAGTACAAGAGCCACTGGCCTGCACTCCACATTTGAGTTCGGAAACACCAGCTTTTTTGTTATTGTTGTTGTTCCTGGATACACTGGCCACGATCTAAGAGCTCACATGCCACTTGTGAGGGGCAGCTACCGTGTGAGACCCACAAAAGTGAGAATTTTCATAATCTCAGAAAATCCTGCCAGGCAACCCTGGGGGGAATGGAATGTAAGATGTGAGAGTCTTAACCAGCCAGGCAACGCACTGGCTGTCCCAGAACTCAGGAGACTGGGGTCAGAGGGAGAATCCAGGGCCAGCCTAGGACTCAAAAGCAAAAACAAGAGAAAGACGGAGGTGGAGACAGGAGGGGAGGGAAGGAAAGGAGAGGGGAGGGAGGAGAGGAGAGGGGAGGGGAGGAGAGGGGACTCGTGGAGAGATGAGGATTTTTGCACAGGTCCTCTGTACTTGGGCTACACTGTGTTGGGCACTGCGGGAGGAATCGCGCACATTAGGCCGCCTTCCAGGAATTCACCGCCTGATTAGGGGGGAAAAGCCAAAGAGAGCACAGCAGTCATTTGCTTCTTATTCCAAGGCTGGGCCGATGACCACGGCCGCTACTCACACCTGTCGTGATAGGCAGGGACACCAGGCATCATGGCATGATTCCACGGTGCCACCAAAGAGCTGGGAAAACCAACCCGGCTGCGACCAGTGTGTTACCTGGGTTGGTCCCGGAGTTGAGCAAGGACAGCGCCTCATAGCACAGCTCTGGGAGCAATGCAGAAAACTGGAACGAGCCCGGGACGGTCAAAAGTGACATTTGCACAATCTGATAGTCACCAGCAGCAGCAAACCAAGGAGAGGGTTAAACTAGAGAAATGTGTCATTGGAACTCCAGCCGTAGTATATGTCTGACTGTGAAGAACAGAATGCTTCTGGGCCAAGGTCTGAGGTGTAGACACAGGGAAAGGAGCATCTAATGGTGGGAAGAGGTGACACTTGTGCCTGGGCGCTCACCGTGGATCCCTGTAACTCAGCTGATACTCAGGCTTGGTGAGCCTCTATCTACCAATCTCTAAAATGGGCCCAACGATCATAGCCTATGCATCCAAAGGACTAAGGGTTCAATAAGGTAATGAATAAGAAAATCCTGAAATCCCAGCGCTTTAGCAGAATTATAACTTTGCCCTGTAACGATGTAATACAATAAGGCCCCGCGTGTCTGTCCTTACGGCTGAGGGGCATGTTCCTGCCACGGCCAACATGGTGCCCGGGACACAGTGGAAACTTGTTGAAGATTCTTTTGCTTTTACTGCTTGTTTTGGATTTTAGATGTGCTTGTGTTCGTTTGTTTCTTTGTGACAGGGTCTCACTGTGTAGCCCAGGCTGGCCTTGAACTGAGAACAACAATTCTGCCCCATCCCCTGTGCGGTCTAGCATTACGTAGGCTTCATACAAGGCTAAGTGGTTTGGGAAGAGGGAACCTCGCTTAGAAAACTCTGCTGGGGTGCTTTGAATGAGAATGGCCCCCATAGGCTCATATATTTGAAAGCTTAGTCGCCAGGGAGTGGAACTCTTTGATAGGATTAGAAGGATGAGGAGCCATAGCCTTGTTAAGGAAGTGGGGGAGGAGCTTTAAGGTTTCAAAAGCCCACGCCCAGTCTGTCTGTCTGCCTGAGGACCAGGATGTAAACTCTCAGCTACTGCCCCAGCACCTGCCTGCCGCCAGTGTCTCTGACACTGTAAGCAAACTCCCAACTAAACGCTTCATTTTATAAGAGCTGCCGGGGGGGGGGGGGCATGGTGTCTCTTCACAGCAATAGGACAATGACTAAGGCACCAGACTGGCCTGTGGGCAAGACCGGGGTGCTTTTCATAACTGGTGACTGATGTGGGAGGGCCCAGCCCGCTGTGGGTGGGGCCACCCCTGGGCTGGTGGTCCTAGGTGCCATAAGAAAGCAGGGCCAAGCCGGGCGTTGGTGGCGCACGCCTTTAATCCCAGCACTCGGGAGGCAGAGGCAGGCGGATCTCTGTGAGTTCGAGGCCAGCCTGGTCTACAGAGTGAGTTCCAGGAGAGCCTCCAAAATGATACAGAGAAACCCTGTCTCAAAAAACCAAAAAAAAAAAAAAAAAAAAGAAAGAAAGAAAGAAAGAAAGAAAGAAAGCTGGCCCAGCAAGCCGTGAGGAGCACGCGGAGAAACAGTACTCACCCAACGGCCTCTGCTTCAGCTCCTGCCCGGCTGGAGTTCCTGCTCCGACTTTTCCTCAGCAGCCAGCTGTGACACGGAACTCTAAGCTGAACAGATCCTCTTCTCCTCAAGTTCTTTACGGTCATGGTGTCTCGCCACGGCGATAGAAACCCTGACTGAGACAGCCTCTCAAAAGCTGGGGTTACCGCCGTCAAGACAGATGTATTTGTCAGGCGGGCAATGTCTAGTGGGCCAGGAGCGGAGGCCATTATAAGGACCCTCTCAGGCAAAGTGGCTTTTGATTCTCCCAGTGCCCAGATCCCACTGACACACAGAACAGAGAAACAGCCTCTAGAGATTATAAAACCGGGGATTATCCGGTCTACCTCGTGAAGCCATGGATGGGAACTTCTTAAAACAGAGAAACTGAAGACGTAGGGTTACAAAGGCTAATTGCTGACAATCAAACAGGCTAATTAAATAAACGTGCGCCCGTATTCCCCTGTGAACACAGGCTAAGCGCATCAAGCCACGGGCTTTCAGTGTAATGAGTAGATGGTACTTAGTGTGTTTCCACTCTCCCGACGGAAAATGTCAGTGATATGACCAAGCCATAGGTTCACTATCAAAGAAATGCTAGATTTAGTTAGAGGTCTGTAAAAAATAACGTTGTTAACAAGCTTAGGACTCCCTGAACTCTGTGCCCAAGGCCCCCCCTGTGCTTAAGGCTCATCGTCTCAGATTCCCATCATGGGGAAAACCTTCAGGGCTGATACCAGAGGAGCTGTCTCTCCTCCAACCCCCTTCCTTCCTGGGAGCTTAAATCACAGGGCACCCAGTGCTTCTGCTGCTTGCTGCTTGGAGGACTGGTTGGTGCCAAGGCAGCCCCAGAGGCAGACCCCACGCCCCCTTTGCTGTCTTAAGTACGACAACTTCCCTGCTCCCGTTGGTTGGCTGAGTGTGGCAGTGTGCTTAGACAGGCACAGAGGGGATCCCCACCCCTTACAACACAGTGTACACAACCCCACACCTGCAGACACTGCAATCTGCAAGGGAAACTGAGGCTAGGGGCTAAGTGTTCGCAGACTGAGCCCAGGGGGTGGGCAGAGTTTGAATCCAGGACCCACCTTCTGAGCCCTTCATGCTTTAAAACTATGCCAAAGAAGGTATCATGAAAGTCTAAAGCTAGTCACCCCGGACCACTGCCGCAAAGGGCAGCGAGCGTGATGGAGGAGGCAGGGACTTCTCCTGACTCCCAGGGAAGTGACAAGGCAGGGCGTCACTCACTCAGCCAGCCATACCTGCCCCCAGGGGAGAGGAATGGTTTGCACTGGTATTTCAGCAAGAAAGCACACAATAGCATCGTAGTCACAGTAGGAACTGGGGGGTTGGCTGGCCGTCAGGGCCAATTGGACCAATGCCTGCAGAAAGTCTGCTGTGCAGAGGCCAAAGGAAGCTCCTGTGGTGCCCATGAAGAAGGCTTGTGGTGGCTGTGGCCAGTGCCTGAGCAGGGTCCAGTTGCCCACTCTGAACCTCTGTGTGGGGAACAGAGCTGTTCTGTCCTGGAAGAGGTGTGTGTGGGCGCGCGTATGTGTGTGCGTGGGCGTGTGTGCGTGGGCGTGTGTGTGTGTGTGTGTGTGTGTGTGTGTGTGTGTGTGTGTGCCCCCCCTGCATAGGCTGGATACCCACATGGCCCCTGCACAGCATCCTAGCCTTGCCTCCCAGACTCAGCTGCTGCCAGCCGCAGAATTCAAGCTAGCCTCACACAGGACCCCCTCGCAGCCCATCTCTGCTTCGGAACAGCCTGCTGTAAGGCAGGTAAATCAGCCCTTCTGCTGCTCTCTCTGGGGAACCACGGCCCAAAGACTCCAAAGAGACCCAGAAGCAGGTGGGTCCCACACAGTCGGGGCGGGGCGGGGATAGGACGGACGGACTGCTTGTGATCTAAGAGACGGGTGACACAACAAGAGGTTTCCATGGCACAGCTGAGCCCCCTGACGCTTCCTCTTCACTATCAGGTCTGCTGGACACGTCTCTGGGTGTGTGTGTGTGTGTGTGTGTGAGAGAGAGATTTTTCACAGAGGTTTTACTGATGCGGGAAGACCTGGCCGAATGTGGGGAGCACCATGCCGTGGCCTGGGGCTCTGAACTGACCACAGAGAAGAAAACAAACTGGGTGCCGTTCACCTCTGCTTCCCGACCGGATGCCGTGTGAGGTGACCAGCCGCCTGTAGCTCCTGCCTCCTCTCCCCAGATGGACCGTACCTTAAACTGTGAGGCAAAGCAGAGCCCCCCCTTTCCTCAGTTTGCTCTTTAGGTACCCTGTCACAGCAGTGAGGAAAAGGACTTGCGGCAGGTCTCCAAAGGGAAGTGTCTGATAATCCAGTTGGGAGGAGGAGGAGCAGCAACACGACTTACAAGAGCTTCATCAGAATCATGCTCAACTCTGCATTCATAAAAATAAAAAACAGCGGGGCGGTGGTGGCGCACACCTTTAACCCCAGCACTCGGGAGGCAGATGGAGTTCGAGGCCAGCCTGGTCCACAAAGTGAGTTCCAGGACAGCCAGGGCTACACAGACAACCCCTGTACTTTGAACCCTACAAGGAAAGCCAAGACAGACAGACAGAAATCCAGAAACTGTGCAGACCAGGAGACAGCAGGTCCGAGGCGGTGCCCAGCTCCACGCAGAGCATCACAGACACAGCCCCCTTCCTGACAAGGCCTCCCACAGCTCTTGACACCCGCACCTCCCTTCCATAGCCCTCTCCTCTCCTTCCTTCTGGGAGGTAGAAGTTTTTATATGAGTCCCAGGCTGGAGTCTTAATTACCAAGTCAACTTTTCATTCCTTGCTGGAAACTTGGGAGTCTCCTTCAGCTCAGAGCATGAGGAGATGCCTCACAGCTTGGTGGAACCCCTAGATGGCCTCAGGCTTCTCTTGTTGACAATGCCTCCTTAAGCCAGAGCACCAAGCTCGCCATGAATGCGGTCATGCCAGAGGGAAGCAACTCTGCCCCTACCAAGGGGCTGTACCTGGGAGGGCAGCCAACCCAGAGCAGCATGCACTGCAAACCCAGGACCACCGCTTTGAGGCACAATCTCAGGCTTCTGGGGACACTGCCTACTCCCAGGCCATCCACGGAGACAGCCCAGCACATCACCACACACCCTTCTCTTCATTGCAATCATAAAATCGTCTCTTTTTCCTTCCTAGTCCCAACCCTTGCACAATTGTTAGCCAGTTCTTGGCTGGCTTGACGGCATTTCTGGAAAAATCACTACCCAACTTGGATCCTAAGCACAAAGCCACAAACCTGCCACCCCGGCCAAGGCAGGGGCGGGGGCTGAATTCTCTGGATGGCACAGGAAGACGATGTTAGCCCATTGCAAGCAAACACCTTCCAAAGCCAAACAAAAGCTGCCCACAAGTAAACAGCATACGGCATAACCCCTTCCAGCGGCCACTTAGGAGAAACCCAAGTCCATGGCCAGCAGCAGGGAAGCGGGCTCTAGGCTGCAGCAACTACAGGTGCTCCCTTCCCCCGCAGCAGTGGTGGCCAGCTGGGCCTTACTGGAAGCCTGGAGGTAGGGAGCCAGGAGCCTGTACTGGCACCAGAAGCCACAAGGCAAGGCAGCAGCAGAGACATGGATAACAGCACACTCAGTTGTTACCGGAATTGTTCCCATTCTGCTTTGTAAAAGGCCAATTCAAAAGGCTAATTCACGGACAGATATCATTTAGCCTCCTTCTTAAAGACGAAGTACAGATCTTGGGCTGTTGAGATGGCTGAGGGGTATAAACATTACCGTGCTGAGTTCAAGCCCCAGAACCCACACAGTGGAAGGAAAAGCAGCCCCCCAAAAGTGATCCACGACCGGAGACCACTAACGGCCATCAGAGCATACATATGGCTTGTGGTTCATGCTGTTTGGATGACAGACTTGCACCCAAACCAGGAATCCAGTGAGATCTGCGTTCAGACACGACACCTCCAGCCACGCCTCTTTTTCATACTTAGAGTCCGTGCTCATAAGGTCTGGGGAGAAGCCAAACACAGGCCTCAGACCCTGGAGCCCCCAGCCCCCACTGCCCCCGCCGCACATCTGCCCCCAACACTGACCCACTTCCTGCAAAGGACTCTCCATATTCCTGGCCCGTGGCTCAGCTTCCCGAGAAGCATCTGTGGGGAGCTCCCATTTGACCCCTCAACCCCCCCCAAAAACCTGGAGAGGAAGCAGACAGGGTCACTGCCACCACTCAGCCCTCCCCGGGGAACCCAGGGCTGCAGATTCTCAATCAGCAGAGTGCACCAGCCCTCCCCGAGCCACGTGGGCAGGTTTTCAAAAACTTGGTTCTCTGTTGGTGTCTGTAAGGTTGGGGGAAAAAAAATCAAGGCCACAGGACTTCACCAGTGGCTCCTCTGCGCGCACCCAGGACTGCAGGTAGGGGGTGAGGCATTCAATCTCCACAGGGAGACTTCACTCGAAGGCGATGCAAGGCATTTTAAGAGCATGAATGCACCACGATGCCATAGAACCCCGGGGGTTCACACAGCTCTGAGAAGGCAGAGGGTCAAGGGCTCTCGCCGGCCTGTCAGGTCTGCCTCCCCCCACCTTAAGAACTGGTCAACAAGCATTTTGCTTAGATGGCTGTTCAGCTGCGGTATGGGGGTGGGGGACACTTGAATCCTTTATCACCATCCTCTTCCAGGGGCACCCCCAGCTCTGGGCGGAAATGAAAGTCAAACGGCCTCTCAAGAAAGCTTGAGGGGTAACTGTGGCCTGGGATGCCGCGTGTGCAGGCGGTGCACACCTTTGAGGCCGCCAGCCCCGGTGCCCACCGCCCCACCCCGCAACTCCTACCATGTCCCCGCGGTGCTCTGGCAGGTTCCCCGGACTCAGCCTACTGACAGTCTCATCCCGGAGCTCAGATTTCCCAGGCTGCGACCGACTCTGGTGCACACCTTTCCCGCCGCCAGATCGCGGGGGAGGACACACGGTAGGATGCTCCCTCCGCGCGCGGGTGGATTTGAAGGGTCCTGCAGCCACCAGGCACCTCCAACAGCTGGGGACTTTTGCAGAGTTTGCAACGCTCCAGCCTAAGGCGCGGCCCAGCCTCCCCAGTCCCCAGAAAGCTCGAGAGGGGGAGGCCCCTTTCACAATAAAAGCCCTACCCGCTTCTGGCCAGCCGCAACCGCCTGGAGCCAGGGCCCGGGTACTGGGAAGGAAAGGGTCCCCGGCGGGCCGGGGCCGAGGCTGGGCAGCTGGGCACAGAGGAGCCCAATCGCGCCCCTAAGGTGTGCGTGTGCAACCCATGGGGCGGGGCCGGGCCGAGGATTCCCACATTGCCTCTCATCTCTGTGAAAACTCAGGACAGGTCTGTTAGTGGATGTCTCTGGTTGCTTTGGGCACAGTGCCCAGGGGCGGTTTGGGAGACAAATCCGTTAAGCCCGGAATGAGAACCTCATTCAAGGGGCCAGAGTAAGGAATCAACAGTGGATACCGACCTGGCCACTGATAGTCCCTTCGTGTCCCCTGGACCAGCTGCAGTGGGGCCCAGATGTCGGATGCCCTGGAAATGGAGTTAAAGGGGTTTTGAGCTGCCATGTGGGTGCTGGGAATCAAACCCCGGTCCTCTGCAAGAGGAGCCCAGTGCTCTTAAGGGCTGAGTCATCACTCCAGCCCCATCTCGTTTACTGTAATTAACTTGATATAATCTAGGATCAGCTGGGAAGAAGTCTGTGCGTGCGTGCGTGTGTGCGTGTGTATGGGGGGAGAGTGGGTGTCTAGGTCAGGTCGGCCTGTGAGGGGCCTTCCTAACTGTACGGAGGCAGGGAGCTGCTCCCCGAGTGGGCAGCACAGTTTCCCAGCCTGGAGCTGTGGACCGGGAGTCAGCTGAGCCTCCAGTGCTGTGCTCTCGACTGTGGATGGGGTGTGACTGGCTGCTTCCAGTTCCTGCAGACTCGGCTTCCCCTGGGTGGTGATGAAATGTAACCCGGATGTTTGAGTGAAATAAACCCCTTTTCCTTGAAGCAGCTTTTGTCGGGGTGTTTTTTAATCCAACGACGACAGGGAAGGAAACAAAAACAGTTACTTCATGTAATGCTTTCATATACTTTTAATTGCATTTTACTCAGTGTGTGTCTGTGTGTGTTGTGCGTGTGTGCACGTCTGTGAGTGTGTGGACTTGGCGGTCGGAGGACAGCCCGCTGGCGAATGCTCTCCCCTTCCAGCATGTGGGTCCCTCTGTGCAAGGCCATCGGGCTTGGCAGCAATCGCTTACCTGCTGAGTCATCCTACCACCCTGGTTGTGATATTTTTACATTTTATTCCAGTATTCTCAACGCTGATCTCAAGTAAACTCTACCTCACTGCTATCTACTAATGAATAAAGTCTGAAGCACCTGTGCTAGCACACGGAACAAAGTGACTGCTCTTACAGAGGACCGAAGCAGTCTCCAAATCCCGGCACTCATGTCCCCTGGCTCCCTCTGAACTCTGCATTGCACTCACCAGCACGGGCACTGAGGAGCTTCCAGGTAGGCAGGTGGGGTTGGGTCCATCTGGGCTGGTCCCAGAAGCGAAAGTACGAGAGATGCTTTTAAACAAAGATTAGAAGGGAATGGCGCCTTTGTGTGGCCGACATTCTGAGCTTTGGTTTAGCTTTGGGGCCCCCAGCCTTGATCTCAGGGTGAGACAGAAAACTCAGTTTGAGACAATGAGCATACATGACCCCACAGTCTAGACCCTTCTTCACCAAGAGCTATAGGCCAGTGCTTAGAGCTTCTACCTTCACAGCCAGGCCGATCCCACCTCTCCACTGGGCTTCTTGAGGGCACTAACTGAATAAGCATCCTCCTGCCTCCTGCCAGGCGACAGCGCAGAGGGACTCTGGTCACCACAGTCCTCATCGCCTCCTGCACAAGGCTGCCAATGCAGCAGGTGCTGCTGCTGCAGCTTGGATTTGGAAAATCCCCCAAAGCCTACGTGTTAAGGCCTGGTCCCCGGGCAGTGCTGTTGGGACAGAGGAGCATATTTAAGAGATGACTCCCCTGTGGCTCTTTGGTCACTGGGGGTGTGCTCTCGAAGGCGATGCGGGACTGCAGCCTCCGGTCTGTGAGCCCCGCTTCTGTCTTACCAAGCCGTGCAGCCTCATTACAAGTAACCCCAGCCCCTCTTCTCTTTCTAAACTGCCTCCAGTATCTTATCAAAGTAATGGCGAGGGTTAGCGGGGCTGGGATCCCAGGCTGAGTAAACAGGGGGAAAGAAGCATCCACCTAGGCATGAGAACTCGGGCTCATATTCCCAGCACTCTGGAGGCTAAGGCAGTGAGATCACTGCAAGTTCAAGGCCAGCATGGATAATCCAGTGAGCCGCAGGCCAGCCTAGGCTACAAAGTGAAACCCTGTTTCCCAAAGGCGATGGGTGAGAGGGACACCAAGAGGGTTAACCAAAGCTAAGGGTGTATGAAGAAGCCTTACGAAATCCTACCAGTTTCGTACTGGGGGATTCACACTGTGGAATTTGATTCAAAAATCATAGGCAGTTGTGATTTCCCCGGTGTGGGTGCTGGGAGCCAGACTTGTGTTTGAATGCTTAGACCTAGTTGGTGGAACTGTTTGGGAAGGATTATGGGTGTGGCCTTGCTGGAGGGGTGTGAGCTTGGGGCCATCTCTTCTCTTCCTTCCCTCTGCCTCGTTTTCAGACAAGAATGCAAGCTCCCAGCTCCTGCTCCGGCACCCATCTCCCTCCTGAAACCATGCCCCCACCATGACTGTCATGGACTCACCCTCTGAAAGACCCCAATCAAATGCTTTCTCTTATAAGTTACCTTGGTCATGATGCCCCTTCATAGCAGTATAAAAGTAAGACAGTGGCCAGTGCTCTTAACTGCGGAGCCATCCCTCCAACCCCAAATTTCCTCCAGTATACCGTAGCAACCTAAAGGTCGGGGCGGGAGGTGTGTGTTTACAATTAGCCCTTTGAAATATGCATCAGAATTTGCTATATTATTCTCTCCTCTGGGACTTCTGGTGAGACTCCTTGGGTTATATGATCTTGGAAGATAGGTTTCTGGGTGGCAGGTGGCAGGCAAGGTCCAATGGAGGCTGTGTGCTTCCTATACGGTGGCACCGAGTAAACACCTGCACTCCAAGCGGGGGAAGGGAAGAACGGGGACAGTCGTGCATTCTCGTCAGAGCAAAGCAGCAGACTCCAAACTCTGCAGATCCCTGAGTCTGCACTTAGGACTGGTGACAGAATCATCTAGGCTCCGGTGGGCTTTGGCAGGCAGTCCTCGTCCTCTGTCCCTGCTGCCTGTGCACCCAGAGCCTCTAGGGCCAACTCTACTCCATGCCAGCATTTTCCTTCGATGGGCATCAAGATGCTGACAGGTCTAAGATCCTGGGAGCGCTGTCTTCACCCTCACAGCTTCAGAGCGGCCTCTCTGCAGATTCACACTGACACACTGTCTGGCCTCAACAGTTTTCTGCAATCTTGGAACTGCTTCCGGTATTTCTCCCTGACTCTTGCACCTTCCATGCCTGCAAACCGGTTCCTTGCAGACAATGATGCTAGCTTCTGCTGCCCCCTAGGGCTGGAGTCTGGGACTCTGAGATCACTATTCCCTGGCCTTGCATGCCGACAGTGCAGAAATTCTTCCCTTAGCTTTGGTTTTTTTTTTTTTTTGGTTTTAGGAGACAGGGTTTCTCTGTATTGTTTTGGAGGCTGTCGGTCCAGCCTGGCCTCGAACTCACAGAGATCCGCCTGCCTCTGCCTCCCGAGTGCTGGGATTAAAGGCGTGCGCCACCAACGCCCGGCTTCAGCTTTGGTTTTAAGCAGGGCATTCAGCGGTATTATGCTGTGCTTTCTCCTTTCTAACGAGTCAGCATTTTCACCAGACTTTAATTAATGAGTAGGGTCCTGCCCTCTCCAATAGTGCTGATTTCCTTTTAGCCATGACAGCTGCTCTCTTTAACAAATGTAGCTACTTTGGAAGCTGCGTCGTGTAACAAACTCTCAGTTCCTTCACTAGACTGCATTTTCCAGCTCTCTGTTCCACTATTTGCTGACTGCGGACCTGGATAAGACAAGTATCCATGCCACATATGAGATGCTATCTTCTCTCACAATTTCTGTCACCAAGTTAGTCCTTTTCTCATACTCAGCCGCACCCAAGTTCTTGGGACATGAGCAGAAGATCCCATCAATTTTCGACACAGCCTTTAGCCCAGCTCCCGATGGAGTCCTTGTTCACACTCTGGAAACATAAGGGGACGTCCTCATTTTTCTCAGCATCTTGGCCTTCTAAATCCCACCAGAATGGTCCATCAGCCTCTGCTTCAGTGTTCGAGGACTTTTCTACCCCCAGCTTCCAAACTCTTCTGCATCCCTCATGCAAACCGGTTCCAAAGGCCTAGGAACCACATGTTCAGATTTATCACAGCAACAGCCCCTCTTCTGGTATCGGTTTTACTGCCTTTCTCACTGTGCAGACCCGGCATCTTTAAGAGGGGCTTGTTTGGCTCCAGGTTTGTGGGCAGTCCAGCATACCAGGGAGTGCTAGCAGCAGGAGTGTGGGTGGTTGGTCACACTGTACCTGTCAGGAAGCTGTGAGTTACTGGCGCCCTCCTGCTCGGTCCGGAGCCCCAACCACACCTACCTCAGTGAGCCTAATAAATGAACTCACTCAGATGTGCCCAGGTTTCCATCCTGATGAGATCCCGTCCATATGTCTTCAGGAGAAGCAGTCTTGGGGATGCGCACATTTTATGAGTTATACCGTTCAAATGGTTGTTTCCAGTCTGTGCAGTGCCACCTTGATAATACAGTATTTTATCGAGAAACTTACACTATCTCAAAATTTATTTATAAAGGTTCAGTTACAATAGTTTTCCCCAAACAATTTAAACTAAGTGAAGTGACTGTCAACACTGCAGATACCTAAATGCAGAGCAAGTCTGAAGATGCATGAATACCAGTTGATCCTGACTTTGCTTTTAACTTTGAAAACATTCTATTCTCTGTGAATTTCACATCATGCACCTAATCCCACTCATCTCCCCATCCCTCCCTATCTGCCCTCCACCCTTGCAAACTCCCAAAACAATCAAAACTAACAAAAAAGAAAAAATGGGGAAAACTTACTGTGCGTGCTGCGGGGTGTCACAGTTTCAGGCGGGACACCCCTCTGTCCAGATGGCTTTGCTTGCGGATGTTGGTTGCAATGAGTCACTGGTCTGGTTCTGGGCCTCTGGCTTCTGCTGCTCTGTGGATACTGCATCCTCACTGGGACTCCTCTCAGATGTCCTGCTGTTGCTGCGTCATGGAGGTCTGCAGCTTTGGTTCTGCAGGACGGGCCCCTTCATGCGCTCCAGCAGCTCTTAAATGGGGGTAATGTTGGGCTGGGCCAACTCAAAGCCCTGGATCTGGGCCTGGGTGGTTGTTGGGTGGGTTGTCAGCCAGTTCCACACCCATGCCACCAGGGCCAGCTCTCCCACTTCTCCCAGGCGAGGGGCAGGGACAGGTCACCTGAGTTCCAAAGCCAGTGACAGGTGGGACCAGCTCTCCCACTCACACACTGGGGCTGGCTCTCCTGTGCCGCCCAGGCAAGGTGCAGGGCCTCTCCTGAGTGCTGCGGCCAGTGAGGGGTGGGGCCAGCTCTACATCTACACCTCCAGGGCCAGCTCTCTCATGATGCCCAGGTGTGCTGGGGGGGGGGCAGCTCTGTGCAGTCCTTAGACATCAACGTGGCCCCGGACAGCGGCCCAGTGCAGGAGCATCAGTAGGGGGCCATAGACATTGACCCAGGCCCCTGCAGCTGCAGGGCCACAGACTCAGACATGTCCCTCCGAGGCAGCACAGGCCCAGGCGTTTCCATGGCGTCAGGGGGCACCGACTACTCCTGTTTCTCCACACTCTCCACATCTGGTGTCTTGACAGTGCTCCGACAGGGCCCTTTTTCTTTTTTTTTTTTTTTTGGTTTTACAAGACAGGGTTTCTCTGTATTGTTTTGGAGGCTGTCAGTCCAGCCCGGCCTCGAACTCACAGAGATCCGCCTGCCTCTGCCTCCGGAGTGCTGGGATTAAAGGTGTGTGCCACCAACGCCCAGCCTTTTATTCTTTTTTTTTTTTTTTGTCAGGCTCTGCCTGTGCTGGGCCTCTCCAGCGTCTCCCATGCCTAGCCTGCCGCTAAGAAGCACGAGTCTCACTGAGTCGGTCTTCCTTATCATCACTGCCTCTCTGGGTGTCCTCCGCAGTCCACTCCAAGCCCCGTGAGAGCGGGGGGAGAGCAGGAAACTGCAGCTCCATATCCCAATGCCGAGAAGAGGGCTTGGCCCATGGCCATCACTGCCCTCACCTCTCCAGTTCCCCCTCTTGAACCAGTGAGTTTGAGTGATTCTCCTGCCTCAACGCACACCAAGTAAGCTAGGAAAGAGGTCTGCCACTACCCCTAATGTGGAGGGTCCTAAATAAGGATAGCATAATAGAAGCCATCTTAATATTCATACTGTATTCTTAGAGACTAACACTTAGTTAAGTTTCTGTTTATCTGTGTCTGCTTATCTTCTTGTACAGCACATTTTCAAGGCCTGCAGTCCAGGCTCTCCCACCCTTCTGCCATCTGGCCTGCACTCCAGACTCCCCCAGCTGCAGACTTGTGTCCTTGGAACATACCCTGCTAAGGAGAACCTCTGCTCCCCCGCCCTTCTGCTACCTGCCCTACTTAAGCCCTGCTGGTACTTTCAATAAACGAGACTTGATCAGAATACTGTCTTGTCTCCGTCTCTCACGTCTCTTGTACCCCCATTCTCACTCCCTCCCCAAGGGTCCCCGTGGACTGACCCCACGGGCCGGGGCACCCTAACTCCCAGCTGTGTCAGAACTGGAGGACAGGAGCAGAGCTGGGCCTGGGGGTACAGCACTCTGAGCAGCAGCAAGCCAGCATCTAGTCCAACAGGGGTTTCTGCAGCCGTACTCTACAAAGGACACACACAAAGACTAGAGGGCTCACCCAGGACTGTTTGCCACAGGCCTTCACTTAGCAGTCGATCCCAACTCGGTGCAGAGCCCACAGCATCTTAGATTCTCCGAGCACTCCTCTCGAGAAGTCTGGTTCAGTCTTAGGACCAATCTGTGGGCTGTTGCGTCAGTAGTCACACTTCTTTTTCTCTGGACTCCAGCCCAGACTTGAGAGAGACAGAGAGACAAAAGAAAGGACACGAGGGCCTGCTTTGCCTGTCATAATCAACAACTTTAATGAACTAAAAGCCCTCCATCTACTTGGATGGAGATATGCAGGACCACAGAAAACGGTGCACTTGGCAGCAGGGACACGGCTCAGACCTCGCCTCCCTTACTGCTGTCTTCAGCACCTGACTTAGAGGAACGCCTTCACTCTGGACGACTCTGCTTCAGCCATTAGAGCGTATTTTCTTAGCTTTGAGATGTACCCTAAAGGAGAGGGGGAAAAAAATCACACTATCTTTAAGCTACCTTTACATATTTCAATATAAAATAAAATTTAATGTTATCATAAAAAAGCAAAAATAATTTCCTTGTTCTTTTTGTTACTACACAAGATAACACTGTACCAAATGTATAGATGCAGTAACTTTGCAAATCTGAGAAATATTTAAAATTTTATTCTAAATATCCCTCTAAATAAAAGCATTTTGATGTACAAAACACTGAAGATCATGTAAGTAACCTCAATAAAACTCATTAGGGCACACACAAAAAATGTAAAGATGAAAACGGACAGGAGTTTCTGGGAAGACAAAAGAGATTAGGTAGTGCAGGGATATATTCCGGGTGATGGGGTAGAGGGTATGACCACAAGTAATGTACTCTGTATGAAATGTCATAGGAAACCCACTGTGTATGACTAAAATACATTAGAAACCTTCTCTTGAAAGCTGAAGAAATAAGTTAAATGGGAGCGCATAAAGGGTGTGACTCAGTGGTTCGGTACTTAGCTAACATACACCTGCAGGGCCTTAAAAATACACACACACTGAAGGAAGGTGCGGTCCATCACAGCTTACGTGAAGCAATGGGTCACAGAGTGAGCTAGCTACACATTCACATTTGCCATTTGAAGTTGGCGAATAACTGTAAGCAAGCCCTTCAGCCCGAGACCCGAGACCCAAGCAGAGACCCACAGGCAGAAAGCTTACCTAGAAAAGCCACATGGGCAAAGTTCTCAAGCACCACGTCCCTGTACAGGGTCTTCTGATTCAGTGCCAGGCTGGCCAGCTCCTGCTCTGTGAAGTACACAGCCACATCTTCGAAACCCTGAAACGACAAAGAATAGCTCTCCTGGCATCAGGCAGTCATGGGGAGCAGCTGTATACTGCTGAGGAAAATACAAAAAGCACAGACTGGAATGACTGTTTTAGAAAACTTCTATATAGCAGGTAATAAAACTAACCAAATGTGTCTTCCATGAGCTAGCAATCCACACACGCGCATGCGCGCGCACACACACGTGCACACACACACATATGCGCGCACACGCACACACACGCACACACACACCCCTATATCCATCAACAGTCAAGACTGCAGCTGGAGTGCTTGTCTAGGGTCTTAGGGTTAGTACGGCTGTGATGAAACACCACGAGCAAAAACAAGTTGGGGAGGAAAGGGTTTATGTGGCTCACACTTCCACATCATAGACCATAATTAATGAAGCCAGGACAGGAACCCAAACAGGACAGGAACCTGGAGGCAGGAGCTGCTCACTGGCTTGCTCCCCATGGTTTGCTCAGTCTGCTTTCTTATAGAACCCAGGACCACCTACAACACCTGTTTCACAGCATGAAGACCTGAGTTTAGACCCCCACCACCCACATAAAAGCTGGGCCTGGGGGCAGGTATCTGTAACCCCAGTGGTGGGGGAGGGCAATCCCAGTGGCTTAGGAAAGGGCATAAAATGGAACATTTCAAAGTATTAACGTAAGTGATGGCACATAAATGTATGTATTTCAAAAGTGAGCTATACAGTTAAAACATGTATGTAAGTTAAAGCTCAGTGAGAAATCTCTAAACTATATATTAGTGTAAATGCACACACAGGCATATGCTTGTATGTAAACATTTACACATACATGTATATATACAAGCACATATGTATCACTGTACGCTCACACATATATGTACAGATACAAAGACAATCCAGTTTACCTTAGGCTCTGCTTTTACAGAGATATTTTCCATCATAAAAATCTTTCAGGCCAGTAGAAAAATACAGGTTTAAAAATTTCGGGACCTGAGGGTAAACAGAGAAACTGTTACTAATAACAACTCTATTTCACTTCTCTTACATACACTCCTTGATCTCTCTGGTTCTGGAGGCCCTGTAAGTATTATTCATCACTTAGTTCTTGTCAGCGGCAATTCTAGTCTTAACAAACGTGACATAGCAGGCACATTGGAGAATGCAAAATGGAAGAACAGGATCATTCAAGAAAGGTGTGATGATAATATGTGCTGTTAAAACTGTAACTTCAGTAATCCAGAGACACCACCAAGGAAGGTAGGGGAGAACAGTGAGCAGAATGTTAGGAAAACCAGCATTTGAAACAGTTAAAACGCTAGAGACTCCAGATACAGAGAAGGAGGAGCTCTACAGATGAAATCCATTGAATGCTGGAAGACCTCAGAATCAGCCTCTCCCCATGCTACCTAATAATAGTGCTTATCTTTTTAGTAATACAACTCAAATAACTTAAAGACATTTTATCAGAGCTAGGTGGCGCACGCCTTTAATTCCAGCACGCTGGAGGCAGAGGCAGGTGCATCTCTGTGAGTTCCAGGACAGCCTGGTCTACAGAACTAGTTTCAGGACAGCCAGGAATACACAGAGAAACCATGTCTCGGAAAAACCCGAAGACAGTTTATCAGAGATACTTTCATGTTCTCTGAACATAAACTGCTTGCAATATATTTGTTCAATTTTATAACAATAGGCAGTGAGACGGAAAACACCGTGTTAAAGGAATCCATCCACCTTCACACCGTAATTTCAGACATTGTAGCATAGTGAAGCAAACCCGTTTCATTTCTTAGTTGTAACTCCCACTCTTAGCCAATTCATCCTTCTTGATAATTAGAAAGTAAGCGTGTCATTCAAAATAGTGGCTGAGCAAGATTTACGCTTTGAAGACAACACCCGGATAGTGCACCAACATCTCACATAAGCATGGAAAGAAGGCATGAGGAGCCGCGTGGGGACGTCTTCATACACGCACAGAAAACGGCTGTGCCTTGCACACACTAGACGCCCTGTTAAAAGCGCACTAATACACACATGGAGTGTGGACCCCACCTCGGTGGGGAGGAACTTGCACGTTACAGAACTCTCGAGTTGTGGGGCTGGACGAGCATCACGCCACGTCACACGCCAATCTCCTAGGAACCACTCAAAGACGAAGTGTTTCTGAAATCCTCCAGAGGGTCACCTCGGGCTTGAGACTGCGACAAAAACTTCATGTCCTCCACCAGCCCTGCCCTGCGCCTCTGGTTGGCCTGCTCTTTGGTTCTGCCAGAGCCTTCAGGGGGGACACACAAACCAGCCCTGGGCCAGCAGGGCAGGACCCCAGCGGCTCTTCCTGCCAGCATCTCAGCCACCCTCCTGCCCAGCACGGGCCCACAGCGGCCTCTCTATCTCTCTCCCCCCCCCCACAGCGGCCTCCCCTCCCCAGCTCTCTCTCTCTCTCTCTCCTCCCACCACCTACCAGGGGCTGCACGCGGCCACACCACGCAGAGCAAACGACCACACCACACCTACCCTCCCCAGCTGCAACCCCCGGGTTTTAAAGATCACCGGCCGGAAATGCGTCATCACGCCGCCGGCCAATTCCCCCCTCCCTGGGAGCCTCTCTAGGCGCCATGGAGGACCTCGCAGTCTCGAGGCTAGCCCTCTGGCTAGGAGAGCCTGGTGTGGAGCTCTGCCCCTCGCGGAGGAGCCCAGCTCAGGCTCATTAACCAAGAGACCTGGCTGGGAGGGAGGCAGGGCGAGAAGGACGGCGGTCTGTCCGCCGGAAAGCTGTCTGTCCACCTGACGGCCGACTGTCCTCCGGGACGGCTGCAACTAGCCGCCCCTGACTCCTGGGAGGCCCGGCCCTCTCGGCCCCTAGCGAGCGAGCGAGGCTGGATTGGCTTGGGAATGTTAACGCCTTCCGCGAGGCCATGTGGGCAGGGCGAGCCAGAGCCCAGGGACGAGCTCGCTCACTCGGTGGCCTCGCTTGCTCGTGCCACGAAGCCCATTGGCCTCAGAACGGTGGGGCAAGAGAGGCGGGCCGAGGAGGAGCCACAGTGAGGGAGCGGGGCTGGCTGCACGCGGCTGCCTTTGAAACCCACTTTAGACCTTCCTTCCCATCCCTGGGGCCTCAAGAGACGCCATGCTCAACTTGTGTTAGAGCAGCAGACCCGGGGAGACAAGGGCTGCAGCAGCGCCACGGGTTCTGCTTAAGGGAGGCACCTGTTGTGGGGAGGTATGGGGTCCCGGTAAGAACCAGAGCCACTTGTAGACCTGTGCGACTCTAAGAGTCAGTGAGGCTCTGGAGAAGAGAGACTGCCATCAGCCGCCCATGCTGCAGTTGCTTGGGAAGCCCAGCTTGCAGCAGGACCACGGTTTGCCAAACAGGATATTTTAGCAGGCAGGTGGTGGTGAGAGTCAGGGTGCCGGCTAAGGTGGTAGATGACCAGACAAAATGATGTCACTAGAGCAAATATTTCCTGTCTGTCGTTTTTGTGAAGATCTGGGAGAGCAGACTTCAGGCATGGTTTTCAGAGGGCTGCTCTGAGAGGTTGAACTGAGAGGTTGTCATGTTTGCTATTAGAACTTTTGGAGGGGGCAGATGCTGTCAGTGTGCCTTTTGGCCGTGTCCTGAACCAAGGGGTCCGGTCTCTAGGAGACGAAGGGGGTTGTGTAGTTGAGGTTTTATTTATTTTTATTGTACGCATCTGGGTGTTTTACCTAACTGCACGCCTGTGCACCGCCGGCATGCCGGGCCGGAGGAGGCCGGAGGAGAGCGTCGGACCTCTGGGATGGAGTCACAGGTGGTTGTTAGCCATTGTGTGGGTGCTGGGAACCAAAGCTCAGTCCTTGGAAGGAGCAGCCAGTTCTGCTAACTGCTGAGTTATGTCTCCAGCCCTGGGTTAGTTTAAAACACAGGGTGCAGGTGCTGGAGAGATGACTCAGGTTAAGAGGACCAGAGCCTCAGTTTCCAGAGCCTGTGTCTAGAACACCAAACATATGTGTGTATACATGTGAGGATACACTCACACATGCACATAAATAAAAATAAATGTATTTTTTAAAGATCGGGTACAGCTGGGCGGTGGTGGCACACGCCTTTAACCCCGACGCTCGGGAGGCAGAGGCAGGCGGATCTCTGTGAGTTCGAGGCTAGCCTGGTCTACAAAGCTACAGAGAGAAACCCTGACTTGAGAATAAAAAAGACCAGGAACAAAGGTTAATAATAGGAAACTAAAGAATAGATAGAAGGATCTGCAGAAAGGGAACCATCCAGGGTTAGCCGTCCTCCCAGGCCGAACCACTGTCCCAAAGAGTCACAATACTGGCAGAGTTTGGATGCTCTATCTTGCCATTTCCTTGTTGTGTCTGAACTACTCTCAGCTGGTTTACATAGAGGCAGCCCTCTTCCTGGAGGAGAAAATTGGATACCCCCTTGGTCAGTAGGGGGGGGGTCCAGGACTCTGTGCTTTCTAAGAATGACACCTTCAACCTCTGGCTGTGACAATGGCAGCTATTCCATCTGGGGTTTTGGAAACAGTCTCAGAAAGCTTTTGGAAACAAGCGAGTTGGGGGTATATGCCAGCCACCTGCACCAAGGACAGAGGATATGCGTAGGGCACAAGAGGGGAGTGGGTGAGAAGAGGCTGAGGCTTGGGAGAGAGCTGAGCCAAGAGGGGAGATCACCACCGTTTGGTTATTGTGAGGTGTAAAGAGAAAGCCTTCCTGCCAGCCTGGGTCCAGAGCCGCATCAGTCCCAAATAAACACACAGGAGGCTATATTAATTATTAGCTGTTGGCCTTGCTTGTTTCTTACTGGCTAGCTCTGACTTAAGTATTTATCCCATAATTGTTAATTCTCTTACCGGAGAAGTTTCCGGGCTTCCTACCCCATGGCGGTTACATCTTGACTCTCTGTGTTTCTCCTACCCAGAGTCCTCCTGGAATCCTAGTCCCACCTATCTTGCTTTCCTATTGGCCAACAGTGCTTTATTGACATATACACAGGACTTCCCCATCTCCTCTTTTCTGTCTAAACAAAAAGAAAGGTCTTAACTTAAAGTCAAATTATATATAATAGAACAGTTATCAAGTAAGAACACAGTTACAATATTTTGTCTCTCAACATTTAGCAAGATTTAAAGAAAATATCATCCATCCCATCCTTGTGAGTCCAAAGTTCTATATGTAGCTAATCTTTTATAATAACTAAGGAAAACTATAATTATAACTATCTGTCTTCAACTCCATCAAAGACCACAGAAGGATAATATATAAACACTAGAATTGACAGAGACATCTTACTGTCTGGACAGTCACCCGAAGTTCCTCTGTAATGTTGGGGCATCCATCTTCAGCCCATAGGCCACAATGTGTCCAGAAGATTTCTCAGCAAAGCAGGAAATTTCAAACTGTCCATCTGCATTGGCATTCTGTCAGTCATTTTTCTGTGTCCTGCAGAAAGTCTCGTAGACTCTTCCATGAAGCTGGAACCCTGAAGGACTGAGTTCAGCAGTCACTTTCCTGTGGGTCCTGCATATCCAGTTTATACAGCAACAGTCAAACAGTCCAGGCAAGAGCAGCTTCTTGCCCAAATGGCTAATCTTGCCATGTTGAAAACAAACTCCATAGTGAGTCTCTTCGATGCCCATCTTCCTCTCAGACGTAATTGGTGCTGCCAGGAACAGACATTTCTCATTGTCAAGAAAAACACTAAACCATTTTAAATGCCATTTTCTGAAGTTATTGAAAGGTTTGAAGACTATCTATCTATCTTAAATATATCTCTGTATATCTAGAAAACCTAACTTACCTGATTATAAGTTCTGACTATTATAAGTAACTATCTATAATCTGTACCTAATTATGCATTACATTTTAAAAGATCAGTATAAGCACAATACTTAATCAAGAGGAGAAATATACATATCACAAAATTGACCTTGAATTTGTATCAATAAATGAAAAACCATACCAATACAAAGTATTCATTTCCATACCATAATCCCCTTTTACCTTTAAAAAGAGATTGGTCGTGATCATAATCATTAACCAATTATAAGCAACCCTATTTAAATGAAAACAAAAATTTATAAACAATTTGGATGTTGCTCATACCAAACTGCTTCCTGCTGATAGGGGGTACTGTCCATACCATGGGGATCATAACAAAACACAGAAACCTGGCTAAGTCATTGTTTTTGTGGTCTACAAGGCTGCATCATCTCAGCTGTCTTAGATGTTGGAACACCTGGCCCACTGCTTCCGAGAGTCTTGGTTCATCAAACACAGAAGCCTGTCAGTCATTTCTCTGTGACCTGCAGAAAGTCTAGTAGACTCTTCCATGAAGCAGGAACCCTGTAAGACTGAGTTCAGTAGTCACTTTCCTGTGGGTCCTGCAGATTATACAACAACAGTCAAGCAGTCTAGGAAAGAGCAGTTTTTTGCCGAAATGGCTAATCTTGTCATGTTGAAAGCAAACTCCATAACGAGTTTCTTTGATGCCCATCTTCCTCTCAGACATAATTGGTGCTGCCAGGAGCAGACATTTCTCATTGTCAAGAAAAACCCTAAACCATTTTAAATGCCATTTTCTGAAGGTCTTTGAAAGGTTTGAAGACTATCTCAAATATATTTCTGTATATCTAGAAAACCTAACTTACCTAACGATAAGTTCTATTATAAGTAACTTTCTATAGTCTGTATTTAATTATGCATTATGTTTTAAAAGATTAGTATAAGCACAATACTTAATCAAGAGGAGAAATATATGCATCACAAAATTGACCTTGAATTTGTATCAATAAATGAAAAACTATACCAATACAAAGTACTCATTTCCATACCATAATCCCCTTTTTACTTTAAAAAGAGATTGGCTATGATCATTAACCAATTATAAACAATCCCATTTAAATGCAAACAAAGATTTATAAACAATATGGGAATTAGGACATCACTCATTCCAAACTGCTTCCTGCTGGAAGAGGGCGCTGTTCATACCATGGGGATCATTACAAAACTCAGAAACCTTTATAAGTCCTTTTTTCGTGGTCTGTAAAGCTGTATCATCTTAGCTGTTTCAGTTGTTGGAACACCTGGCCCACTGCTTCCGGGGGTCTTAGTTCATCAAACCACAGAAGCCTGTAAGGAATCCTCAGCTTTTCATTTTCTGTAGAAACATAAGCAAAATCTCCTTTTCCAAGTAACATATCCCTATACTTAAATTTGAAGTCAAGGCATTTTTAAAAGATATAATTTGAATTAATTCAGCAGCATTTATAATCAAGTGTACTTTAGCAGTTGTTCCTTCCTGAGCAATCAAAAAACGGAAAAACACAATAGTGTACAGTATCCAGACTTTTTGTGTATTTTTCATCTTTACATGGTTTATTTATCTATTATTATTATTATATTTCTGTAACTTTTATTTATTTTTCTCTGAGACAGGGTTTTTCTTTGGAAATCCACCTGCCTCTGCCTCTGCAGCAAATCCTACTGGCATATGCCGGCTTCTCTATTCACCACTACGGCGTTTCTTTTTCTCTCTCAATCTTACATATATTTTTAAACACACTGTAAACCTTTAGAGGTTTTTCTCCATCCAAGTCTGACTTTACTGTAAATCTTTATGTTTTTCTGGCCACCTGTCTTATCTGTTAAAACCATGGCTGTTTTAACTGCAGTTTTTCCAAGATGGCGGGCATAAGTGTGACTACAGCTCATTGTCTCAGTCCATGCTGAGATCCAGCAAAAGCTGCCGGCTTGGAGATGGGGTCACTGCCACTTCCAGCTGTGCGTACACACTTTTCAATTGTTAGCAGAGTCTCTTAAAAGAACCTTGCTGGTTTTTTTCTTTTTTCTTTTTTCTTTCTTTCTTTCTTTTTTTCTATGCTGAGTCAGGAAGACTCCCTTAAGCGTGACGAGTGAGTCTCTGCTTGTCACTAGCAAAATAGAGCCCACCTGAGAAAAATGCTGCTACCAAAAAGCCATGCTTCTCTCTGTCCTTTTGTTTCTAAAATTCCTTTAAAGATTTTGTTCTCTACGTGGAAATTCAATCCCATATGCTGACATCATTATGTAAAAAGAAAGCCTTCCCGCCAGCCTGGGTCCAGAGCCGCATCAGTCCCAAATAAACACACAGGAGGCTATATTAATTATTAGCTGTTGGCCTTGCTTGTTTCTTACTGGCTAGCTCTGACTTAAGTATTTATCCCATAATTGTTAATCTAAGTATTTCTCTTACCGGAGAAGTTTCCGGGCTTCCTACCCCATAGCGGTTACATCTTGACTCTCTGTGTTTCTCCTACCCAGAGTCCTCCTGGACTACTAGTCCCACCTATCTTGCTTTCCTATTGGCCAACAGTGCTTTATTGACATATACGCAGGACTTCCCCAACATCAGGGAATTCAGTGTCTGTGAATTGGAAAACCAGGGTACAGACACTAGACCAACCTCCTGGGAGACCAACACAAGCTGGTGTTCTCCAGAAGAAAACTTCTGAGTAGTTGAAACAGGAGCCTAAAAGAGTGTAAAGATCTGAAAATGACCAAGAGGATACAGCTCAGTTCTCTTGGACAGTGCTCTCATCTCTGGATAGGACAGCTCCAAGTTGTGGGTTTAGGGAAAAGGGGCCAGTCAAAGAAACACACCCTGAGCAGAGCCAAAGAAACACTCTTTGGCCCTGCAACTAGAACTAAAGAAATGTACTCTGACCCTGAAACCAGGGCCAAAGGAACACACATTGTCCCTGGAATCTGAGTCAGTGAAAGAAATGCACCCTGGCCCTAAAATTGGAGCCAAAAGGCTAAAAAAGACCAGAGAAAGAAACACACTTTGGCCCTGAAACCAGAGCCAAATCTGACCTTAACCCTATGCAGAAAAGTAACCAATCCTCCAGCAGAGCTCTAGCCAATCTGAGCTCAGCACTGAAATTGGACCAATCCCTATGTAAACCCTGTGTATGTTCAGCTTGGCTGGTCCAGCTGCCTTCCAATAAACCCCTTCAGATGATCTTTGGATGAAGATCTTCTTAGCAGAGGTGACCCTGGGCAGAGCAGAGCAGAGCCAGCAGGGCTGTAACACTTGCCCGGGGAAACCTTCCTTGGCAGAGTGGAGTTGTTACATTCTGCTCCCGGCTCCCGCTCTCTGCTCTCCAGGAGCAGAGCTGAACTGTAGCAACCCCCCCCCCCCCACCCGAGAAACCTCCTGCCGAGCAAAACTGCTACACTGGGCGAAAATGCCCAGCTGGATGACCCTGTCCTGCTGGAGCAGAGCCAATACACAGGGGAAGACTTTCTCTGAGGCAAGGCTGTAAGCAGCTAAGCTTACTGCAACCTGTGGTGGTTCTTGGCTCCCGAGCTCCAGGATACCTTTCCACCTGAGCTGTGTAACACTCAGTATTTTGTGACTCCAAGTGTCAGAATACCTGACCCACTCCTGTTCCATCCTGTCCTGACCCATCCCGAAATGCTTACAGCGGGGTGGGTAGTAAAAGAACAAATTACCCCCCCCACCCCTGCCCTGGAGTTTAAACCTTGGACAATGTTGAGTCCACAGATGTGGCGGTGGGGTGGATGGAGTTGCCTTGTTCAAGTAAAGTAAGGGGCACAGCAGGCTCCAGAGGGAGAAGGAGGGCTGTGCCTTTAGGGAAAGGCTGAGGAGGAGTGACTGTGCGGTGTCTGTCAGGCAGGCGACTGGGGGGTGAGGAGATCCCACAATGCAGAGAGCGTCTTTTCATCGCCTTTGTAAATGTCTGGGTGCTGGACAGACCCGGGCCTAGATGATGAGCTGAGGGGAAAAGATGAAGGATGTAGTTGTGAGGAGGAGAGATTGCCACCGAAGGTGCCACAGGCTGAGACCTTGAGGAAGTCGGGTAAAGTGTGGCGGCAAGAGGGTGGGTGTAGGGTACAGGGGCCAGCCGAAGAAACGCACCCTGACCCAACCAGAGCCAAAGAAACACACCCTGACCCTGAAACCAGCCAGTGAGAGAAACATACTTTGGCCCTGGATACCTATAGGAGGGGATCCTGTGAAGGACACGGGGCAGATTAGAAGCAGTCGCTATTGAGACTTCTGAAATAACTCCCCTGGATATTTCTGCAGTGTCTCGGGGGATGTCCTTCTGTATGATGCGAATATGTGTTGGTTTTTTTTTTTTTTTTTGGTTAGTGAATACAGCTGCATTGACCTATGGCAGGGCAGAATATAGCTAGGCAGGAAATCCAAGCGGAGATACAGGGAGGAAGAAGGCAAAGTCAAGAAGACGCCCATCCAACCATCAAAGGAGAAAGATGTCCGAGCATCACCAGTAAGCTACGGGCCTTGTCGCGGTACAAAGATCAATAGAAATGGGTTAATTTGGCTGTAAGAGCTAGCTAATAATAAGCCTGAGCAAATAGGCCAAACCGCTTGTAATTAATATTAAGTCTCTGAGTGATTATTTCATAAGCAGCTACAGGACCAGGTGGGGTGCAGAAAAGCTTCCAGCCACATCTCCTACACCGAATAAGGCTTTCGGTGAGTCAGGCTTACGAGAAAGTGCATTTCCAGAGAGATGCAAAGTAGTTGATTGCCTAAGAAGAGCTGAGAGGGGAGGGAAGGAAATTCGCTCTTCACGGAATACCCACTGAGTAATCTCTCTCTTTTTTTTTTTTTTGCCATGATGAAGATTCTGCATCTAATCAAAACTAAGCAAGCTTCAAAGTGAGACGCAGTATAAAGAACCATAGCAGGAGTCAAAGCTAGCAGACATTGAAAGACCCCAGGCGGGGGACTTTCACGGGAGGGAGACCCGAACCCAAGGAACACCGAGACCACGAGCTTGGATGCAACAGCAAGAGGCTTTATTGATAATACACGGGTACCCGGGGCATCTCAGTCTCGGGAACTGAGAGCCCCGAGCTGGGGACTCAGGGGTCCTTTTATAGCAAAAAGCGCAGTACAGAAGCGAGAAGCCTAGTTACGGGACCCTGATTGGGCAATTTAAATGAGGCTGGGGCTCAGAACGAGGGCAATTAAGGTTTCTCTCAGAACTCAAGTCTCGGCCTTGGCCCTATCTGAGGAACAATAGGTCTCTGTGCTTGCCCAATCTTGCTGGGCTGGCCATTTGGTCACAACAGACACCCAAAGCCCGTGTCCTTGGGCAGAGCTCCCTTCTGATAGCAAGGACTATTCAGCTGTGGGGGAAACGGAATTTTCCATGAGCCTCAGCTTGCCTGTGTAGGCTGGGCCGGGGTCTTTCAACATGACATGTCCTGGTGTTTCACATTGGTTTGGTTTGGTTCCGGTCAACTTGACGTAACCCGGATTCATGTGGGAAGGGGCGTCTCACTTGAGACAATTCCTCCATCAGATTGGCCTAGGGCGGGGCCCGTGGGGCATGGTCTTGATTAATGGTTGATGTGAGTGGACCCAGCCTGCTGTGGACTGTGCCATCCCTGGGCAGGTGGGCCTGGGTTGTACAAGAAGCAGGATGAGCAAGCCATGAGGAGTAAGCCAGGAGGCAGCACCCCTCCACGACCTCTGCTTCAGTCCCTGCCCTGCTTAAGCTCCTCCGGACTTCCCTCAGTGACAGCCTGTGATGTGGAATTCTAAGATAAAACAAGCCCTTTCTCCTCCAGGTTGTTTCTGGTCATGGTGTTTTGTCACAACAATAGAAGCCCTAGTTAGGTGGTCTCTTTCTTTGTGATTCAGAATGGTATTTTTCTTTTTTTCATTTTGCGAGACAGGGTGTCTCTGTATTGTTTTGGAGGCTGTCGGTCCAACCTGGCCTGGAACTCACAGAGATCCGCCTGCCTCTGCCTCCCGAATGCTGGGATTAAAGGCGTGCCCTACCACCGCCCGGCCAGAATGGTATTTTTAACACTATTTAAAAAAACAACATTATCAGTCATATGTCAAAATTCAGAGTTAAATCTGTCCTGCTGCTTCTCGCCAAGGCTGTTACTCTCTGGAACCAGTAGCTGTTTAGAGAATTCTGGAAAATATGAGATTTGTGGCCAGTAAGAATGGTAAAGAGAAATTAATGGTCCCTCCCTATGCCTGATTCCTTGGGCCCTAAGATGTCCTCTTCTTTTTAAGTGTGTGTGTGTGTGTGTGTGTGTGTGTGTGGTGATATTTCGTTTATGATCTAACAAAGCTTGCCTGGAGATCAGAGTGTAGAACTTCCACACTAGTTAGCCATAGAGGCCAGGCAGTGGTATGGTACACACCTTTAACCCCAGCAGTAGAGAGGAGGGAACAGGAAATGACATGGCTGGACAGAGAGAGGACTATAAGGTAAGTAGAGACAGGAGCCTGCCCCCTTTTTCAGGCTGAGGAGTTGGCTAGGTAAGAAGTAGCTGTGACTTTACCCCTATATCTTACTCCAGATTTTTATTATTAAGACCAATTAGAATTCATGCTACGTGTGTGTGTGTGTGTGTGTGTGTGTGTGTGTGTGTGTGTGTGTGTGTGTGTAGTTTAGAAGAAAATGTCGGAAGTTCTTTCCCTTCTACTATAGATGATTCACTTCTCTGCTGGTGTTCTCATTGTGTTCCTACATTGCCTTCCTCTGTTCTGGCTGCCTCTGAAGTAATCCCTAAAGAAAACTCATGGTTTACAGATCAGATGCCAGGCAATGGGCTTTGAGGCTGTGTAGGTGGACTTTTCTTTCCTGCCTGCCAGTTCTCAGATAATCAACATTGAAACTCAGTATTAATTATAAATGCTCACCTGATGGCTCAGGCTTATTACTAACTAGCTCTTACAACTTAAGTTAACCCATATATATATATATATATATATATATATATACATTGTGTCACATGACATTACCTCTCTTTTGTCTTGCACCCCCTGTTTCCTCTCCATGTCTCGCTGGTGACTCCTCTGATGCCCAATTCTTCTTCCGGATGTCCCTGGTCTGGTTTTCCCATCTAACCTTATCCTGTCCGGCTATCGACCAGTCAGCTTCTTCATTAAAGTAATCAGAGGGTAATTTACACAGTGTCCTGGAGGATCATCCCACAGCAGGGATCTCAGCTCATCTGGATTAATCCATTCATCAATGGTTTTGTGATTGGATGGCATTGTTGAGAGGCGGTAGGAAGGGAAGGGAGGCATGCCATGAAAAAGCAAATCTTGTCATCAGTCCCTCCTTTTTGCTTTCTGGCTGCCAATAAAGTAGGTGGCTTGAACGTGCTACCATTGTCCTGTTCTACCCTGCCTTAGGCCCAGCTCCAAAGAATAAAAAATAATCCAAGCTGTCCGTTGAAACAAACTTTTTCCCTCTCAACTGGTTTCTCCTGGTTATCTTGTCACAGCTAGCACGTTCTGCTCACCTTTCCCTGTCGCTCTCTGTATCTCTAAGGTCTCTGAGTTCCACCTTTTACATTTATTTATGACTCAGGCTGCATGCACAGCGGGAACCTCACCCCAGATACAGTGACCACCCACCCACCCACTGCCACAACTGTTACCCGACACAGAGCAGAGCTCTTTATTCTAGAAACTTCTGGGCCAGCAATAAACCACGGCACGCAGCCTCTGGTCCGCCCCCCTCTTACCAGGGCAGCTGCCAGCATCACAGCACAGAGCTCTAATACTCGGAGGACAAGGTCCTTATTGTGCAGTTTGGACCCAGCAAGCAGGCGGACACAGGCCACATGCCTGTCATGGAGCTGGGCAGACACTGTCACGAAGAAGACTGAAACCAGCTCGGGCTGTGGGAACGCAGGTGGCACTTTCCCTGGGAAGTGGCCAGAGCTCCAGGGCTGGCCACTTCAGTCCTGCCGATACCACTGTCCAGGTGAGGGTGCCTTGCGCTCCCACAATACCAGCGTCTGCCGTGTTCTCATGGGACCTGCTGTGTAACACGCTCTTAGAACCGCCCAGACAGCTTTGTTCATCTCTTCCCACATAGCACGCCCTTCCTTTTGCCCTTCCTTTCAGGAGACACAAAACCCAGTCTCCCTTTCCTCTCTCTGCCCTCTGCCCCTGACAGTTCTGCTCCATCCTGTTCCTGGAGATAAGACATGGCTGCCACGGTGACCCGCACACGTCTCCCCATCAGATGAGCCCCACCCACCCACTGAGTCCCAGACACTGCAGCATTGGACCAAGTCACCTTGCCAGCTGTTCTGCCAGAACACAGCAACCCCAAGGATAATAATGGTTAACAGAATGTATCACCAAACAGCCAGTAGATGCAACTCCAGTCTCTATATGGAGGAGCAAGTTTCCTGGGCCTTCAAGTACCCCACGAAAGTGTTTGCTTCTGGAAATGTTGCCTAACAACAAGCACCTCACAGAGCTTCTTGCATGGGATGGGGGTGGGGACATTTAGTTCCTCTGATTGCCTCAAGGGCCCTGAAAGGCTTCTTCCTCTGAGGCTGCCACGGTCTTCATTGCTCCCTTGAGGACTCGCTCTCAGAGGAACTGGAGGCCAGATTCCCAGATGGGGCGTCCCGATGTCCACTGAAGTCCAGGCTTCAGTCAGGAGGTGCCCTGCTGGCCACGTGGGCCGGGCTTTCCTCAATGGCTCCTTTAAGACCCTCCTCCCAGATTGTTCCCCGACAGCAACATCTTCCTGCCCACCCCCTGACCTCACAGGTCCATCAAACACTCATCGTCCATAGACACCTTCCAACCCTATCCCTCTTCCTTCTAAAGTTAGTGTTTTATCTATTATTTCATAGTTGCACACATGCGTGTAGCATGACCCGATGATAACCCCCCTTCCCTTGAGCCCCACACCCTCGTGCTCTCTCTCTCTCTCTCTCTCATCTTTTTAACGTCTACTTATTCACTCTGCGGGAACAACGCGTGCCACAACAACGCACGTGAGGGGGTCAGAGAACAACTCTCAGAAACCCATTTCCTCCTTCAGTCTTGGCAGCAAGTACTTGTCAAGCCACCGCTTGACCCACCGAGCCCAACTAGTGGTGTCTGAGCACACACAGGTGCGGCGCCATCCACGGGCGCACGGGCAGCCTACGAACAGCCACAACCCCAGTGGGGGGGGGGCCAATGACTCCCCTCACCGGAAGCTGTCGACTGCCACCCCGCGGCTCCTCAGCTGGGACGGAGCCTCGACAGCTTGAGCTTGTGCGGACAACTACAGCCACTGTGCACTTGCCAATGCGGTGGTCTTGTCGTCCAGAAGACGGCGCTTCCCCGCCCTCCTCCCACCCTCCGGCTCTTCTGTGATGTTCCCCCGGACATCGTTGGAGTGGGTGCTGACATCGATGCCCCATTTCCAGTGAAGACTCAGCACTCACTCACTCCCAGTCAGCCGTGCCTACCGCTGAAGGGAACCTCTCTGCCTGAGGCTCCCAACAAACAGCGTGAGCTGTGGCCGTGCTTGTTCCCTCCTGAGACGGGACACTGCTCACACTCCAGCACTTGGTTCACGCTGCTTTCACTGGAGCCCATTTCACAGCGCACTTATCCAATCTTCTTGGTCAGCTGTCAACCATTCTCTGAAGAATGGTTTTTAACCCCAAGTGTTCCACCTGGTGTGCTCCGCCACACTCAGCCATGGGTTATTTTCTGGTTGGTTCCTCCTCGTTTAGGTTCCTGTGCCCCCCCACATAGCAACGGCTGTTTTGTTGCTTCTGTCTGCACCTGAAGGAGCAGTCTTCATTTCTCGTGCCCACGATTCTTATCTGCACAACGTGAACATATGCGGCAGCAGTTAGAGGCGGCGTGGACGAAGATCCCCTCCCTGGCCAATGCTTCTGGAACCCTTGCTTAGTGCCAGGTGGAGTGCCGGGGCTGGAGGGTGCAGTTCCGAAGCCAGTGCTTCCTTTAAGGGGTTTGTTCAGGCCAGGCAGAGTCAGCACACACCTTTGATCCCAGCACCCAGGAGGCAGAGGCAGACAGATCTCTGTGAGTTCAAGGCCAGCCTGATCTACCGAGTGAGTTCCAGGACAGCCAGGGCTGTTACAGAGAGAAACCCTGTCTCGAAAAACAAAAAGCTTACTTTGGCAATGACTCATAATGACTCAGGGAATCAATGACACACACCTTGCAAATCCTCCTCCAGTGAGGACGGTTACAACAGAGATGAGCAAACACTGCACGGGGCTCTTCTCCTGAATGCCAATTGTAGGGAAGGGTTAGCAAAAACAAACCTGTGGGCTGACTGCACAGAGAGACACCACGACAGAGCAGTGCGCCATCAAGTGCCTTCAGTGGGTAGGCATGCCACAGGCCACCGTCAGGGAAGATCTTTCTAGACTGAAGCCTGAATGGTAAGAAGGCATTAGTCATTCAAGGAGACAGAAGAACATTCTAGACAAAGAACAAGTGCAGAGGGCTGACAGGAATGGAGGAGACAGTGGTGAAGAAGAAAAACGGCAAACGGACCGGACCGCCCAGAACTGCTCTGCACAGGGAACAGTTACAGCGTCAACGTGTATCCAGCCGGCCTGAGACCTACAAAGACCTGCTTTCAAAGCAGGTTGTTGACCAGCATCAGGAACTTTGTTCTGTGTCCCCAGTAAACATTTAATCAACTGTGGCCTCACTTTATGCCTACACATGTTACACAATGTATCTAACCATGCTTTTCTCTGGGAGTCTGGAACTGGGCTATGGGATAAGCAGAGGGTACGTATGTGACTGCTCCCCGAATGGAAACCTTAGGCACTGTCTTTCCAGGAACCTCCCTGGGCATAAGCATAACAGGCATGTTACTGTATTTCCATTGCTAGTGGAGTGTGTCCACGCGATCTCTCATGGAGGGAGGAAGTATAGACGACCTGTGTGCAGATTCCTGCGGCCTCTATCTGTCTGTTTTCCCCCTGACCATCTGGGCATGGGTCCTCGCTCCATATCTGAAAAAACCTTACAACTACCTACAAAGTCCCATAAATTCTCCTTGGGAATCGCTGATGTAGGGGTAGCCATGGGGAGACCCTACACAAACTAGTACCAGGATTAAGTCAGTAAATATGTGCAAAGCACTGAGCATAATACCTAGGACACCATAATTTCTGAAAATAAGAATAATGACGGGCTGGGGAGATGGCACGGTGGTTAAGAATGTGTATTGCTCAACAGGAGGACTGAGCTCAGCACCCGGCACCCAAGCTGGGTGGCTCACAGCTACCTGTAACTCCAGCTGCAGGGGCTCTCCCGCCCTCTTCTGGCCTCCGCAGGCGCTGCACTCACATGCATGAGCCCCCTCCCGTAAACAGACGCTGTATATAATTTCTTAATTAAAAAAGGATGGTGATTGTATTGTGACGAAGCGCTACAAGCAAAAGCAACTCGCAAAGAAAGCTACTCTGGCTCACTGCTCCAGAGGGTCGGGGGTCTGCCACGGCGGGGAGACTTGGCAACAAGGGGCAGAAGCGGGAAGCAGCTGAGAGCTCACATCCGCAGTCTAAGAAGTGAGAAAGAGGCAGGGTGAGGCTGCAAGCTCGAAGTCCTCCGTCCCAGTGGCACACCTCCCCCAGTGGCACACCTCCCCCAGCAAGGCTGCAGGGACCTCCCAAACCGTGCGGCCGACTGGGAGCCATCTGCTTACGCACTGGAGCCCATGGAGGAGGTTCCTGGTTCCTAGTGGCAACGGGGATGACCACTGGAGAGTCACGCACAGAACCGGGACTTAATGACAGCCGTTCCGGCTCCCAGCCTCTCCAAAGCATGTCCTGGTTCTCTCGGCCTCTCACTGAATGGACAGCCTGACCCCTTTGCAACAGCGTTGCATTGCTTACAAGAATGTCAAAGGCAGCCTTCTGCTGTGACCTGTCATGCCCAAAGATACTGAATGGACTGGCCTTGGCCACCCCGTAAGTAGGTGGCAGGGCTAAAGGAAGAGCCCATCTTTGCCTTTTCCCGTCCTGCAGTGACCTCACTGCCACCTGGTAGATGTGGCACAGCCTAGTAGGAATAATAGGTGACTATCCAGTAAGACCTTCTGTAGTCTACGAGCAGAACCACAGCCTCCGCCAACCCAAAAGCTAAAGGCCTTGCCTGGTAGCATCTGAGGTGTACATCAGAGATATGTCCCCAAAGACGTCCCCGCTCGGCAGTAGCCTACCTCCTAACCCTTCCACCAGGTGTCTAGAAAGTATCTTGGGTCATGGTCTTTGTTATAAAAACTCGGTTATTAAAACCTTTGTTACAAAACCACTGCCACATCCAAACATCAATTCTCAGGTGACCTGAATCTGTGTTCCGGGACGACGGCCACCCATTTGTCTCCAGAATAAAGTATTTCTTTTCCAACTCGGGTTGAGAGCTGTTTTCCTTAGGTTGAACACCCCCACACACACACCCATTCCACCGTTAACGCCATCACCCTCAAAGCAGCGCCACCTGGTCTGGTCCTCCCGCCTCCACTTAATCACATGACCATTGTCACCTGATGGTGGTGGTTCCTGAGGCCCCGCCTCCTCTCATATCCTGCTATCTGCTTTATTTAGCATGATTGTGCTCGTATATCTGGGACAGTGATCTAACACCTCCACAGCTGCGGAGACTGACTGGCTAAGCTCCCAGCTCTTGGCAAGTGTTCCTCAGTAAGAGCTTGTCCTGGCTAGTTTTTGTCAGCCTGAAGCCGCTGCCTGAGCAGTCTGGCAAGAGGGACCCCATCTGAGAAAGAGTGCCCACAAGGGTGGCCTGCTGTGAAATCCTCCTTCCGTTCACTGTGAATATACGTCACTACCCCTGCCTTGACAAACAGTCCGACTGACCAGTAGGGGAACAGGATAAAGCAAGGGGAAAGCCAACCGGAGAATGATGGGATGAGGAAGGGCGGAGACAAGGGAGTCGCCCGCCAGCCAGACGACAAGTCAAGGACAGAGGTAAAGCCACGAGCCTCAGGGCAGCGTGTAGATCAACAGAAATGGGTTAAGTTGTAACACCTAGTTAGTAGCAAGCCTGAGCTATTGGCCAAGCATTTATAATTTATGTTAAGTCTCCGAAGCAGTTATTTGGGAAATGGCCACCGGTTACTTGAGAGCAGGAGGTCAGGACAGGAAAACCCCACCGGCATTGGCCTGTTGGTAAGACTGAGGTGCATTTTGTCAATGACTGACGTGGGAGGCAGGCCTCTCACCGTGGGCAGTGAAATCCCATGCCGGCGGTCCCGTGTGGAGTAAGAAAGTAGACTGCGCAAGCCTTGGGAAGCAAGCCAGCAAGCAGCACTCCTCCACGGCCTCTGCTTCAGTGCTGCCTGGGTCCCTGCCCAGTGAGGGTGTGGCCTGGAAGATGAAGTAAGTTGCTTTTGTCATGGTGTTTCATTACAACACACTACACATACATACCACGTGTGTGCACACATACACACACACACACACACACACACAGAGGACACCTCACATACTCACACAAACACCCACATACAACACGCTATACAGACACCCCACATACACACATCTCAACACACTCCACACCACACCACACCACACCACACACTTTTGACTGACTAAATGAGGCTGCTCCAGGAAGCAAAGGGTGAACACATAAAGTCAGGAATGGAAATGGCGCTCAGTGCACGGAAACTGCAGGGAAGGTCTCAGCTTGCTGCTCACTGCTTATGACTCACCCTCAAGCCCTGGAGGCAGGAGCATCTTAAGTACTTCCTGGGACCGCAGCCACAGAGGACCTCCTGGAGGCAGTGTGTGGTGGTGGCTCCTGCTCCTTTCCAGGGAGAACTCAAGGCAGAAGACAACGGGGCACACGGACCAGTGGGGCCTAAGGAACCAAAGTCCCCATTCGTGGGTTAGGAAGTTAGAGAATGGTTTAGAAGCTTCCAGAAAAAGAAAACCACTCGTCCTGTGGTACCACATAAAGCACACATTAGTGGGCGTGGGGAACTGTAATGTTGCAGATCCAGAGACAACTCTCCTTGGGGTTTGCTGGCCCCTAAGTAGCTACACATTGCCCATGGTCCTGTCAGAGTGTACAAGAAGACCCCTCGAGTTTCCCTCGCCCAAAAGCTGAAACTGCCCTCAGATTCTCCGGAGGCCAACAGCAGAAACCCCTTCACTCTACTAACCTGCCCTCCTAATGCTTTTCGCCAGGTGCTTCACGGGAGCCTTGACTCATATAACTCATTTTCTCCGTTCCTATAAAGCCGTTATTAAATTGTTGCCACAGTGAAACATGGTATTTGGGGTAACTTGAACCTGTGTTCCTGGGCCCTGGTCACTCACATTTTACTCCAGAATGAATGCTGGTGTTCCTTCTGGAATGCAAGCTGTTCTGTGTGGATACTGCCAGCAGAACTAACCCAGCCATGCCTAATGCAGCAACGGGTTGGGCTAAGTTTCTGTTTCAGGATTACAGCTCTGTAATCCTGGTGGCAAGAAACTGGTTAACATCTCATGGAGACTCTTGGAACAATGCTTGGTTGACTTCCAAAGCCCAAGGCCAAGCACCTGTCAGAGGGAATGATGCGTGGGGTGGAGAGGGGGGGGTCTACCATAGTCTTCCCGCTGTGTCCCGAGCCCTCGGGAAACAAGGCGAGAGCTTGAGATTACTGTCTACAGCACAGGATCCCATCTTTGCGTTGGAGAGCTGTACTGACTGGCAAGGCCCTGAGGGCAAGTCCAGACGAGGGGCTCTAGGAGGAGAGCCTGAGCCTCTGCTTGACTGGTCCGCAGTCTAGGAAGTTCTCTGGCTCCCACGGATGGGTCCGCTAACACCACACCCCATGATGGAGTCAGCGCCCTGACAACTGCTGAGCCCTCCCGCCCGGCGCCTTGGATGGACACACGTGCTTGTGCGCTGCCTCTGACTGTTCAGAAAGCTTGAAGTAAACGTGGCCAGCATGAGCCTGCTTCACCTGAAAGTGTCTCTGAAACGCCAAAGGGAAAGAAAACCCCAGAAAAGGACACACAGTTGCCATGGGTACCGGTGGGGGGGGGGGCAGACCAAAGTATGTGACAAGGATTTATGACAAGAGCTGACATAAAGAGAATACTAAGCTGAGGCAGGCACTGTCCTGGGTGTCTTTCGTGAGTTCTCTCTTCTGCCTCCCGAAAACACCAATGGGAGGGAGCTGTTATTTCCACGCAGGAAGAGGTCCTGTGAGGCCCATAACCACCTGGAATGGGCACCTGCTGGAAATCAGAAAACGGAGCCTTAACAATGAAAGGGGTAAGGAGACAGCTCAGTGGGTAAAGTTTGAGTCTGAATCCTTGGTACCTACATGACAAGCCAGGCTCACTGGTGCATACCGGTAACTCCAGCAACGGAAGGCAGAGACAGAAGGACCCTGGGAACTCAGTGGCCAGCCGGTGCAGTCAGTCAGTGAGCTCAAAGTTCAGGCTGGAGAAGTAGCTCATCAGTTAAGAGCATTTTCTGCTTTTCCAGAGAACCCAAATCCAGTTCCTAGCACCCATATCAGGTGGCTCCCAGCCATCTGCAATCACAGTTCCAGGAGACCCAATGCCCTCTCTGGCCTCCACCAGCACCAGGCTTGCGTGTGGCGTGCACACAAACAAGCAGGCAAACACGCCTACACATAAGTAAAAATAAACTTGGAAAAGAAAGGAAGAATCAATGTGGCAAATGTTAAAACTAAGGTGAGGATCCACAGCCGGGCAGTGGTGGCGCACATGGGAGGCAGAGGCCGGCGGATCTCTGTGAGTTCGAGACCAGCCTGGTCTACAAGGGCTAGTTCCAGGACAGCCTCCAAAGCCGCACGGAGAAACCCTGCCTCGAAGAACAAAACAACATAAAAAGGGTGAGGGTTCAGTAGAGGAAGATGCCAGTGTCGATCGTGTACTTCCTCCCCCCCATACACACATACAAGATTTTAAAAATTAGTCTAGGGCCGGGCGTTGGTGGTGCACGCCTTTAATCCCAGCACTCGGGAGGCAGAGGCAGGCGGATCTCTGTGAGTTCCACGCCAGCCTGGTCTACAGAGCGAGTTCCAGGACAGCCTCCAAAGCCACAGAGAAACCCTGTCTCGAAAAACCAAAAAAAGAAAAAAAAATTAGTCTAAGATAAGAAAAGAGCCGTGTGCATTTGGTGAGAGA
The DNA here is from genome assembly GCF_017639785.1 of Mesocricetus auratus. Classification (NCBI taxonomy): domain Eukaryota; kingdom Metazoa; phylum Chordata; class Mammalia; order Rodentia; family Cricetidae; genus Mesocricetus; species Mesocricetus auratus. Next base: position 58,578,657 of record NW_024429267.1, on the reverse strand, counting down.
GCCGGCAAGCACATTGTCGTGTGATTGGCCAGCAGGGATGGGCTCAAAGCAAGCGTAGAGACAGCGTCAGATCTGTATCTCAGAGGTCAGAGCAAAGTGCTCAGCAGCCACACAAGCCGTGGCCACTGTTCCGAGGCTTTCCTTTTACCTTCTTTACGGTCGTCCCCTCCTCCTCTTATCTGGGCCGGGGCTCTGCTGTGTTGTGTGGTAAGTTGGAATAACACCGTTCTTCCAGGTGCCAGCTAACTAGAGCTATTTACCCCCATCTCACAGTCATGGAGCAAAGTCCAAGGACGCGCGGACCTTTGCATTCCTGACTTCTGAAGGCCACATAAAGCGGTCCCGGCACCAGAGGCCTGAGGAGCAGCGCTGAGCCCGACAACGCTGCGCAGAGCTCAGCTGAAGCCGGGCCATGGTGCTGTGGGGTCCTGTGCTTGGAGCCTTGCTCACGGTCGTCGTGGGATGCCTGTGTCTGTCCACGTTGCTCAGGCACCGCAGGCCCCAGGAGCCGCCTCTGGACAAGGGTTTCGTGCCCTGGCTGGGCCATGCCATGGCTTTCCGGAAGAACATGTTTGAGTTCTTGAAGGGAATGCAGACCAAGCACGGGGATGTGTTCACAGTGCAGCTGGGGGGCCAGTACTTCACCTTTGTCATGGACCCCCTCTCCTTCGGGCCCATCCTTAAGGACACACAGAAAACCCTGGACTTCATAAAGTATGCGCAGGAGCTGGTCAAGAAGGTGTTTGGGTACCAGTCCATGGACGGGGACCACCACATGGTGCACTCAGCCAGTACCAAGCACCTGATGGGGCAAGGCTTGGAGGACCTCAACAAGACCATGCTGGACAGTCTGTCCCTGGTGATGCTGGGGCCCAAAGGCCCGAGCCCCGGTGCCAGCTCCTGGCACGAAGATGGCCTCTTTCGCTTCTGCTACAGCGTCTTGTTCAAGGCTGGCTTCCTCGGCTTGTTTGGCTGCACCAAGGACAGGGAGCGGGACCTGCAGGAGGCGGAGGAGCTGTTCACCAAGTTCCGCAGGTTTGACCTCCTTTTCCCCAGGTTTGTCTACTCCCTGCTGGGGCCCCGGGAGTGGCTGGAAGTGAGTGGGCTCCAGCGTCTCTTCCACCAGAGACTCTCCGTGGAGCAAAACCTGCAGAAAGACGGCATAAGCAGCTGGTTAGGCTGCATGCTTCAGTCTCTGAGGGAGCAGGGGATGGACTCGTCCATGCAGGACAAATTTAACTTCATGATGCTCTGGGCCTCCCAGGGGAACACGGGGCCAACCTGTTTCTGGGCCCTCTTATTCTTGCTGAAGCACCGGGACGCCATGCAGGCCGTGAAAGGGGAAGCCACCTGGGTCCTGGGCGAGGCCAGACTGGAAGACAAAAAGTCTTTCGCCTTCAAGCTCAGTGCCCTGAAATGTACCCCGGTGTTGGACAGCGTGATGGAGGAGACTCTGAGACTGGGAGCTACCCCCACCCTCCTCAGGGTGGTGCAGAAGGATTTCTTCCTGAAGATGGCCAGTGGGCAGGAGTACCATATCCGCCGTGGAGACAAGGTGGCTCTCTTCCCCTACCTCTCAGTGCACATGGACCCTGACATCCACCCCGAGCCCAAGGCCTTCAAGTACAACCGGTTCCTCAACCCCGATGGCACCCGGAAAGCGGACTTCTACAAGTCGGGCAAGAAGATCCACCACTACAACATGCCCTGGGGCTCGGGCGTCTCCATCTGCCCGGGCAGGTTCTTTGCCCTCAGCGAGATGAAGATCTTCGTCCTGCTTATGGTTATGTACTATGACTTTGAGCTGGTGGACCCTGACACGCCCGTGCCCCCTATCGACCCAAGGCGCTGGGGCTTCGGCACCTCACAGCCCAGCCACGAGGTGCGCTTCCGATACCGCCTGAAGCCCATGCAGTGAGCTCATGGGCCTGACCACACCCTGAAGCCCTCAGTGGCTGCGGTCCACGGCCATCCGTCTGGCTCTGAGGCACCCCTGCCTCTCCCTGGGATCATTACTCTCTCACCTCCGAGACGTGGCATAGGCTGGCATGCTCCCTGAAGCATGCCGCTTCCTTGATGTGTTTTGCCAGACCCTCCTCTCGGGAGGAGGACCCATGGACAGCTCAGCCTGCAGCTGGTGTCGTCCAGCTAGGCTTGGCTCATCCTGGGCAGAATGAGCTCCCATGAGTCAGACAGCATGTTTCGGAGGCTGCCTCAAACCTCCTGCCTGCTTTACTGGGTGCCGCTACTGCACATGTGTGCTATTGTTAATCTCCTAATAGACGTGCTGGGAGGGAGCGAGGGGTTAAAGCTGAGGCTTGTTTTCTGGCACGTTTCCAAAGAGCTGGAACTTAAACAATTTCAAAGAAACTCATCAGGTGCTGTGTGTTATTGTGGTCCCGTCATCCAACTCTGCAGTGCTTTTGAAGGCGGTCTAGCCACAGTCTAAGGGTTCAGGGGCCAGGCCTGTAGAATCGCCGCATTTGACACAGGGGCCACTCCAGCGGCCTCCTCCGTACCCCTGTCTCTCTCTCCTGTGCATCTCCTCCCCGTGGCTCCCTGTGGGGCCTCCCAGCCCCCTGGATGTGCTCGGTCCCTGCAGAACTCAATGTCCATTCCACACTTCAGTGAGCGGCTCCCTGCCCTCCCCCACCCTGCCTCTCTGCCCAGGACTTCCCTTCACCCATTTCCCAGAGCAAACACCAAACACCTCACCTCCTCCCTCGAAGACAAACAGGCCAAGTTCTGTCTGCTCAAGCCCTGCGATGCCTCTGAAGCGTCGCTTCCGACCCACCCACGCCTCTGTGTGTTCTCTGCGTGTTTCCACACGAGGCCCGACACCCTCGCTCTCCCTTCACTCACACAGCTGTCCAAAGCCCTTTTCAAAAAGTGCCTCTGGCTGCAACCGTTTCATATCCTGGCTCACCGCCGCCTTCACGCACCTGTCACCCGAGTTGCTTCGTCTCTACGGGGTTTCTCCAGGGGAGCCGTCCCCAAAGCAGAGGCATAGCTTTTCCTGCAAGCCCAGCACCAGTTACTCCCAGAAGCCTTCTTCGATCTCCATCTTCCCATCCCAGAATGCCCTTGGGCCCACCCCCCTAACGTTGCTTATACATCCCAGCACACCTGGGCTGTCAATCTCTTGGTTTTTTCTTCCTGCTCCTGACCCACATTCAAGCCCATCAGGGATTTGTCCTTGGGGGTTTTGGGGGGGAGGAGGAGGGGAGAGGAGCAGGGATGAAGAAAGGGACACAGCTCTGCTGGGCGGGGCCAGCGTGACTAGGCGTGCGTGCCCTTGGGCCTCCTCTGCCGGGGCTGTCTCCTCATGGAGGGGACCTGGAACCACCAGAACCAGGGAATGAGCCCATCAGAGTATGGTAATGTCTGCTTATCTCTGCCTTTGCATTTGGCACAGGTGATCTCATGGCTAGATATGCCTCCCGGGTTGGGAGAACAGGCAGGTGTTGCTACCAGAGCTGTGACTCTCTGTGTCCTTTTTAGCCTGCCCTGAGCATTGCTGGGACAGTAGGCAGGAGTCCAAACTGGGGACAGGATGTCTCCAACTAGCTGTGTGACTCTGGACCCAGACCCCCCCCCCTTTCTTGAATGATGAAGTCAATCTGATAGACCCTCTACCTGGCCATGAGCATTAAGGTGGCCTATCTTCTTCCTCAAGGCCAGGAACACAAGGAGAGGGGACAGACAGGGACCTGAGAGGAGGGTTGGGGTGGAAAGCGGCAAGTCATAATGGCGAGCGTATGACTCCCATTCAGCCAGCCCGCGTCTCGTTCCGTGGGCGGGGAAGTGGGCAGCCTCTCTTGCCGCGTCCTCTCCCTCTCCACATACCCGGGGACGTGGAACGGGAGCCTGGCCTGGGAACACACTGAGTAGACTGAGGGCATGAGTCCCCAAGTCAGGACTGTGAGCTCTCAGCAGCAGGTGGCTTGGGAAGCGCCCCGGAAAACTCTCCTCCCGTGGAGCATGTGGCCTTCGGGAGCCCACAAGGCAAGGTGAAGGGCCAAGATGATCAGTGCATGTACACAGATGGTCGGTGCACACCCACATGTTCACAGTCAGAAAGAACTACACATTCATAGCAGATCCACGTACACACACACACACATACACATATACATGCACACACACATATATATACATATATATATATATACTGTACACAGCGCACACAGCATACTATCAGAGACAGACACATGTACATGGACATCCCAGACGGAAACGCTCAGACAAATTACCAGCCTGGAGTCCTCCTGACATTGAGAATCTAGAGCCTTTGACAGAGAGACCAGAAGGCATCAGAGCTGAGAGCGGTGGGTGTGGAGAATTAAAAAAAAACTCACCAAAGATAAGTCAGGGACATGAGAGAACAACTGGGCATGCACATGTGTGTGCGTGTGTGCGTGATTGTGTGTTTGAATGCACAGGTGTGTGCATGTGTGTGATTCTGCATATGAATGCACAGGTGTGTGAACATGTGTGTGTGATTGTGTGTTTGAATGCACAGGTGTGTGCATTGTGTGATTCTGCATATGAATGCACAGGTGTGTGCACATGTGTGTATGTGTGTGTGATTGTGTGTATGAATGCACAGATGTGTGTACATGTGTGTGATTGTGTGTATGAATGCATAGGTGTGTGTACACATGTGTATATGTGTGCATGTATATTACGTGCATGTGACTGGGGGGCACACTGTTGCTGAACTCAGAGAAAAGAACTGGATGGGACACTGCCTTCCTGGTCAATGCTCTGTTCACCAGAATTCACCAGGCATCCATTCAAACAAAGAAATCAAAAAAGGAGGGAAGGAGAGAAGGAAGGAAGAAGGAGCAGAGGGAGAGAGGAGGAAGGAGGAGGTGAAGAAAATGAAAAGAGAGAGAAAAAAGAAAAGATCCCGTTAGGGCTACTATTGCCACCTTGACAGGAAGTAGAGTCTAACGTGTAGGCCTGTGTGACAGGGTTTGTAGATTAGATTAGCTGAGGTAGGAAGGCTGCCCTGGCTGTGGGTGCCACCATCCTGTGGCCAGGGGAGGAATGAATAAAAAGGAGGACTGATCTGAGCACCAGTGCCACCTCAGTCTGCCTCCTGACTGGGGGTGCAATGTGACAGCCACCACACACTCCTCTCTCCTGACTGTAGGTGTAATGTGACAGCCACCACACACTCTTGTCTCCTCATTGTAGATACAATGTGACAGCCACCACACACTCTTGTCTTCTCACTGCAGATACAATGTGACAGCCACCACACACTCTTGTCTCCTCATTGTAGATACAATGTGACAGCCACCACACACTCTTGTCTCATTGTAGATACAATGTGACAGTCACCACACACTCTTGTCTCCTCACTGCAGATACAATGTGACAGCCACCACACACTCTTGTCTCCTCATTGTAGATGCAATGTGACAGTCACCACACACTCTTGCCACCATGCTGCCCCCCATGCTGGGCTACACCCTCAAACTATGAGCAAAAGCTAAGCCTTCCTTCCTTAAGCTGATGCTGCCTCCATGAGAAAATGAATTAGTATGCCCCCTGAAGTACTGGTGAGCATCTGCTATACTCCAAGCGCTGGTAGCAGTGAATGGAATGAATACATACAGCTGTCTGCTGTCTGGGAATGGGACCATCCACCATCTTACTCTCCTCTCCACGTTACTAGGAGTTTCCTTTCCTGGGTGCCATGCTTTGTATTTCGTTGTGCTCATCAGAAGCTGTGAGCTGTGAGCAGTCTGTGAGGGGTTCTGTGGGCCTCGGGAAGTCTTGGGGGCTGAAGGGATCCCTGAAGAAGAGTGACAAGCATGCACTGGGCGGCAGGGAGTATCGATTGGTCAGGAACCTTGAGGTTACAAGTAACAAAGCAGTGTGGTCCCACACGGTGTGTGTGTGTGTGTGTGTGTGTGTGTGTGTGTGTGTGTGCGCGCGCGCGCGCGCGCATCTCTGTGTACGCACATGTGTGCATTTGTGTGTGTGTGCATGCTGGTGTGCATGTGTCTCTGTGTGCATGCTGGTGTGCGTACACGTGTGTGTAGTGTGTGTGTGTGTGTGTGTGTGTGTGTGTGTACTGGTGGGTGTCATGGTCAAGCCAGCACTGGGGAACTGGACAAGCACCAGCTGAGCCTTGATTCTGAGGCCCCCAGAGTTTTCTCACCCCCTCCTGCTCTCACGCTTCACCAGTGGGAAGCACCAGGCCTCTCACCCTCTCTGTTTTAGTTTCCTGCCTCTATTGCAGCCTGTTCTAGCTGCCTTCGTCCTACTGACTCTGCCTAGGCCACTGTGGTCATGAAAATATAAAATTATAATTTCTCTGTGCGTTAGTCAGCTTCTTGTCACCGCCACAAAGGACCCAACGTCATTAATGATCAACGAGGAAAGGTTTCCTTTGGCTCAGGGTCAGGAGGCTGTAGCCTTGCAGCCCAAGATGCATTGCTGTGGGATGCTGGCGGTTGTAACAGAAGGCAGCAGCCAGGAGTGAGCACACATCTCAGCTCATACGCCACGAAGGAGAACAAAGGGGATGGACAAGGCTGGAGCCCCATCATTCCCTTCAGGGGCGTGTTCCCGGTGACCTCAGGGCCGCCTTCTAGAGGTGGCACCACTATTCAGCAGCAACACCCCGGGACCAAGCCTTTAATACGTGGGACTCAGAGTACACTGATCCAAATCAGGGCATCTAAGACTCCACCGGGAGCAGGGTGACCTTCCCCGAGCAAGTGGGATTAGCTCAGGAGATGAGGGAGGGCACACCTGCCCAGAAGCAAGCTTTATTACAAGAGGGAGCAGGGCAGGGCAGACAGGGCTGGTGTGCAGAGGGCGGCACGGAGTGGCGCTGTTCAGGGAATGGAGCAGCCGGAGGGTGCCGATGTCTGGGTGCTGCTGAGAAGCAGCAGTCAGTGAAACACCCGCCGCACGAGGACCAGGACCCGAGTCCAACCCCAAGAGCCTGTGTCAAGAGCCAGGCTTGGTGCACACGCAAGTGCAACTTGGGGAGACGAAGACAGGCCCAGTCTCAAAGAACAAAGGTGATGGCACCTGAGAAATGGCACCTGTGCTTGTCCTTTTATTTCCACACACTGGCACATACATACTCATGAGCACCTGCGCGCGCGCACACACACACACACACACACACACACACACACACACACACACACGTCCTGGCCTCTGTGTCAAGCATAGCCTATTATTGTTGTAGTTATGAACTCATCCTGTGTAGACTTACAGAGTTCTCTGTGACCTGTCCATACATGCGTATGTCATGCTGTGTCCAAATTCACCCTTCGGGCCTTCCTTTCTCTGCCCTCTCCCCTCTCCTCCTCCCAAGCGTGCTCTCTTTTGTGTCTTTGTTTCCATGAATCAGAGGAAATTAGTGATATTCATCTAAGTCTGGCTCATGTCACTTCACGCACCCAGAACCCTGTCCATTTTTTGGCTTCTCCTCCTCCTCTCCCTCAAGGCTGGGTAATACTCTGCATCGTGTGTATGGTGTGTTTTTCCACGTCTATTCACCAGCTGCTGGACAGCTATGCTGATCCCTTATCCTGGATATTGTTTAAAAACGGCATGATAAACCCAGTGTGTGATATCTCTGAAGTGTGCTGACTGACTGGCAGATCCTTAGCAGTTTTAGTTTTTTAAGGGACCCACAAATTACTGCCCACAGCACCTGTACCAATTTACCCAACAGCAGGCTATAAGGGTCCCTTTTCCTCCCTGTCCACCAGAGTTCATGATTCTGCTGCTCCTGTTGCTCCTCTGGTAACAGCTGTCTGACCGGCGGGAGGTAGAGTTACAACGTCATTCTGATTTGTGTTTCTGCGGTGGACAAGAATGCAGAGTGTTTTGTGTATTTATGGAGCATCTGGTCTTCTTTTGGGAAATGTCTGTTCAGATCACTCACCCATTTCTTTCCCCCCATTGGATTATTTGACCTTGAGTTTTTGGCTCCCTCTGCTGTCTGGATGTTGGCCCTGTTAGGCATAAGCCAGGTTAGGTTGTCTGTAAGCTCTCTTCTGACCACTGTCCCCTGCCTCAGAGACGGCAACTCCATGCAACCCTGCCTCTCGGTTTCTGCTTGTACTTCCTGGGTTGCTGGAACTTTGCTCAGAAAGTCCTTGCCTCTGATGATGCCTTTAGTTGCTTCCCCTGTGCTTTTCCCTCGGGGGTTTCCAAGCTTTAGGTCTTACAGTGAAGCCTTTGATCCATTTTTAGCTGCTCTTTGTGCCGGATGAGAGACAGGCTCTGGTTTTGATCTTCCACGTGTGGACAGAAAGTTTTCCCAGCAGGATGTGTTGAAGGACGGCCTTTCTCACCAGTGTGTGTTTTGGAAAGTTCAGATAAAGACTTGAACTTGACTGACAGAGCCGGGAAAGATGGAAGGTCCCGAGATCAGGCCAGAGCCGGGGATGGTCCCTGCCTTCCTCCTGCCAGATGTTCTCTGGCTACAGCATCTCCAGTGTCCTCAGGCTATAGTTCTGGAACTACTGGCAAGGGCAGGAAGCTATATGCCCATCCGAGTTACAGAGAAGGGGCCCTGGTGTGTGGACAGCCCTGGTGTCTGGACAGCCCTGGTGTGTGGAGAGCCCGCGGCTCTTCACAGAAAGAGCTCATTGCTCCACAGATACTTCTAAATGCCTTCCATTCATACACAAGCTTCCAAGGCGTGGGTTTGAGTGCAGCAGTGAGCCCTGCACTGAGAGCCTCCTCTGCAGCTCAGCTGGGTGGGTGGACTTAAAGCAGTAACCAGTGAAAACAACAAACAGGGAAGTCTGTGAACTGAGTGTAAGTGCAGAGGCAGGTGACCCAGGGCATCAGGTACGTAGGTAGGGAATTAAGTTGGTTGAGCATGGGCCCCCCTCAACCACAAGATGACCCCAGGAAGTGAAGGAATGCGCCAATCTCTTCCCAAGGGGAAGATTGCCCAGGAAGATGACATAGCTGAACTCTCCCTACTGGGATGAGCCTGCGATACCCCAGAAACACAAGTGGAGGCCAGTGTGCCCTGTACCCGGAAACCAGGAGGGAGTGTGGTAGCGATGAGGAGTGTGGTAGGCTGGTCACATGGCCCTGGAAGCCCAAGAATGGACCCACCTCCCTGGCTGCTGGGGTCCCAGGGAGCCACCGAAGCACACGGGATAGAGGCAGAGATCATGGAGACGGTTGCAGGGATTCAGCGGACAGCACGGGGTCCAGGAAGATGGAGGAAGAGGCAGCAGTGAGCAGTGGTTGAGAGCCACTGGGGCACACAGCGCAGTCGCGCAGTTGTGCGCTGGCCCCCAGAGAGACAGCGCACGCATGCGCGGAGCTCTTCCCAGACTGTGGCATGGCCGCTCAGGCCTGATCATCCCCCATATGCCCCTTGCCAACGGGGTCATCAGCCCGCCTCTCTCCAAGCTCATTCATGCTGACCACGTCTTCTTGGGCAGTAGCCCCGCTGCTCTCAGAATAGCTGGGTGGCCGGGCATGGGCAGCGTCAGGTTCCTGGTGCCGTCTCAGCACCGCAGCCAGGGATGCTTTCAGATACCGCCGGAAGCGGCGGCTGGAGAGGGCGTAGAGTGCAGGGGTGAAGCAGCAGTGGAAGAAAGCCAGGCTCTCAGTCACCTGCAGCGCGTAGTCCAGATAGTGGCTGACCTGGCAGTTCCCGAAGATGTGCAGGTCCAGCAGCGAGTGCAGGAACAGAGTGAGGTTGTATGGGAACCACAGCAGGAAGAAAGCTGCCACCAGGGCTGTGGCCATCCTCAGAGCCCGGCCCTGGCCCGGAGGCCTCAGCCTGACCAAGACACATCCGATGCGGGAGTAAAAGAAGACCATGGCCAAGAGTGGGAGGAGAAACCCCAGAAGGTTCTGCTGGAAGCGCAGGTAGAGCTTCCAAACGGTTGCGTGTCCGCCAAAATCCGCGTAACAGTGCCACACGCCATCTGCGGTCTGGTGGGCCTGCACAAAGACCATTTCTGGGACAGAGATGGCCAGGGCTGTGGCCCACACTACGGCGATGAGAAGCAGGCTCCTGACCCGGGACTGCCGTCCATGGAGGGGCTGGGCGTGGACAATCTCCAGGTATTTGTCCAGGCTCATGCAAGTGATGAAGAAGATGCCACAGTAGAAGTTGATCGTGTAGAGAATGCTCACCACCTTGCACAAGAAACTGCCAAAAACCCACTGCCAGGCCACGGAGATGGCCCAGAAGGGCATCGTCACCACAAACAGGAGGTTGGAGACGGCCAGGTTCAGCAGGTAAAGCTCAATCATCCGTCTCCGGGGCGCATAGCGGAGCAGCACCACCAGGAGAAGGAGGTTCCCAGCCAAGCCCAGCACGAAGACGAGGCCATAGATGATTGGCAGGAAGACTCTCCCGAAGGACAGGACCGCATCCTTCCTGCAGACCAGGACGGTCAGGTCATCCAAGTAGTCGTAGTCATAGATGAAACTGCTGTTCTCAGAACTACTGGTGGTGGTGGTGTTGGCGGTGGTGGTGAGTGGCAGCTGGGAAGCCTTGGTGGGCATGCCTGAAGTTATTGCAGAAAACAAGAAGCCACGGTGAGGGCCTGGGGAAGTCGCCCAGTGGGCAGAGCACTTGCTGTGTGAGCACGAGGACCCCGAGCTCAGATGCCCAGAACCCACGTAAAGCCAGACGCAGCAGCACATATAAACCCCCAGGGCTCCTGCAAAGAAAGATGGGAGGTAGAGACAGAAGCGCGTGCAGTTCATGGGCCAGCGAGCCTGGGGTACGTGACTGCAAAGAAGACTGAGACATGAGTTTGTCCTCTGACATCCGCACGCGCCCCCATGCTCGAGTACATGGACATGTAAACACATGTGAAGACTAGAGAAAGAAACCTAGCTGGGCGGTGGTGGCGCACGCCTTTAATCCTAGCACTCGTGAGGCAGAGGCAGGTGGATCTCTGTGAGTTCCAGGCCAGGCTGGTCCGACAGCCTCCAAAATAATACAGAGAAACCCTGTCTCATAAAAAAACAAAAAGAAAAAAAAAAAGAAAGAAACCTAACCCATGAATGACTGTGTCCCCTCAAACCCTGAGCCAAAATAACCCTCCGTTGTTTTTTTTTAAGTCGATACTCTTCTGAGGTTGTGACGCCCGAGGCGGCAGCCCTCAGGGCGCACAGTCCAAACTGAGGCGAAGTGCAGATCGACGCCTCATTTTCACTGGACAGGTTGCACTGTCTGGCCAGGGCTGTCACTTTACCCAGAGGTTTTTAATAATAGTACATGGGCTCAGTGTTACCAGCATGTAAACATGGAGTAGCCAGAATCTGGCCATGGTCACCTACTGGTTTTCAACAGCCTTTGGGGTGCATGGTTGCATCTGTCAAGTGAGAAGCCAGGGTGTGGGCTTTGCCTTCAAAAACACCTTGTTCTGGACACTTGTGCTACACTTGGATCCCAAATGCCTGAGTGCAGTCCTATCCAGATGGAATGAAGACTAGGTCGGCTTTGAACTGTGTCTTAGTAGTCATCTCTGGGCTGGGGAGGGGGGCAGGTGCTCCCCATAGCACCATCACAGACCAAGTCCCGGACTGCGGACTGCGGGACTGCGTAACTCCTCAGCGGATTTGCATCTTTGTGTCACTCACCCCCAACACCATGGTGTCTGGCATGCCACCTCCCATCAATCAACACAGCCAGATGTCCCTAGGGACCCTGACTCATGGCTGTATGGGGTTATTGGTTTCCAGAGCTTCCGGCTACAGCCGGAGAGTCTACTGAACTGTAGCCCGAACTCCTTCTCTTGCAATGCACCTGTCATCTTTGGGCAAATCCCTGAAGCTGTGTTGAAAGCCTGGAAGAAGGTGGATCGCTCAGCCATGATGTCTGCAGGGGTGGCTGTTGGCAGCTGGGTTGGGTTTCACTCGGGCTTACCTTACGCCTGCAGTGTCTGGCTGGTCGTCGACTCTGCTTTCTTTCCAGTTCCCTGCTGTTTTGGTTTCCCTCTCTTCTCAGAACTCCTTCTCCTTGTTGCCCCCGACTCCTCTCTTGCAGAGTTGGGGGAAGGTGTGCGTCTCCTCTACTCTGATGAGAACCTGTCATCAAGCTTTTAAAGATACACACAGCATGCACAATCGCCGGCGGCCGCTGTACCGTGCAGTGGTTCCCCGGCACCCTTTCCTCTGCTGATGACACCCTCACCCCACCCATCAGCCCCCTCCATGCCTTCTGCCACCTGTGGGACCCGTGTTCCCCACATGCGCACACATCAGGTGGTTCTGTCTACGGTTATTTTGAGAGTCTGCTTGCCGTGGTGGTGGGGCGTTATCCCCAGACCTTTGTGCTAAGCTCACAATGCATGGTGGCTGCACTCATTTATATCCCAGCCAATGAGGTTTTTTGTTTGTTTGTTTGTTTTTGTTTTTGTTTTGAAACCAGATCTCGGCTACATAGCCCTGACTGGCCTGGAGCTGGCTGTGTAGACCAGGCTTGCTTTGAACTAGCTCTTGCCTCTGCCTTTTTTATATGAGCCATTCTAACTGGAGTGGAGTGACACACCGCACGGTGGTTGGATTTGCATTTCCCTGGAGGTTTTGCATTTCCCTGGGGGAGTACAGATCAGGTCAGGTGTACTGTTGACTTTTGAAAAATATCTTCACTCTCTCTTGCCTTTTGTTTGTTTTCTTCTGTTTGGCTCGATTTGGTTTTGAAATTGCTCTGTAGCAGACAATGACCTTGAACCCTTGATCCTCCTGCCCATGTGCCCCAAGAACTGGGATTGCAGGTGTGTACTATAATACTTAGCTAACCCTTTATCTGCCCGTTTTAAAAATCAGACAGTTTAGGGGTGGGTAGTAATCCCTGGTGGTAATCCCTTGTCAGATAAATAATCCAAACAGTTTTGCTACCCTGTAGGATCGCTCTTCTTCCCGTTGAGCCTCTCCTCTGCAATGCTTGATGTAATCCCGTTCCCTCCACCCCACGCCCCCTCTCTAATTTTTGGTTTGGCCTGTGCTTTTGAGGTCTTATCTAGAAAACCCCCACACCCACACCTGTGTGCCGCTGTGTCCTGAAGCGTGGCAATAGCATGAGCTGCAGCACGTGTGAAGAACATAAAGCTGTGTTCAGTCCTGTTCTGAGTTACAGAAAGAGAGAGGGGGGGCGGGGACAGAGACAGAAAAAGAGGGGAATACTAGGTGGGTCTGCCCGACACCTGTCAGCCATCCCACTGATCACCTGATGGGACCTATCTGGCTAGCTAAGTGGGTGTCCCCTTCCCTGCTGTGCCCACCCCCACCCCCACCCCCGCGTATGTCTCCGTTACAGCTGCACGCTTAGCCTTCCTTCAGGGAGGAAGACGGCTCTTTGATCAACTTCACTCCCTCTTAGGTAGGGGCATCTATGTCCGACACATCGCGTTGCTCACCAGTGGGGAGGGGCTTTGGGGAAAAGAGGGGAAGGAGAAAAAAATGGATTTGTGGTCCATGGCTCAGCGGGGGTTATTACTGAGCCACGACAGAGGGGCCTGTGGGCTGGTGGTGCTGATGAACTCCCAGTATGCTCACTGACAGCGTGCAGTCATGTTTATGTGCGAGTTCAGTGGACGGCAACCTCATTTCATAAGAAGTCTGGGGATCGCGGCCATCCTCCTGCCTCACTCCGCAAGGACTGGAGTGCTGGCCTGAACTGCCACAACCCAACTTTTTTAGGGGGTATTAATGGTGTGGACTTTACCTTTTCCATGTGTGTTGCAATGTTTTCCCTAGTGCTTTCTGGTAGGCGTATTGGTTTTTATTTTTATAAGAAGGATTTTGAAAGAGCTGTTGGCTCAGGAAGCCCGCATGGGACTCTGGCATCTGAGTCTGGATGGAATGAGCTGGACTGGGAACATCACCCCTCCCATGGAACACTGTAGAATTTCCTCTCTGTCAGCCTCTGCCCCACCCTTGGGTTCCTATCTAATAACATGGGGACCAGATGTCGGGGGAAGCCGTGCACATGTCTGGGAAGCTTTCTCTGGGGCCCAGCTCAGCTCCTGGCCAGCCTCAAAGGCGGCTCTGTGCCAGCTGTGGCGGGGCCCCTGCTCCTCTCCTGCACATATGGCCCCTCCAGGCCCTGAGCGCCCCTCATCCCTGGGCTGGCATCAGGAGCTGAGGTGTCTCAGGGCTTTGTCAGTCAGGATGCCGGTAACTGCACCCAAGTTGTTCTCCGTACCTCCAGCCCTGGTTTCTCAAAGTCCCTGACTTTTGCTTTAGCAAATATGCAACCTAACAGATGCTGAGATCAAAGCCAGGGTCATTAGCTCTAGTTGGGTGCCAACCACTTGGAAGGTCTTCCTCCACTTGGGACACTCCGGGAAGCTCACCAGGTCCTCTGAAGCAGCAGGCCTCCCCCAGCACTTACATGAGCATGGCCCAGGTGACCCGGTGGCTATGTCCCTGTACACACCATGCATGGATGGCACGTGCCTTCCTGGCCACTGTGCAGGCCAGTGACTCACAAGATGGGGTGTGAGCGCTGGCCCTTTTCACTCCCTTATATTCGTTTGGCTTCTCCATTAGAGCCTTGAGAGGAAGGAGCGGCTCACCTCTTAGGCTAAGTTTGCAGGTAGCAAAGGTGATTCTGCTGGGAAGGCTTTGGGGGAAATCCAGAGAATCACTAGGGGGTTTCTAGGCAGAGGGTTGGCAGGATTAAGTTCAGCTAAGCCTGCCTCCCATAAAGCTAGGGGCACGGAGGTAGGTGCGATTTATCCGTAGGACAGCAATGCTGCTGTGTTTATGCTGGGGAATGCAGTGCGGCTGATGGCGCCTTCCTGCGATGCAGGTTTGACCCTCAGCCCTGTGCGGGGGTGGCGCACACCACCAATCCCTGAACTGGAGTTTACGTAGGAGGGTCAGAAGTTCAGGGTCATATTCAGCTACACAGCAAATTCAGGGTGACACTGAGATACGTTAGACGCTGTCTCAAACAAAACAAAATGAAATAAAGCCTCCAAAAAAACCAAAGAAAGCATAGCTCCATTCGTGTGGTGTGGGGCCTTGCGGGCAGTGCCACGTGAGCCCGCTCTCAAGGACAAGTGGCTTTGTGAATCATGCCATGTGACTTGAGCATGTCTGGGACTTCCTCACGGGATGCTCAGAGGCCGTTACGGTGACGTCTATGTTCCACAGGGTGGAACAGGCACGGTAAGGTAACACCCAGTCCCCAAAGCCGAGGGTGAGCTGGATGGACTGAAAACTCAAGGGGGGGGCCGCCATACCTCAGCCTGAGGTCCCCCTTTCAGCAGACACAGCTTAAATTGGAGGGACACACGGCTTCTCCAGCGGAGCTTCCAGCCTGAGCACCTTAGGCCGGAGAAAATCCAGAAGGCGGAGCCCGTCCCTGCAGGTGTGTGCCACTGGCAAAAATGGCCTGGCAAGCTCCTGCGCAGTGGCCAGCGCTGGGAGACACTGAGAGTGTGGCCAATGCCATGGTGGGGATTTTCCCATGCTTGGGTACTCAAGCTGCCCGTCATCCCTTTATCCAAGTCTCAGATCCAGACTCCAGACCTCTCTGTCTTCCACTGCCCCTGGGCCCTGGGGACAAAAGCTCTTAAGGGTGAGGCCAGGTGGGTAACTCCCCTACGGGGCTGGCCTCCATCTAAGCAGAGTGGGTGGCGCAAGAAATGTGCGAGCTGCTCAAACAAACAAGAGGAGCCCGATGACGCCACAGGCTCCCCCAGCTCCTGGAATGTAAAAGCAACCGATCTATCTGCTGGCTTGCCCAGGAGCAGGACCAGGAAGCCAAGTCCTGATCTAAGCACCCCACAAAGCCACTCTCCCTGCAGCACCTCTGCCCAGTCCCCCGATACTCACACAGGGTGCTCCTGCCCTGTCTTCCTTCGCCCTCCAGATGCAGAGCTGGCTCCTCCTAAGCCTGGGGGCTCCAAGGGCGACCGCTGTCTCCAGGACTCCTCCGTGCAGGACTGGCATCAGAACAACATTAGCAAAACAGTGGTGATTTAAGCGGTGTGGACGCCTCTCCTCCTCCCTCTCTTCACTCATTTTTTCCCTTTCCGCTCTTATTTTCTCCCAGGCACAGCCGAGGCCAACTTTGCCCCCCCCGCCCCCCCCCCCGCAGCCACAGGATCCTGTGACCCGAGCAGGGCCAGCGCAGAACCTCCACCTATCCGGCCCTCCCCTGGGAGACTCCCTGGTTGTTTTGGGGACCCCTCTTGCTCAGCTCCACATGACCCCCCTCTGGCCCCCAGCCCAGTGTTGCGGTGTTCTTGATATTCCTGGCCCCGGTGGTAGCTGGGGATACTGGGGCAGCCCCAGTCACTATATGCGGGAGCATCCTCCAACAGCTACACAGAGAGGCTATGCGGGGTACCAGAAGTCCATCTCTCAGGAGCTGCGGGGCAGGGCTACACTCTCCCCCTCCTCCCTCCATCATGGGCTTGGGAAGCCATCAGTCATTAAATCCTAGCTGCATGTGTAACCACACCCTACAATTACACGGCGCTTACTACAGGCCAGGGTCGTTCATTCATTCCGTCTCTGGAACCGCACTTATGGCGGTTGTCTCTACGAAGGGACCGGGCACAGATAGGCCAAGGAACCAGCCAAAGCCACTCAGTTGGAGCTAGCTGGGCTGGAAACTCACTCTGGAGTCCAGGCTGGTCCATGAAAACACAAAGTGGGGAATGGAGCCGGAGGTAAAGAATTGTATATTAAGCTGGGCCGTGGTGGCACACACCTTGAATCCCAGAGGCAGGTGGATTTCTCCCTGGTCTACAAAGTGAGTTTCAGGACTTCCAGAGCTGCTACATGGAGAGACCTTGTCTTGAGAAAAACTATATATATATATCAAACTGCTTCTGCTTAAGTGGCTTTACTGGGAGGTGCTTCAGGGACTGACGGTTCCCAGATGGGAAAACAAACCAGCATCCACGGGACACGGGAAAGGCAACAAGTTAGGGAGGGGACCTAGAATGAGCCATGCAGGGGCAGGGCCATGGGAGGAACACTTGAGAAACTTCAGGCCCAGCCAGCCTGCAGACAAAAACTCAAGACTCATCCAAGCCCCTGACCCCCACCAGTCAGTTTCACTGTCCAGTGCGGTGGGTTGTACACAATTACAGACTGGTAAGCGTTAGACCTGTCATATCCTTGCAGCCAACCCTGGGCCTGACAAGAGAGTTCCAGAAAGGGATTCTAATGCACTGGACTGAATCTGTCACACCTGGGCTACAGAAGGTGCAGCTATGGCCTCTGGTCCAAAGCCGAAGCCAGTAAGATCCCGGGAGCTTCCCCAGGGAACTGAAATTCCGAAATGGAAAGTGACATTCCCAAGGACACACCACGGCAAGAATGGTCTGCAAGGGTGTAATGTCAGAACCCTGCTGCCACTCAGGCCACAGCCCCTCCCCCCTGCGGCAGCCCCCTCCTCTCACAGATCACGCGAGCTCCTGCTGAGACCCCCGTGAGTCCCTAGCTAGAGGACCTCCAGGCACAGGATTTCCCACCTGGGGGAGCCAGTTTACATGGAGAGGGAAATGGTGATCGCACATCCAGCCCCCAACCCTTTCCTTCCCGGCCGCTTGCCTGGATGCAGGCTTGGGCTGTCAAGCCTCAGTCATCCTCAGAAAGAGATCCCCACTTCTGCAGCAGGGGCTTCCTCTCCTCACAGCCCCTGCCATGCTGTTGTCTGTCTGTCTGTCTGTCTGTCTGTCTGTCTGTCTGTCTGCCTGCCTGCCTGCCTGCCTGTCTGTCTGTCCGTCTGTCCACGGAGTTAACGACTCTTCACAATCCAGCTCAGTGCTCCCTTCAGCCCACTTTCACAGCAAGCCAGGCTTCACAGGGTCCACACCTACAGACTCAGACACGTTCTGATGACGATGGCCCTTCTTGATGCTCCCGCGGGACAGGTACTCGCTCCCCAAGGCCCCCCCCTCCACACCCTGTCCTGGCTGCCCTTCCTGGTTCAGCAGAGAAGCAGACGTTGCTCCAGGCTTCTCAGGACAGGCAGGACTACGGTGCTCACCGAAGAGAGCCGACTGGAGCTCGGGCCTCCGTGCCCAGATCTCTATGCTCATGCTCCGCTCCCTTAACTTCATCTGCTTGTTGGCTGCTCTGCTCCTCCTCCTGCACGCTGAACACTGGCATTACAGGCTCCCACATACACTAGGCTCTCCTTTTTTAAACATTTTGTTTTTCTTTTTCCCTCTCTCTTTTTTTAAATTCTATTTCATGCATGTGAATGTTTTTCTGGATGGACAGATGTGTACCTCATGTGTGCCCGGTGACCGTGGAGGCCAGAAGAGGGCGTCAGATCCCCTGGAACTGGAGTTACAGACAGTTACGGGCTACGGGTTGCTGCTTGGGTTCTGGGAACTGAACCTGGGAGGTCTAAAAATGACTTTAACCACTGAGCCATCTCTTCCAGGGCTGGGGAGCGGTTGCTCAGTTTGTAAAGCACTTGCCTTGCAAGCCTGGGGACCTGAAGTAGGTCCCCAACACTCAAGTAGAAAGCTGGGCTTGGTAGCAACGCCACCTGTGACTCCTAGTCTGAGGCAGTAGAGAAAGGACAGCCCCGAGATGCATGGACTAGCCAACTGAGCCTCATCAGTGGGCTCCAGACGCGTGAGAGACCCCATCCCCACTAAAGAACAACATCCAGTCCCTGGCAGTGGTGACACACGCCCTTAATCCCAGCACTTAGGAGGCACAGGCAGGTGGCTCTCTGAGTTCAAGGCCATCCTGATCTGCAGAGAGTTCCAGGACAGCTAGAGCTACTCTGAGAAACTTCGTCTCAAAAAAAAAAAAAAGCAAAACCAAAACCAAAAGAGAAAGAAAAAAAAAAAAGACACCCAAGGCCAAGGTTGGGTTCTGACCTCCACCACATGCACACACGCACACACAAATAAGTAGAATGTTTCATGTAAAATGCACTGTGTAAACATGAGAACAGCCGGGAATGAGGCTAAGTCTCACCAAACCCCTCTCTGGACGATACAGCTCTCAGGACAATTCAGCATGGGCGGTAGGTCGGTCAGTCATCTGTCTGTCTGTCTGTCTGTCCATCCATCTGTCTGCCTGTCTTCTTGCCCAGAGTCCTATCTGCAACTACAGCTGGTCTAGAAGGAACTGCTTGACCAATCCCGGCATGGTAGGACCACACACACACACACACACACACACACACACACACACACACACACACACACACGCCCACACCAAGCTCCCAGCTCCCCGTACTCCCTGAGAGCCTGCATTCCTCAGGGTTTCCTGGTTTCACGGGAATGTCTGGGACGCTGATAACCCAAGGAAGCAGCCATCCTCCCAGAACAGCCCTCAGCACCGGAAAGCAGGCCTCCCCCACAGGCCCCCAGCCTCTCTTCTGATTTTTTAACCTGTTTTTTTATCTTTTTTTTTAGCCTCCCCCTTGTCATTTTGTTGAGTTTAAAATGAATCACCTCTCCCACCCCTAGAGACAGAAAACAGATCGATGCACTTTCCAAAGCCCGAGGGACCCCAGGATGGCTACTGAGCTTCTCTGAGCCTAAGTTCTAGGTCAGAGCCCTAAAGATAAGCTGGGGGCTGTCACTGGACCCCTTTATTGTCCCTCCTCCAGTGTGGTCGCTACTGCCTCTCCAACTGGCATACCGGGAAATGGTGGCTGGGTCTGGTTTAGTACAAGCACCAGGGCCCAGGCTCTGATTGTAACTCCAGCAAAAAGACAGAGTAGAACCTCAGCCCTGGGAGGAAGACCCCGGACCCCACCTGAGACCCAAGCCTCAGAATCCACAATGCGGGGTCCCAAAAAAGAGGGGAAGAGCTTCCCCTGGGGTAGACATTGCTCCATGCCTCCCTCTCCCAGAACCCAGGTCCAGGCTGCTGAGACCGCTGTGGCCCCAGAGCAGCCCCACCCTCCCCGAGAGCTACCAGACCTCCGAGAGCCAGACCTGATTGACTGAGGACATCCACCGGAGTCTGAGAGGGCCCAGAGGCTGCTGCCTCTTCCCCAGGGATGCGCAGAGTGAGCATGAATCTCCGGACACACATCCTGGCTTCCTGGGGCTGGGGAAGCACGCTCTTCCCTCGTAAGCCCTCCCATCTGCTGCAGTGAGCCACGCTCGAGTGGCCCCCACCCCAGGAAGGAGTGCCCCAAAAAACAACCCAATGACTCTGGAAGGCACCGTCCCCAGTTTCCCAGCAGCTGACTCAAGCACGCTAACTCAGCCTTGCAGCTTATGTTCAACACCCAACTCCACCCAGCATTCAGCTTTGTCCATCATGGACCCCTTAGTGGGACCCCGCCCCGCTGCATCTGTGCTTGCTGGTCAACCAAGTGACAGCCTCCTCTCCCAGGCTCCCTCTACCGCCCTTCCTCTCCCTTCTCCCGCCACTCTCAGGGTAGTTCTGTTTTGCTGTCTGCTCCCTCAACCAGCCGGGAACCTTCCTGTGGCTGGCTGGTCAGAGGCAGAGAGTGAATGAACGACTGAGTGAAGGGGTGAGTGTGGGTGGTGTGCAGTGCACTGCTATCTGCACACTCCGCAGTGTGTGTCTGTGAATGAATGAATGAATGAGTGTTCCTGTGAATGAATGAATGAATGAGTGTGTCTGTGAGTGAATGAATGTGTGTGTCTGTGAGTGAATGAATGAGTGTGTCTGAGTGAATGGGTGAGTGTGTCTGAGTGAATGAATGAGTGTGTGAGTGAATGAATGAGTGTGTGAGTGAATGAGTGTCTGAGTGAATGAATGAGTGTGTGAGTGAATGAGTGTGTGAGTGAATGAATGAGTGTGTCTGTGAGTGAATGAATGAGTGTGTCTGAGTGAATGGGTGAGTGTGGGTGTGAGTGAATGAATGAATGAGTCTGTGAGTGAATGGGTGAGTGTGTCTGAGTGAATGAATGAGTGTGTCTGTGAATGAATGAGTGTGTGAGTGAATGAATGAGTGTGTCTGTGAGTGAATGAATGAGTGTGTCTGAGTGAATGGGTGAGTGTGGGTGTGAGTGAATGAATGAGTGTGTCTGTGAGTGAATGGGTGAGTGTGTCTGAGTGAATGGGTGTGTCTGTGAATGAATGAATGAATGTGTCTGAGTGAATGAATGAGTGTGTGAGTGAATGAGTGTGTGAGTGAATGAATGAGTGTGTCTGTGAATGAATGAATGGGTGAGTGTGTCTGAGTGAATGAATGAATGTGTCTGAGTGAATGAATGTGTCTGACTGAATGAATGAGTGTGCCTGACTGAATGAATGAATGTGTCTGACTGAATGAATGTGTCTGACTGAATGAATGAGTGTGGGTGTGTGTATGTGGCTGGCTCGTCTCTCCTGTGGTCCAGGGCCTCCTCCTCCAGGCCAGGCCCCTGCCGCACGCGGCCACTGTTTGGTAAGTGCTTTGTCTCAGAGGAGCTGGAGTTGCTGGCACTGAGGCTGGCTGGGAGCTGGCCTTGCGCCAAGTCTGCGTTTATTTATCGGCTCTCACCTAGAGGCGCGTCTCCTTTGTTCGTTTGGTCAGTTAATTGTGGAGACGGGGGTTCTCGCAGAGCCAAAGCTGGCCTCCTGCTCCCAAGTCCCTACGCTGGGCTCATAGGTGTCTGCTGCCACCCCAGACTCATGCTGATTTGGAGAAGGAGTCCCCGCTTTGTAATCCACGTGACCTCAGACTTGCTCCACAGCTCAGGCTGCCTTTGAACTCACCACCCTCCCGTCAGCACCGGGGTTCCGTGGGGTTGGTCCTTCAGACTTGAGGAGTGGACGTGAGCTTGGGATTTGCCTTCCTCTAAGTCCGCAGACCGCCAGAGCGGAGGGCCAGACCCCATGGGTCTCTTCGCAAGACGGGGGAGTACCAGACCTCCTCGAGACTAAACAGCCATCAGTGGGTCAGAGAATAAGGCCCGGAAGTGTTCAACGAGAGCCCAGAGCCTGTTTTCCTACCCCTCCTTTTGCTTCTTTATTTTAAAACGATTTTTAGGAACAGTGTTCTTGTAGAGAAGTCAATTAGCTTTCCCCATTGTCAGTGTCACGTAACCAGAGAGATCTGATGGTTGTCAATGAGGCAGTGCTGGAGGGGGCCTCAGGAATGCGCTGCTACTAAATGAGTTCAGTCGTCTGCGCTGCTGCCCTTGCTTCCTGCTGGACCGTGCGGTGTGTTCCCGAGACTGCCATGCCATCTGCCTTGAGGCCTCTCACCAGAGTGGGTCAGATGCTGGCCCCTTACACTTGAACATCCAGAGCGCTAAACTAAGTCAACCTCTTTTATTTAAAAATGGGGTGTGTGTGCGCACGCACGCGTGCACGTGTGCACGTGTCACAACACACACGTGGAGGTCACACATGTGGGTCTCCTTCCACCGTGTAGGTTCCAAAGATCAAAATCAGCTTGGTGGCAAGTATCACCGTTAACCACTGAGCTATGTCACTGGCCCTCAACCCCTTCCTTCCTTCTTCCTTCTTCCTTCCTTCCTTCCTTCCTTCCCTCTCTCCTCCCTCCTTCCTTCCTTCCTTCCTTCCTTCCTTCTTCCTTCTTCCATCCCTCCCTCCTTCCTTCCTTCCTTCCTTCTTTCCCTTCCTCCCTCCTTCCTCCCTCCCTCCCTCCCTCCTTCCTTCCTTCCCTCCCTCCTTCCTTCCTTCCCTCCCTCCTTCCTTCCTTCCCTCCCTCCTTCCTTCTTCCATCCCTCCCTCCTTCCTTCCTTCTTCCTCCCTCCCTCCCTCCCTCCCATTTATTCTGCCTGCATGTATGGCTGCACACCAGAAGAGGGCGCCAGCCCTCAGCCTCTTTTTTGATACAGTATTAGCCGCTAGTATTTTGTTAGAGCAACATGAAATGGACTAGCCAACAAATCCCATCCCAGCTTCACCAGCTGTCCTATTGATGGCTAAGGATCTAAGCCAGGACCCCTCGCGGCATTTCCTTGAGTTTCCTTCATCCCTCCTGAAACAGCACTGTGGTCCTGCTGTGTCTGTCTAGCCTCGATGGTTTTAAAGCACTCCAGCCAGGTCCTCTGTAGAGCTCTGTGTTCCCACAATGACTTTACTGGTTCTTTCCCCCTTATAACTAGCAAGGACCCGTGGCCTGCCACTTGGAGAGCCAGCAGATAACTTGTTTCTTATCACACTGACTTTGGGTCCACCGATCACACTCGCTTCCAGTAACCAACGATGGCCGTGACGTTGCTAACTGCTGTCTGTCTGTGGCCAGCAGTCTCTCTGCTGTGTTCTCTGGAATTTACTACAGAAGCAGGGTCAGCTCTTCTCTCTTTTTTTTTTATCACTATAGACTAGATGGTTTCTTTGCGTCTACGACTGTCACAACTTATCTTGCTGACCCAGCTGCCTTCTCCCCTGTTTAAATATCTCAACACTTCTATGTCCTGTCCAGCTGAGATGTGTCCAGAGGCTGTCACCTGGCCTCTGTGTCACTCCCCAGCTGTGACACCCCAAATGAGTCACTCTCTGGAGTGCAGGAAAGGTGGCTAGGAAACTTCCCAGTTCTGCGTGGGCAGCCAGGTTTCGGTGGAACTCACCTAAGCACTTTCCCAGCAAGGCTGGCCCTTCCCTGAAACTGGTGGGTTGCAGGGGAGTACGTCACAGCCCTAGAGACAGTGCAGAGAGAGCTGCCTGTCCCTGACATAGCAGTACCCATGGCCTATGAGGGTCTAGTTCCTTCTGGTCAAAAGGAAGAACTCTGTGGCCTGGATGGAGATCTAGCATCCCGTTGGGCGGGGTCAATGATCTGGCTTGCTCAGGAAGGAGGGACTATCTCTAGGAAGTCAGATGTACCTTAAGCAATGCCAAAGTGTAGGAGTAATTAGTCCTTTGGTGAGATCCTAGAACTTCCCTTCCTGGGATCCCCCTCCCTGACACAGCCCCGACCAGCAGAACCCACCACGAGGTTCGGTTGGGTCCGCCTGCCTTCATGGGGTGCCAATTTTCTGAGGTCTTTCTTCCGTCTCCTTCTTTCTGATGCCGGCCAGATCCCACACAGGCTTTCCAGGCATTTGGGGGCTTCCATACTTTCTCTAAAGCTCCCCCGGCCCCAGTAAACTCTGTGCTGGAGCAACACGAATGCAGTGACTTTTTCCCCTTCTCCCCTTGGGGCAGCGGCCGGGGTTCACAGCTTCCCGCCCTGGGGAGCTTCTTGAGCCACCATCTAAGACACTCTCCAACCCTTTTATCAGTGAAACTAGGAACCCCAGGAGAGAGCTCCAGTTCCCCGGTATCAGTTACGGGCCCCGGCTCCTTCCTTTGCCCTCCGGTCACGCATCCGCCTTCCCGGGCCACCACCCTCGCACCCTGAGTCCTTCCTGCTTCCTTTGCCCTTCCATCAGGTCTCTGGGGTGGCGACCCAAAAAGCCCACATGGGCAGCTGGCGGTAATTGCCCACAACACGGGCAGGAAGTGCTCTCCACCCCGGAGATGGCTAACAGCTGTTTTATACCAGCCATAAAGCCAGCCGGGGAGTTGGAAATGGAGCTCAGGCCGAATTGGGGGGAGGCGGCATTCAGGAAACCCCCCTGCTTCTCTCTTCCCCAGAGGCCCGAGCGTAAACCTGGAAACCAGTGACGGGCCAACCTCTACGCCTCCCTCCCTCCACCTCCTGCCTTCTCCAGGTCTTCCCAGACTCCTGATTCCTTTCCCGCTCTGGGGCAAACGAGCTATGATTTAGGTGCAGATATGACGGGATGCCCACACGGGGCAGTCTGCGGTCTGCCACAGCTTGCCTGCCCTCAGCAGACCAGCTTCTGGCACAGGAGTGCTGGGTGGGCCTGCCTCAGCCTCTGCCTCTCTCTCTCTGTCTCTCTCTCTCTCCTGTCTCTCTCTCTCTGTCTGTCTCTCTGTCTCTGTCTCTGTCTCTCTCTGTCTCTGTCTCTCTGTCTCTCTCTCTGTCTCTGTCTCTCTGTCTCTCTCTCTGTCTCTCTGTCTGTCTGTCTGTCTCTCTCTCTCTCTCTCTCCCCCCCCCTCTCTCTCCTTCCCGCTGTCTTCCTGGGGTGAGTTCAGGTTGTGCCCACTGAGCATGCAAGGGATCACCTAGTCTTCCTCCAGGCTCTTGCCACAACTGTCCCAGGAGGAGACCTGCAGGGGAGTGAACACCCACCCTTACTCATGTCGTTAAGATGCTTGCGGGCTGCACAGCGCCCCTCCCTGGCCTTCTGGCTTGCGTGGTGCCCTCGGCACACCTGGCCACCGGAAGAGCTCTGGGCTGCCGGAAGAACTGAGATCTTCTGCTTGTGGGAAGGTGTGTAAACCCTTCCCACAGTTCCCAGTCTCTTGTCATGGTTCAAAACGATCTCTTTGTCAAAATTCCTCCGGGGACTGGGGAGACAGTTCAGGGAGTAAAAGTGTTGGCCTTACAAGCCCCAAGGACCTGGGTTTGAACCCTGAGACCCGGATTTAAGAAGGCAAGGGTGATGACACACCCTGCCGTCCCGACAGTGGGGAGGCCGCATACAGCCCCAGCCACAAGGGTGACCTCTCCCAGGGCTGGCCCCGAGCCAATGGGAGACCCTGTCTCAAAATAAGGTAGATGGCGTTCCTGACGCACACACGTGTGCGCACACTCACGGGTGACACTTAAGACCCTGAGATGCACACTCTGCTAGAGAGGGGATAGGCTGTGCTTCTTGGGAGTGTGTGACCAGGGGTCGGAGAGAGAGTGCCACTTGCCCAACACTGTTGCTAGAAGCCATTCGGTCTTCCTAACCCCCCCCATCCCCACTGCTGACACCCCTCCTCACCCACGTGCTTTTCTCCTCAAGGAGTCACGTGAGAGTGACTGTGGCCCAGGAACACGGATTTGGGTTGTGGCGATATTTTGTTTATGATCTAATAAAGCTTGCCTGAAGATCAGAATGCAAGGCTAGCCACGGCCGCTGAGGCCAGGCAGTGGTTGGTGCATGCCTTTAACCCCAGCAGCCATGTTAGTTAGCCATAGGAGCTGGGCGGTGGTGGTGCTCGCCTTTAACCCCAGCACTGGGGAGGTACATATGACAGGGGCTCAGGGGCTCATTCGGCGTTCGGTTTCCATTCACGGTGAGGGCGGGAGTGCCCCAGTCTGAAGCAGAGGTAAGAGCTAGCGGCTGGCTGTTTTGCTTTTCTGGTCTTCAGCTTGAACCCCAGTATCTGTCTCTGGGTTTTTATTGCATCAGGTTACTCCAGATCCCATGTTCCAGCATGGTAAGGAATTTACAAGCTCACAGTCACAGAGCAAAGGAAGTCACGGAGCAGGCACTTTTCAGGTACTTTGGTGGAAACATGAGGTAAATGGGTACTGCGCAGCAGGGACATCCCTGCTATGGGTCTCAGATACTAGCTGATAACATTCTTAGCTACTCTGATAAAGCTAGAGGGCCTTTTCAGTCAACACATTTAAAAGGATTAATCTGACAGTCATGAAGATGTCAGGCCAGACACAGAGGTGAGCAGTGAATGGATACCGTGAGGACTAAAGATAGCCCTCGAGAATTTGCCTCTGGATCTGCAACATCCCAACTCTCCATTAAGTTCTGAGCCCCCAAGAGCCTGTGTTGGGCCAGAGCCCGGATGAGAAGAAAGTAGTGTTGACATTTACCCAGTGCTCGGACTGGAGGCACACTGCTCTAAGGGGTCCCTGTATGCCCCTTGTCTGTTCTGCCCTGGGCTCCATTTTAGGAGGAAAATTGTGCGCAGAGAGATGAGCTCATTCAGCTGTCAGGGCTTGGATCTGGACCTGACTGAGTGAACCACACCCTCAGCCTCCAACCCAGATGGCTATGTGCACCTTCTAACGAATCCAGATAGTCACCTTCTCCCTGCGCCTCTGCGCGTGCGTGTTTGCACGCTTTGTTCAAGCGTAGGAGCATGTGTGTGCCTCTCTGCATGGTGTGTGTGCATGTTTGCATGTTATGTTCATGTGTAAAAGCATGCGTGTGCCTCTGCATTTTGTGCGTGTGTGTGCACACGCTTTGTTCACATGTAGGAGCGTGTGTGTAGATTTGTGCATGTGTGTCTGCACGGTTTGTTCACGTGTAGGAGCGTGTGTGTAGATTTGTGCATGTGCGTCTGCACGCTTTGTTCACGTGTAGGAGCGTGTGTGTAGATTTGTGCATGTGTGTCTGCACGCTTTGTTCACATGTAGGAGCGTGTGTGTAGATTTGTGCATGTGTGTCTGCACGCTTTGTTCACGTGTAGGAGCGTGTGTGTAGATTTGTGCATGTGTGTCTGCACGCTTTGTTCACGTGTAGGAGCGTGTGTGTAGATTTGTGCATGTGTGTCTGCATGGTTTGTTCACGTGTAGGAGCGTGTGTGTAGATTTGTGCATGTGTGTTTGCATGCTTTGTTCACGGGTAGGAGCAGGTGTGTAGATTTGTGCATGTGTGCCTGCACGCTTTGTTCATGGGTAGGACCTTGTGTGTAGGAGCTCCAGGCCCACATCACGCAGGGGTCTTCCTCTACCATCCTCACCCCTCTCCATTGAGGCAGGTCCCCCACTTGAACCCGAGCTCGCCGTTGCAGCCAGGCCAGCTTGCTCCTGGGAGCCCGGCTCTGCCTTCTGAGAGGAAACACTTCCTGTGTAAGGAGACACCTGAGAAGACACTACCTAAGGGAGCTTGGGCTCAGGGTTTAAGAGGGGACGTAGGTCACCATGGTGCTGGGAGGTGCGGTGGCAGGAGCCAGAGGCCACTGTGTGGTAGGGATCATGGAGCTAGAGCGTGTTCCAGAAGCTGGACCAGAAGCTAGCAAACCTCCAGGCCTGGCCCCAGGGAGGCTCCACCTCCTAACTGTTCCACGGTCTCCATAACGGCGCCACCAGCCGCGGACCAAGCATTACAACATATAAGCCTGTAGGGACCATTTCACATCCAAGTCAACACTGCAGCTCAGGACGTTCCCGTCAGACATGGTCCCTCGGGTTGCCGTGTGGGCACACCTAAATGAGTCAGTGGAGAGATGGCTCCGTCCCCTTTCACACCAGCAGGTGGCAGGAACCACTGCAGACCATCTGCCCAGACCACGTGCCACACGGGAAACGCAGAGCCGAGTGAGGAAGTGGTGAGAGACAGGGAATGCTGTGCCTGGGACAAGCACCCGGCTGCTGGGAGCAGAGGGCCTGGGTGTGGGCTTGGAGTCTGGCAAAGGGACGAGGGACCGCCGGGAAGCGCTCAGGGGCAGTTAGGCCTGACTCGTTTTCCTAGAAAATACAGTGTCGGGGAGCTGACGGGTTCTTGATGCATCAGAAGGGCTCTGGGACACTTGTTCAATCAGAGCCCCCCCAGCACAAACCTCGTTTAACGACCCATCGTCCGACTTCATCTGGCCCCTGGTTCCAAAGGCTACAGGGACAGGGCAGGGGGAGGGGTGAGGGGAACTGGCATGCTTCCACGCAACACACGGGGGGGGGGGACTGCTTTTGACGCCCCCCCTGGTCCATGCCACGCCCCACAGCACAGTTCCTCTGACTACAGAGAGCGCCCCACTATTTGTTCCGTGTTTGTAGAGTTGGCTGTGACTCTTCCCCTACTTTGATAAGCCCCTGCTGGGTGGTGGCCTTAGTTTTGAAATGCTGCCCGGGAACATATCCAGAAGTGAGGGTTGAGGTGATCTCTAGGCTTTTCCAAGGCTCTGCGTGCCTGCTGTCAGCTCTGTGTCCCAGCCAGGGTTACAGGGAGTGCCGAGTGGGGCCAGAAGAGCCCTGAGAACCCCCTCAGGGGAAGGTGGTTCCCAGTTCCTCACACACTGTCTGGACCAGGCACCGCCACCACCGCCACCGAGAGCGTGCTGTTTGACACGTCTTCACGTCACCTGTGGCGTGTGTGTGTCGCTGTGAGAACTCTCTCTAACAGCGTGTTACGTCTTGAAACCTAAGCACTCGGTCTAGCCCCGGCTTATGGGGGAATAGTGGGGAAACCACCGCTTTGATGCTGTCCCCAGTGAGACAGGAAAATAAAGACATATCATGCCCCACCTTAAGCCGTCCCCTTCACAAAACAGGGACGCGGCCTCAGCACAGTTCTGCTGTCCCCGGGGCTGGGGGGACGGCTCAGTGAGTGAGGTACTTGCCACACAGCATGAGGATCTCAGCCAGGGTCCCTGGTGCTCAGGTAAAAAGCCAAGTGGGGTGGTGCACGCTCAAAGTCCTGGCTTTTGAGGCTCTCGCTGTGTGGACCAAGCTCCTGGGAGCTCAATGGCCAAACCAGTGAGCTCTGGATGGATATAGTGGCAGTCTCTGTGTCTCTGTCTGTCTGTCTGTCTCTCTCTCTCTCTCTCTCTCTCTCACACACACACACACAGGGTGGGGTGTGTTTCCCACCCTTTTCTGTCTATCCTCCCCAGTGACATCATGACTAACTCTACACCTGGAATGTGTTAGCCCACCCCTCCTTAGGAATGAAGAACAGAGACATAGAGGTTGAGGAGATTTGCATTAGGGTATGACGGGACTCAGTTTTTCAATCTGAGACAGCTCCTGACCAAGCTCACGTGCCTAACTACTAGGCTTCACTGTTCCCTGAAGCTGGCAGGGCACAGAATATAGCTGGGTGGGGAAATCCAAACAGAGGGAAAAAAAAGGCAGAGAAAGAGAAATCATGTAGCCATCGAAGGGAATAAGATGCCTGCACATTACCGGTAAGCCACAGCCACGTGGGAGATACACAGATTAGCAAAAATGGGTTAGTTTAATTGTGAGAGCTAGCCAGTAATGTGCCTGAGCCGTTGGCCCAGCCATTACAATTAATATTGAGCCTCTGAGTGTTTGTTCGGGAACTGGTGGCCGGGAGAGAAATCTCCATTTATAACCTCTTCTCTTTTCGAAGGTAAGAGCTCAGCAGAATGATGGGAAGTTTCAAGCAAAACTTTTAGTTGGCAAAGCAAACACTCCAGAGAGAATGGAGCACCCACTGGGCTCTGCACTGTGAGCTTTGCAGACAGTTTTTTAAATGTTTGTGGCATATTCAAGGAGACCGGCCTTCAATGCTTGTTCTGCCTTCACCTCCCAGGAGCTAGGGTTACTACTGTCAGTACTGGCTGACTTCTAACTTCAAGGGTCACCCTCCAAACTGTATTCACAGGTGGTCCTACCCCTCTCCCAAGTCACGGTGGACCAGGTCTCCCTCTTAGCGTATTTCTTCCCACAATCCTCTAGAAAAGCCTCCAGGAAGATGTCAAAACCACGGCGTAATTCTTCTGGGGATACAGGGCCCTCGCTAGCGTGCGTGGGCGGTGCCTGAGCTTCTGCTGTGGCTGAAACACCCTGACTACAGCCCTCGGAATGTTTTGCCACAGGGTGATGATGTGAGCATGGGGAGGCGGGGCATGGCCTCCGAGGCACAGCCGCCCTCACGGCTAACCGCCTTTGAGACCGCTCACGGTCAGCGGTTGATCTCAAGGCTCTCTGCTGCATAGGACAGTCACGCAGGCTGGGGTCAGCTTTTGTACAGGCCGACAGGCTGTGCAGCAGGGAACTGGGGTGTGGGTTAACTGGACGTCCCCCCCCCCCCCCCCGCTCTCTACCTAAAGATCGGGTCACTCTTCTCTTCTGTCCCCAAGCACTTGCTACCTGTGTGTAGCTCATTCGGAAGCTCATCCTGAGCTGAGAGACACTGGCCTTCCCAGACTGGGAGGGGGAGCCGTGTCAGCGTTTGCCTGTGTGGTCCTGGGCTCCACAGCTCACTGGATGCAGGAGGCCTTGGGAAGTGTCCGGGATGTGCTGTGTGTCATCACCCAGCACTGTGCCCACCGTCGGCTGATGGACAGGTTTCCATGGAAGCCAGAGAGGAGCCAAAGACAAGGGAGACTAGGGGGAGGGGACACGGGGAATCTGAACCTAGGGTTCACACACACACATGTGCGCACATGCACACGCACAAGCACACACGCGGGCACACATACACACATGCACAAACACACATGCACATACACGCACGCACACACACACATACACACAAAGCACACCTGCAGGAGGTGACAGAGGGAATCTGAACCTAGGGTTCACACACACACACACACACACACCCCTGCAGGAGGTGACACAGGGAATCTGAACCTAGGGTTCACACACACACATGTGCGCACATGCACAAGCACACACACGCACACATACACACATTCACAAACACACACCCACACACACACACACACACACACACACACCCTGGGTCTGGAGACTTGGGTGGAAGCAGAGTCATCCCTCCTCGTCACTCCGTCAGCTGGGATATGACCCCTGACTTTGCCAACACCAAAGCTCCGTTTCACGCCCCTGTCCTAAAAGATCACCACTCACGACTTCCTGGAAAATCTTTGTTTCCCAGAACTACTGATATAAACTGAATTTAAAACACTAATAAGCATGCGCAGGGGCTGGGGAAGGGGTGTGGCTAGTGGGTAGAGCGCTTGCTGAGCCAGCACGAGGACCTGAGTTCACATCGCCAGCCCCCGCATAAAAAGTTGGGGGGAGAGGACTCAGCGGTTAAGAGCAGTGGTTGCCCTTCCAGGGGACTAAGATCTGAGACTCCCAGCATGCACATGGTGCCTCACAAGTGTCTGTAGCTCCAGGGGATACTGTGCAGATATACACACAGGCAAGACACTCAAACACAAAAAAATAAATAAATTTTAAAAATTAAAAGGAAGAAGAGCTGGGTGTGGCAGCACGCCTGTATCCTATTGTTGGAGAGACAGGCAGAACCCGGGGTTTGCTGCCTGTCTAGCAGAACTGCTGAACACCGTGTCCACCATGGACGCATAGATACACCCCCACACAAGTCACATAGATGTAACATACAGTGTACTGCAATCTTTTTTTTAAGTCATGGCAATTGAGCCGGGCACCTATAATATCAGCACTCCCGCTAAGGCAGGGGAGTTGAGAGTTCAAGGCCAACGCGGGCTACACAGAGAATCTGCCTCAAAAACCAAATACTGACAAATGTATTTCAATATGGCTATTTTAACAGACCTGGTAATCATGTATTCCATTCCATGTTGTTTTAAAACCCCACTGTGGGACAGACAGCCTTGTAAACTTCACCAACTTTCCAAAGGAGCCAGGCATGACTCTGTGGGAAACACTGGTCTAGAACTGGGTTTCGGAGTCTCAAGACCCAGGTTCTAGCCTTAGCTCTATGCGATCTGGGCTTCGGTCCCCTCCTCCAAGGGCTCTGTACTCCCACCTAGTGCCTGAGTGAAGATTTCCAAACACACGCTGGGCTGCCTGTGAGAGTGAGGGCCTGGAGGCAGTAAAGCCCTCTGCTGGGTAGGACACCCCTTCCTAGACTCTCCCTGCCCTCCCCTCCAGGAACATCGTCTGGCCTCCTTGGTATGGCTGAGCACAGGGTTAGTAGGGTCAGAAGTCTGACTTCAGACTGTCGTGGTGACCTAGACCACCTAAGAGGTGCCCGGTGCACACTCCCAAGGAAGGCTTGAGACGATCTGTCACTCAGGCTTCACTTCATGAGAAGAGAAAGTCCACAGGAAAACTGAGTGCTTGGCATAGGCCTAAGAAGAAGCAATGTGGTTTAGACAGAGGCTGTGTGGAGGTTAGGGGGTTCCCCCTCCCACAAGCTGGGCTCTGTGAGATTCAGGCCTCCCGCCTGTTCCAAGGAAGGGAGCCCCTGGGAACCTATGGGGCATGGGAGAGCCAGGCTGAAGTCCGAAAGCTGTTGGAAAAAAAAAAAAAACAAGCTCACCCTGTAATGTCCTTACACAAGCCTGAAGTGTTGGGTGTGTCCCTGGGGATGCAACTGCTATGCATGAGTCTCGCTTTGAGAACGACACCAACAGTTTCTCAATGAGTCTACCAAATTACTTCGTACCCAGACTTGTCTGTACACTTGCAGGTGGAGGACATTTGCTTCCAGGTTTTGGGTATGAACAAAGCAGCTCAAAGTGTCCACGTGCAAAAACCAGGTCAGCTTCTTGTCCTTGATGAATACCGAGGAACAAAACACATCCGCGTGTGCTGCGGGTATTCTTATCACATTCACCCCACTCCTATTCCTAATTCCTCCCAGATGCATCCCTGCCCCCCCACTCTCAACTTTGTGCCTGAAAAAAAAAAAAAAAGAACCACCAAGTCCAGTTTGTGCTGCCCACATACTCACAAGTATACATACTGAGCATCATCTACCACGGGCCACGCCTTTAAAGAACTGACTACTCTGCCTCTACCTGAAGCAGTCAGCTGTCCGCAGCACCTCAGTTACGGGGCGAGGGCTCCTAAGGGTCCCCAACTCCAAGGCAGAATGCTGACTGACTTAATCCTTCCCAGGTTTTATGCAGGCAACAGCAGCTACTGTGAGCTCATGATTGCAGCAATCCTGTCCTGCCCACTGTTTCAATCCACGCTTCCCTGGCCTCTGGCTCTTACAGCTTTCCATGTCCTCTTTCTCAATGATCCCTGAGCCTCGGGGACAGAGTGTGATACAGATGTCCCATTTGTGTCTGAGCATCCCGTCGGCACTAACTTTCTACACTTTGGTCACTTGTGAGTTTCTTTCTTTCTTTCTTTCTTTCTTTTTTTTTTTTTTTTTTTTTTTTTTGGTTTTTCGAGACAGGGTTTCTCTGTGGCTTTGGAGGCTGTCCTGGAACTCACTCTGTAGACCAGGCTGGCCTGGAACTCACAGAGATCCGCCTGCCTCTGCCTCCCGAGTGCTGGGATTAAAGGCATGTGCCACCAACGCCCAGCCAGTTGTGAGTTTCTGTACTAGCCCACGCCCAGGGCAAAAGGAGGCCTCTCTGCCGAGGAATGGGTTTTGCATGTAAACCTGACATTCACGGGTCCAGATTGGTGAACTTCAGAAGGCTGGGTGAAGGGCAGTTCTGCTAGCATGAGCTGTGAGAGAGATTTCTAAAGCTCTGGGGACACCTCTTTTAGGTTTTGTGTCCTTTTCTGTTCACTCCGAGTCACATGTATGAGTCCACAGGTAATTGTGTTGGTCCTTCACAGAGATGAGACAGTTCTCAGTTTACAAGCCCTCAGTGACACCCTCATAAGCTGGCCTTCTTCTAGAACCCCCACAATCACAACAGTTCTCCCTTGTTCAAATATGGCAGAGATTTGAGCCAGATCAAATGTTCCTGAAGATGAAGAGGTCTCTGTTTAAATCCAGGCCAGACTCCTGCTCGGTCCAGGGGCCCCTGCAAAAGATTTCCTTCTCTTTCTCTCTCTCTTTCTCTCTTTCCTTTTTGGGATTTTTACTTTTATATGTTGGCATGTGTATGCGTGCATTTAAGCACAAGTGTGTAGGTAACCACAGAAGCCAGAAGAGAGCGGGGGATCCCCTGGAGCTGAAGTTCTAGGGAGCTGTGAGCCACTTGACATTGGTGCTGGGAGCGGAACTCAAGTCACCTGGCGGAGCAGCCAGTGCTCTTAACAGCTGAGCGTTCTCTCCAGCCCCCGCCAGCCACTGCGAAGGAAATGGCGAGCGCCCTCTACTGGGAGCCTGTCTGTGATTCCAAAACATCCTAACAGACTCCACCCGGCAGGTGCCTGGTTACCAGAGTCCGGAACATCCGGGGGACACGTGCCCACAGGCACGTAATGGGTGCGCCTTAACTTGGTGCGCCCTCCTCCTCACCACACCCACATAATTCTGTCTCGGCAATGCAAGATCCCCTCTCCCCATGCTTACTGGGGAATCAGAGACAGTGTGACCACATGAACCCCCCCTCCTCTGAGACCTATAGGAAACCCCTCTCTGCCTCGAGGGCCTCAACTCTCACTGGCGCCCCCACCATGCCGCTTTCTGTCCGTGGTGTTAAGAACAAACTCGGCTAAGGACTCTCTTACCTAAGAGGACAATCTGCCTCAGGGTCCCGCCTGTACCCCAAACCCAAGACCTTACACTCTATAACCCCAAACAAACGACCAGTCCACGATCTATGGGCAGGGAGGATCGTGTCTGAGGTCGTTAAGGGGCGGGAGAAATTTGCATAGAGTTTAGCAGATGAGAACGTTAAAGACGCTAACGCCTGCTGCACACTGCATCCAGGTTGCCTCTGCAAAGACTCGAAAGAGGGGGACCTGTGGGGGAAGGGAGGGTACCAACGAATGACCCGGTAAGCAAGATGGAGACTCATGGGCTCGCTGTGTGGTCAAGGTCCATGCAGCAGGCTCTCCCTGCACACCCTACCCCCGAGACACCCCCTTTGGCATCCGCTGCAGACAGTACCCGGAACCTTCTGGGTGCTCTCACCTGGTGCGTCCCAGGTGCCTCACAGCACACGGCCTCTCTCTCCAGGCAGCGGCTACTCCAGGCTCCAGTGGTCTCTGATGTGCGTCCAGGCTTGTCTCACTCTCTCGGTTTGCGATGTTTGTATTTTGTCATTTTTGTGTCCTCAAAACTGCTCTAGAGCCCTGCGAATTATCCAAATGTCATCAGAGTTTTGGGATCAAAGTCTACCTGGACTCCGGAAGTCCCAATAAGCTAGGTTCCGCCACCCATCCCCAATACGGCACCCGGGGAGTCAAGTAACAGGGGAAAGCGAGGAAGGGAGATGTGCTCAGTGGCCGCACTGGGAAGAGGAACAAACATTGAGGCGCAGTGGCCCTGGGTCTGTGTCCAGGGCATCTACGTGAGGCTTAGACTGTGTGTCTGTGCGCGCACGCGTGTGCGCATGCGGAAGCTAGAGGTGGGTGTCGGTTGTCAGCATTGCTCTCCGTCTCGTTTTCTGGTTCTCTCACTGAACCTGGAACTGACTGAGGCAGACTAGTTGGCCAGCAAGCCCCAGGGACCCCCAGTCTCTACCTCCCCGGCACCAGGATTATGGGCAGTTACCACCTGGTCCAGTGTTGTCCGTGGGTGCTGGGGATCCAAACTCGGGTCAGCTCCTCAACCAGAGGCTTAAACAGAAGGCGAGAGTCTTCATAACTGGCCCTGCCCACCATGTCTGGACTTGTCTCTCCTGCAAGTCTGACTAGCTGTCAGAATTGTGTGAAATCTCTCTGGAGACATGTTCCTCCTGTAGCTGGCATCAGCACTTCAGGCATTCCCCGCCCCCAGCATCTCTAAAGAAATTTTCCTTCATTGTGTCATTTTCTGTAGTCTGACAGCCAAAGAGGAAGACACAGATGTATCTTTGTTCCTACTGGGATAGTTACAGGGAAGGCCATGCTTAAGAGACAGTCAAAGACACTTTCTGTAGTTGTTTATGTTTTCTACTCTTTGCTCTTTGGGAGCACCCCACAAGCTCCCAAATAAATACACGGAGATTTAGTCTTTCTTATGCATGCCTGGTCTTAGCTGGGCTTATTTCTAGCCAACTTCTATTAAATCACCCATCTACCTTTTGCCTCTGGGCCTTTACCTTTCTCTATTCTATGTATATTTCTTTATTTCTTACTCCATTGCTGGCTGTGTGGCTGTGTGACTGTGTGTCTGTGTGGCTGTGTGACTGTGTGTCTGTGTGTCTGTGTGGCTGTGTGGCTGGGTGGCTGTGTGATTGTGTGGCTGGGTGGCTGTGTGTCTCTGTGTCTGTGTGGCTGTGTGACTGTGTGACTGGGTGGCTGGGTGGCTGGGTGGCTGTGTGACTATGTGGTGTGTGTCTGTGTGACTGTGTGACTGTGTGACTATGTGGCTGGGTGGCTGGGTGGCTGTGTGACTGGGTGGCTGGGTGGCTGTGTGGCTGGGTGGCTGGCCCCTGGTGTCCTCCTCTCCTTTCTTGCCCCTCCCTCTTCTTGTTCTCCTATTTATTCTCTCTGCCTGGCAGCCCCGCCCATTTCTCTCTCCTGTCTAGCTACTGGCCATTCCTCTTTTTTTTTTTTTTAGACCAATCAGGTGTTTCAGACAAGCAAAGTGACACAGCTTCAGAGAGTTAAACAAACGCAACATAAAAGAATGCAACACATCTTCGCATCATTAAACAAATGCTCCTCGACATAAATCAGTGTAACACATCTTCAACTAATATTCCATGACAACATGCCATTGGGTTCTTTCTTGGGCTTCATCTCCACAGAGTACCTATCTGCTAGAGCAGTGCTGTAGGAATTTAGGTGCCCGGAGCTGCATAGGAACCCTGGACATGAATGACTGTTTGATAGTAAGGAAACTGACCAATAAGAACCTTGGGGGTCTGGAGAGACAGCTCAGCAGTTAGAGAGCTCACTGCTCTTGACGAGTACCTGGGTGTAATTCCCAGCACCTATATGGAGAAGTTCACAAGCCCCTGTGACTCCAGCCCCACGGGTTCTGATACCCTTTTCTGGTTTCCTTGGTTACCTGTAGGTCTGTAATGCACAAACATATAAGCAGGTGTGCACGCACACACACACAGAGCACACGAATAACTCTTCAGGTGGAAGAAAACTGCTGGAATAAGGGTTAACGGCCAGGCTGATGTGACCTGAGTCCCAGAGCTGGTGACTATGTTCCCACTGCTCCAGAGTTCATCTCAAATCCTGGAAGGGCTTCTAGACACTTTAAGTCTGTGGATTATAATGTTTTATTTAGTTGTGCCAAGTGCTACCGTTTAGTCGTATCACACAGGAACTTTGGAGTTTGTAAGTGAAGTGGTGTGCAGTTCATGATTTACACATGTGTTGGGAAGACGGTCCCTTTAAAGAGGTCGATTTAGACCTCAAGCTATCTTTTCCACAAAGTATTCCTGGGACATTCTCCTGGCTGTAGTATCATCTTCCTGTCAGTAGGGGTTGCCCTGGGCTCCCCAGAAGGTAAGCATGACAATCCTGCAGAGGACTCCTAGCTCCGAACAAGCCAAACATCTCTTAGAAGGTGTCCCCTTGCTTTTCCAGCGCTGAAAAGCTGGTTAATTACAAAAAGTCATGTGCACAGCAAAAATCACATTCCCTCACCCAGTCCTGCTCCTTGAGAGTGTCCAGGCTTTAGTGGGTACGGGGGAAGAACAGAGGATCTGGGAGGCCTGGACCCTTGCACGGAGCCTGTCAGTACAGAGGAGGAAGGTGCAAGTGTCCAGGCAGACTCCTGCACCAAGGCCCAGTGTTGCAGGGCACACTACAGGGCTGGGCTGCTTCTGGTTAAACTCTTCTCTTCATCTTCTTTGGTGCTTTAACAAAAAAAAAAAAAAAGCTTCTCTGTGAGTTCGAGACCAGCCTGGTCTACAAGAGCTAGTTCCAGGACAGGCTCTAAAGCCACAGAGAAACCCTGTCTTGAAAAAACAAACAAAATCCCTTCTTTCTCGAATCCACTAGGTTGAGCATATAACAAGTTTTCAGGCTCCAGGGGGCTTACCTGCTGAGAATAAGTGTCTAGGTCTTAGCTGCCAACACCCGAGGCTGGCTCTCTCTGTCTCTGCCTCCATCTCTGTCTGTGTCTGTCTCTCTCTGTGTCTCTGTCTGTCTGTCTGTCTGTCTGTCTGCCTGCCTCTCTCTCTCTCTCTCTCTCTCTCTCTCTCTCTCTCTCTCTCTCTCTCTCTCTCTCCCTCCCTCCCTCTCTCCCTCCCTCCCTCTTTCCCTCCCTCCCTCTTTCCCTCCCTCCCTGGAAACCTGCTGACCATACTGGCCAGGGAATCAGGTGGGCAATCTTCACTTCCAATGCCTCTTCCTGATAGAAAGTCCTGCAAAGACTGGGTGTAAAGGGGTCATACCTTAACACAATAAAGGTGATTTGCACCAAGCCCATGGCCAACATGCACCTAAATGGAGAGGAACTCAAAGCATTTCCACTAAAATCAGGAACAAGACAGGGTCGCCCACTCTCTGCACACCTCGTCAACATAGTTCCTGAAGTCTTTGCTAGAACAATAAGACAACTGAAGGAGATCAAGGGGATACAAATAGGAAAGGGAGAAGTCAAAGTATCTTTATCTGAAGATGATTGTATACATAAGTGACAAAATAATACCACCAGGAAATTCCTACAGCTGGTGAACTCTGCAAAGTAGCATAACACAAAATTAATACACAAAAATCAGTAGACTTCCTGTATACAGATGACAAAAGGACTGAAAAGGAAATCACGAAAATGATACCCTTCACAACAGCCACAAGAAAGAAAAAAATGCCTTGGGGTAACTCTAATCAAGAAAGTGAAATACTTGTATGATAAAAACTTAGACACATTGAAGAAGATATCAGAAGATGGAAAATCTCCCTTGCTCATGGATGAATAGGACTAATATATTGAAAATAGCCATCCTACCACACACCTATGGACATCTGTTTGTTTGTTTTTTTATAAAGAAACCAGAAATACACACTGGGGGGGAAAAAGCCAGACCTTCAACAAATGGTGCTGACCAAAGTGGATCAGCACCTGCATGAAGAAGAGCGCAAACGGATCCGTGCTTACCACCCTACACAAAACTCAACTCCAAACGGATCAAAGATTTCAACACAAGACCAGATACCCTGAACTTGATCAGTGAGAAGGTGGGGATAGCGTTGAACTCATTGGCACAGGAAAAGACTTTCTGAACAGAACATTGATAGCACAGACACTGAGACCAACGATTAGTAAACGGAACCTCGTGAATCTGAAAATCTTCCATACGGCAAAGGACACCATCATTCAGGTAAAGGGGCAGGCTACAAAGTGGGCAAGGATTTGTGCCAACTCCACATCCTTCAGATAGCTAATATCTAAAATACGTAAAGAACTATAAAAAACAAATAATCCAATTAAAAGATGGGGCACAGATCTCAAAAGAGGAAACTCAAATGGCTGAGAAGCACTTAAAGAGAGGTTTAGCATCCTCGGTCACCAGGGAAATGAAAACCAAAGCTCTTCGAGCTTTTTATACTTATAGAATAGTCAAGATCTATGGAGATGTGAGGTAAGGGAAACACACATCCATTTCTGGCGGGAGTGCAATCTTGCACAGCCATCATGGAAACAAGCATGGCGGTTCCTCAGAAAGCTGAGGACCCGGCTGTGCCACTCTTGGGCATAAGTCCAAAGGATCCCCTTCCTACTGCAGAGACACTTGCTCAACCATGTTCACGGCTGCTCTATTCATAACAGCCAGAGGCTGAAACAGACGAGATGTCTGTCAGTGG
Source organism: Mesocricetus auratus (assembly GCF_017639785.1). NCBI lineage: Eukaryota > Metazoa > Chordata > Mammalia > Rodentia > Cricetidae > Mesocricetus > Mesocricetus auratus. The sequence goes on along the minus strand of NW_024429267.1, from coordinate 58,538,753 downwards.
GTGGATAGATAAAGAAAATATGGTCCATTTACTCAACGAAATAGTACTCAGTTGTTTAAAAAAAATGAAATCATGAAATTTGCAGGTAAATGGACAGAGCTAGAAAACAAAATCATCCTAAGTGAGGTAACCCAGACCCAAAAGGACAAATATGGTATATATTCACTTCAATGTGGATGTCAGCTGTTAAGGCTTCAATAAGCAAGCTACGACCCATATAACCACAGAGGTTAGACAGAGAATAAGGAACTGGGGAGGGTTGGGTCACCCTAGGAAGGGAAATAGGACAGTTATGGATAAACAGCGGTGGAGAGGACTGGAATGGGAAGATGAAATTAGGTGGGGGAGAATATGTCGAGGAACTACTGAAACTCAGGGCCATTTGAGGGGTCACATGGAAACCTAACACAGTAGGAGCTTCCTAAAGCATATACACATATGACGGTAATCTAAGTACCAAGTAATGGGGGGATGGGGCCCCACGAGCCATCTCTCAACACCAAATGAAGCTTCCAGTACCGAGAACAGGTTTCATCTAATTGAATGGTTGGGCAAAGGGACCCCATGGGAACGTCCAAAACAACCCAGGCTATTGCCAAGGCTGTACATAGCCACCCACAAGCTGGTGGCAAGATCCTATTGCTGAGGACAACACCTACACAATCCACTGAGCATGGAGAATTTGAGCTGGTGCCTACCAAGAGCCTTCACGCCTACGGACTAGTGTTCATGACACCTAAAGGTTCTCTGCAGGCTACCAAAGGAGAAAAGTAAATACCAACCCAACAACAAACCCTTTGATCTATAAAAGCGACCTGCCTACAAGACGCATTAGTGCGATGGTGACAGAGCCTGTGGGAGTAATATCTGATGGGATCTAAGGACCCCCTCCATGAGCTGGAACCCATCTCTGACGCTACTCAGGTGGCCAAGGACTTTGGACTAGATAGGCCAGGGACCCAGGGGAAAACCAAATACTACTGTTCTGCTAAAGGAACGTAGCAATAAAATGACTCCTAGCAACACTCTGCTGTACTCCTAGGTCAGGGTCTTGCTCAGCCATCGTCAGAGACTTCCTCCTGCAGCACAGACAGAGACCCAGAGGGAGAGAACGTGCAGAGAGCCAGAGGATTTGCAACAGTCGGCCCTAAATGGGACATTTCTATCAAATCCCTCCCCCAGGGCTCAGGGGACACTGCAAAAGGTGGAGTGGAAAGATTGTAAGAGCCAGCGGGGATGGAGGACGCCAAGGAAACAGGACTCCGTAAACACAGCAGAACCCGTGCTTATCGAAGCCTTAACAGCTGACATCCACATTGAAGTGAACTCACGGGGCCTACAGGAGCACACACACGGGCCTGCACCGGTCTGGGCTAGATGGAGTCCCAGCACTGAGAGAGCAAATGGACACAAGCGCCCATGCCTAACCCAGATGCTGTCTCCAGCTGCTAACTACTCACAAATGAAAGATTAGTTTCCTCCAGTGAGGCTCACTGTGGGCACACAGACCACTCTTAAAGGCAGGGCCCAGGCCCAACAAGAAAGGGGAAACACAAAATGAACTCAGCCACATTCTAGGATGTTCTTTTAAAAAAAAAAAGAATCTTACAGGTCCTGTGTGTGTGTGTGTGTGTGTGTGTGTGTGTGTGTGTGTGTATTATGGTTTTGAACGTCTGTGTGTGCAAATGTGTGTTTCTCTATATGTCTCTTACATTTTTTCCTTTGGCTCTTTTTCTCTAATGTGTTTGTTTTGTCCTGTTTTCTTCTTAATTTACTTTTTCTTCTACTTTGTATTACTATTATTATTGATGCCTGTTTGTATTCCAATGCGAGAGAGAGAGAGAGAGAGAGAGAGAGAGAGAGAGAGAGAGAGAGAGAGAGAGAGAGAGAGAGAGAGAGAGAAAGAGGTTGTGGATTTGGGAGAGTCAAGAAATGAGCAGGGTCTGGAAAAGGAAACCACAATCAGATTATATTTAAAAATCTATTTTCAATTTTAAAAACATAAATCTAAATTGTTTAGATATTTCAAATCTTAGTTAAAAGCTGTCACTCTATTGCACCAAATATGTCCCCCAATGGCAAATACATAAAACATCAAACATTCGAAGTCCCTTCTCTAAACATGCAAAGACACCGATACCAACAGGTTTCTTTTCTTAGGCATCAGATGACGGTTCTCTTTATTCACGGCTAAAACATGTCCAGAAATCACGGGTCCACACTGTTAGGGTCATTTCAGAAAAGCCACGGGTTTTGAGCCAGTTTGGGTACATTAGCCCAGAACTAAACTGAACAGGAAACGAAGCATTCACAATTATCTGACTTTGGAGAGTCTGCAATCCCCTTGCTCACCCAGGTGGCAGCATCCATAGCACGTCTACCTGGCCCTGGGGGAAAATGGAGGGCACTGATTTTGAAGACTCTGCAAAAGGGAGTCTAAGAAAGTTCAGACAGCCCAGGATAGTTAAGAAAGGCTCCATTTCTGATGCTCTCCCTTAAGCAGCAAGACCTTGCTAAAAGAAAGCTCACCCAGAACTTAGACACGGCATCACAAAGAGACAGAAGGAAAGGACAGACATTTCAGCAACCTACCAGGTCCATCCCCTTCCCGTGGTGCCCCACCCCCACCCCGTCATGCCTGTGCTACAGTTCTGCTCCTCAAGGGGGCGCTGCTGTTCCGCGTCTTGTACACTACCTTTGGTGGGGGGAAGGCACAGAGACTATGAAAATGAGATTTTGCCACTTTTAAGGGCTGCACTGCAGTAGGCAGGCAGGCAGGTGTTGCTCATTGGTCAGGGGCTAGAGCTCTGCACCCTCTATTCTTTACAATAAAGGATCGCGGAGCCCCCTTCTGTAACTGCCACATAGCCAGACGTTGGTGCCCTTGGGACGTTTGGCAGGAAAGACAGGACCTCATTATATCTACAGTGGAGAGAAACGTGGACCCTGAAGTAAATTAGCAAATGCCACAAAAGGTGTCTGGAAACAGATGCTGGAAACCCAAACTTAAAAGCAAGTTATTCTGGTATGTCTGTAGTAGTTCAAAGCACCGGCCTTGTTTTGCTTTAACGGTTATGTGCTGGGAGCAGATTCCAGGCCTTGTGCATGCTAAGCAAGCTCCCCGACACGGAGCTACGTCCCCAGCCCAGAATTGAGGACTGAGACAGGATTGCGGAGGCTGGCTTCCCCCAGGAACACAGCCATCAAGGACAAACCCTACCCAACTTCTCTCCAGCCCTGCTGGTCCCCAGGGCACTCTGCCATGGAGCGGGGACATCTTCGGTTTGCCCTGTTCTGTTCTGTGTCCCATCTGCCTCTCAATTAACAAGGTGAGGACATAAAAGGAATAAAGGCCAGGGGCCGACACAGTAGGCGATGGTCAAGAGGCCGTTCCCCTGGCCACAGCTGTGAAATCCGGTGCGGAAGCGGAGCCATCCACTTCCTGGGCCTCAAGATCCCCTCGTGTAAAACTTAAGTCACCCCCAACTGACCGACAATTTGACAGGCTCTACAATCACCTAGCTGGAGCTGGAGCCTCTGGGAATGTCGACAGGGGAGTTTCCTGGACTGAATAAAAATTAAAAACAAGCTGATCGCTAGTGCTCCATCTCTGCTTCCCAACTCCAGATGCAGAGTCACTCCTGCGGCCTTGCCTGATGGACTGGCCACGCCCCCGAAGCCTGAGCTCCAACAAGCCCTTCATCTCTTGAGCTGCTCCTGGTCAGGTGTTTTGTCATAGCAACAGGAAAAGAGCGAATGAACAGGAGAGCTGGCTGGGGCTCTGGGCACTGGGGCGGGGGGAATGAGGCACAGGAGCGCAAGCTCTCACTTGGCCTCCAAGTTGGGCGTGGGTGGCTCGGCTCACTCTGGCCCAGCCCATAATACCCATAATAATGGCTGACCTCTCCCCCCGAGTTCCTTGGGAAGGTATTTTCTGAGAAGTCATAGGTAATTACCTTAGTCATGGGTTCAACAGGGGCTATTGCCTGAATAGATTACATGGATAATCTCTTTGCACCCAGTGAGCTAATCTGTTTAGGAAGCTGGCACGCCCATTCGAACATGAGCAATTCTCCCGTGCTTTGATTCTTCCAAAGTCCAGGTCTGCCACTGCCTGGACACGACACAGGACGAATGCACACCCTACTCCTCCTGAGCCCTGTGGCCCTCTCACTGGCTCTCCCGGCTCCCCTCTTCTCTGCCCAAAGCTCACCCGGTCTCCTAACCCCCTCAAGCCCCCTCCCATTCCTGGAGAGCCGCTCTGAGCCGCCCCCAGCGCTCGGACTCCTGACCTCAGGTGGCGCACACTCACCAGGAGCATTCTTTCCTCCGTAATGCAGCCTTGCGTTAAACGCCGCCATGGCGATCACAGTGAAGGCCCACTTGTGTCAACCAGCGTCACAGACCCCGGGGCCATTGCTCATATTATCCTCCTTTTTATTGCATGTCTACCGCTAAACACGGGAGAATTGTGCTTCATAATAAAACTCATCTTCAGCGGGGCGGTGGTGGCGCACGCCTTTAATCCCATCACTCGGGAGGCAGAGGCAGGCGCATCTCTGTGAGTTCCAGACCAGCCTGGTCTACAAGAGCGAGTTCCAGGACAGCCTCCAAAAGCCACAGGGAAACCCTGTCTCGAAAACCCTAAATAAATAAATAAAACTCATCTTCAGGTCTACTGAGAAGAGCTGGTATTTTCAACACACTCCATGACTGATAAGAAACTTCCAGGAGTCCTTCAGGTAGCCCAGGCATAACCAGTCTTTGTCCTGAGTTAGAGATGGAGTGTCAATTTAGCATGTGGGATCTGTCCGCCTCTCTGTATTTCCTGCCTCCAACGCTCTGAGCACCTGCACACCCAGTTTGCTGGATCTATGAGAACAGGAAGTCTCAGAAGCAATTCCTTCTTCCAGGAACAATAGCACACACCTGTAATCCCAGCATTTGGGAGGTTGAGGTATGAGAATCTTGAGTTTGAGGCCAATCTGGGCTACAGAGCAAAACCTTTCCTCCAAAAGGAGAACTAGGAGGGGGATGAGGGAGAAGAGGAAGAGGAGGTGACAATTCTGTTTGCTTCCTCCAGAAGAGGCAGGTCCTCAGGGCCCATGTGGCCTGACATTCCTTATCTAAAGTTGGAACGTATGCCAGCATCCTCTGACCTACCTCACTGGGACTGGTGTTTATGATGGGAGTGCCTTCCTGTCCATGTTTACTTCAATGCATTCTTGCCGGCAAACATTTTCTTTTATGGGGAAAGACATGGGTATATGGTGCTGATGGGCAATTCACCTTTCCCTCACTGCCTGAGGTTGGCAAACAGCTATCATAGGGCTCTGACGGGGAGATCTGGGGCCTCTCTTGCCGAGGAGAGCCCAAGCAGAGGCCAGTGACCAGCAATGACCGATGGGTAGAATCGGGAGTCCTGGGGCTGCTTCCAACCTCACAGCTCTGTGAGTTCCCTTCCCAGCCCCGGGGAGGAGGGACAAAGGAGAGAAGCCCCAACTCCCATTGGCCAGATCAAACCTTGAGGGTCTCCTGGGCAGATAGCTTGTTGTCTTCTTAACTGAGCGGCATGTTCCATAGCACCTACAGCTTCCTGGATTCTGCTCCTGTCTCCACGATGATCAGGCCACAACTCAAAAGTCTCTTGCATTGTCAGCCAGGCCTCCATGACTCTTCCCTGGGAAACTGAGGTCACAAGGGGGTACAAACAGAAGACTTGAAGTCACCTGAGATAACACAGAATGCTAGAGAAAGGGGTGCCTCTACATTGAAGAGCTCAGTTGTGATGGTCTGTGGATCCCAAGGAACCCTGGAATCAGGGACTGCAGGTGGACACCTCAGCCCTGGGGGACTGTTGGACACCTCAGCACTGGGGGACTGTTGGACACCTCAGCACTGGGGGACTGTTGTTGGACACCTCAGCACTGGGGGACTGTTGTTGGACACCTCAGCACTGGGGGACTGTTGGACATCTCAGCACTGGAGGACTGCCTCTAAGCAACAGCCCGGTTTCTGGAAAAACCACAAGCTGCAGATCACACCAGCCTTGGTGTTTCCCTCTCCTCACACATACCTAGCAAGGCAGCAGGCTAAGTTATTATCTCATTTGAATTTTCTGTTGTTTTGATACCCCGAATCGATAAAACTCTCTCCTGGTCACCACAAAGCAGGGTAGAAGGACCTGGAATGTGATCTGCTCTGATCAGGCAGAAAACCTCTTTTTTCTTGTCTTCCCTGGGCAACGGTTCCCTCCCCCTAGCAAAGGCATCAGCACTGGGAGTCACTCAGGGCCACCAATTTGGGTGAAGTATCTGTTTGCATAATCCACTTTTCTCCTAGAGCTGTGAAAGTAATTGCTCATTCATCTCTGGCAAAGGAGACCATTACTGCGATTTGGATCTAATTTAAATGCCAGCTCCATTTATGAGCCCTCAATTCATTAAGCTGTCAAGGCAAACAGATGGTGCCTCTAATCGGGGTGAGGTTAGAACGCTTGGAGAGCATGGAGATGAGTCAATAAAAACCTATTTGCAATGCCATTGAGTGCGGTGCTCCCTCCTAGAAGAGGCACCTCACCTGAGAATTAGCAGATCACAAACAGTTCTGAAATCCTTGTTGGGGGGGGGGAGGTTGGCATTCTAGGCAGACTGTGGTTATGGAAGAGTACTTTAAACGATAGGCAATCGGGAGGGTCCAAAAGCCCACTGCAGGCTGGGCGTGGGGGTGCACACCCATAATCCCAGCACTGCAGAGGCTAAGGCAGCAGGACTGCTAGTTCAGAGTCAGCCTGCACTTGAGTGAGGCTGTCTTAAACGGGAAAAAGGAAAAGCCCTATGCAGCTCCAATAGCTGGCGGTGCAGTCAGTGTCTCTGCACGCGGCCGCTCACCTGACAGTGCAGCCAGTGTCGCTGCACGCGGCCGCTCACCTGACAGTGCAGCCAGTGTCGCTGCACGCGGCCGCTCACCTGACAGTCAGTGTCGCTGCACGCGGCTGCTCACCTGACAGTCAGTGTCGCTGCACGCGGCCGCTCACCAACAGTGCAGCCAGTGTCGCTGCACGCGGCCGCTCACCAACAGTGCAGCGGGTGCCGCTGCACGCGGCCGCTCACCTGACAATGCAGTCGGTGTCTCTGCACGCGGCCGCTCACCTGACAGTCAGTGTCGCTGCACGCAGCCGCTCACCTGACAGTGCAGCCAGTGTCGCTGCACGCGGCCGCTCACCAACAGTGCAGCGGGTGTCGCTGCACGCGGCCGCTCACCTGACAATGCAGTCGGTGTCGCTGCACGCGGCCGCTCACCTGACAGTGCAGCCGGTGTCTCTGCATGCGGCTGCTCACCTGACACTGCAGCCGGTGTTGCTGCATGCGGCTGCTCACCTCTGCAAAGAAGCCTAGAGTCACTCACCCAGAGTTCTAGGGTTTGGTGGACCCTTCTGTGTGCGGGACACCAGCAGGCCCTGCAGTGACAGAAACACGGATACAGCAGCAGTTCTTAATCCTGGGTGCTTAAGGCAACACTCATAACTCATAACTACACTCCAACGTCGAGTGTCAGTCCTGGTGCAGGTCCCAACCAGGGACCCCAGGAGCAAAACTGCTCTGCTCGTTCCTTTGGGGAGGGTTGTCTTCCTGAAGGGTACAGAGAGCCTTGCTTGCAGGTCAACGCTCTTTGTACATGTGCAAATAAAGATTATAAAAATAAACCATTCCTTTCAGTTATGTTTATTAAGTTACAAGCTTTATCATGTAAAATGTCAACAGATAACCCATCTACAACTGAATATTAAAGGAGAAAACTCTGCCTACTTGCCATCTACTGGGAAAAATAATGACCAGATATATGCGGTGTCAAATTATAGGCATTTTTACGGTACTGAGTGTTGAATGTAGAGCTTTGTGGGTCGCTAGTCAACAGCTCTGTAGCTGAACTATTTCTCCAGTCCACCCTCCCGACTGTATTTTAGTTTTAAAAACTTTGTCACTAGTGTGTATATTGTGCATACGTAATGTGCATGGGTACACATGCCAAACACACGTGTGAGGGTCAGGGGACAACGCTAGGAGGTCATTTCTCTCCTCCCACCTTTACATTGGTTTGGGATCTAAGTCAGGGTGTCAGGTTTTGGTGGTCTCACTGGCACACGTTTTTCGACCTTGAAATGGTGTCTCAGCACCCAGGGAGGCCTTGAACGCGCCGTTTCCCTGACTCCGCCTCCCAAGAAGGCCATAAAATTGCACCCCCACACCCAAAGGAAAATTAGATGGAGTAAGTGTGCACGTGCTGTTAACCCCAACTTTAAATGTTTGTGAACTAAAAGAAGTAAGGGAACTTCGGCTTGAAAAACACTGCATTTCCCTTTCTTGCCCACCTGGCCACTACCAATCCCAGAGAATTGAGAGTGCAATCCATGTGGTACAGGCCAGTTGAAGTCAGGAGGCTGAGGCAGGAGGATCACACGTGTAAGGTCTACTTAAGCTAGTCTGAGATTAAGACAGGCCCCAGCTACTTAACAAGAGCCTGCTAACTAGGGTCCAAAAGATGACTGAAAAATGAAGGGAGTCTGAAGCCCGGCAATGAGCCCATGCCCGCTTTTAAGTGACAAACTCCATTTATTTAAAATGCCATTGCTAAAGCTACTGTGTCAAGCCTAACATTCACCTTCCTGTGCAAAGATGGTTGGCGTCACTGCTCACATACAGTCCTGGTCAGAACACAGTTCTACGGAAGGAGAGCCGGTCTCATTTCTGCCACAGATGATTCTTACATGATGTTTGATACATTTTATCTTTAATTGTGTGTATACGCGTCTAGGTGTGGGATGCGCTCTACCCGAGTGAGGTGCTTGAGGTTCCCAAGGTTGGGGGGGGCTGTAGTCAAGGACAACTGAGAGTCACCGAACATGGGTGACCAATGCACTCTGACCCCTGAGCCATCTTCCCAGGCTCCAGCACCCTAAATCTTAGAGGGCTGAATCCTCCTGCTCAGACTGGCTGGGTGTAGAGAAAGGAAAAAGTGGCATCAGGGACATGTCTGGGTTTCACGTTTGGTACTCAGGATGGATAGCAGTTCCAGCAGCCAAGTCCCAGAAGTTAGGAGAAAGTGCAGGCTTTGGGGACAGGCACGTGGGAGTACAGGGAAGAGGGGGGCAAAGACGGTCAGTTCAGTCTGGTGGGAGTCTGGGGGATTCCAAGGTGGAGGTGTCAACACAGGGTTGATAGGCAGTCCTAGAATTACAGCAAGCGGTACAGCAGAGAGGAGGAAAATCAGTTTCAGAACATCACTCCTAGAGGAGGAAGAGGCAGGAAGAGTGCAGGGCATCCTGGAATGCAGCATGGCCCAGGCTTAGAGAATGTAGAGCCTGTGACAGCAATTAAGAGGAAAGACCATAACAGAAGGATACTGAGGAAAGATGCCAAAGAATGTTCCAGGATGTCCACGCCGTGGAGGAGTCTGGGCTGTGCCTGAGAGACTGCAGGACATCTACGGAGTGATGCCTTTCAGCATTGTAGGTTCCGCTGTGTGGATCAGCACAGAAAGCAGGCTAGGGGAAGTGAGTGCAGGAAGGGTAAAGAGGGCATGGACGCCTTCCTTCCCCCTCCAAATTTGGTGAGACAAGAGTAGAACAAGCACCACCAAAGGAAGAGTCAGACCGGTGTGACGAGGTTATCCCAGCACCGAGGAGGCTGAAACAGAAAGATTGACAAGAGTTTGAGGTCAGCCTGGGGCACAACAGATTTTATCTCAAAACAATATAGGGGCCAGAGAGCAACTCCTTAGTCAAGAGCACTGGCTGTTCTTCAGGAGGACCGGAATGTGGTGCCCAGCTCCCACCCCATCTGACTCACAACTGATTACAACTCCAGCTCCAAGGGGATCCCATATCTCAGGCCTCCTCAGGCACCTGCACTCATATGCATGCACACACACACACACACACACACACACACACAGAGAGAGAGAGAGAGAGAGAGAGAGAGAGAGACGTGCACATAAATAAAAATACAGTCTTCAAGAAGTTATAATTCTACTCCTTGCTGCCTATCTTCATTGTCAACCTGACTGGATTTAAAGTCATCTAGGTGGTGAATGAGGCATGTCCAGGAGAGAGCTTCCAGACAGCACTAACTGATGTGAACGAGTGACGTCATCCAAAAGCTGGAGGCCTCCCCTTTCCCCTCTTTCTGGTGTTCCGTGGTGTAGAGAATGTCAATGCTTGCTGTCGCCACGAACTCTGACAGGCAAACCCTCTGAAACTGTGAGCCAAAACAGACCCCTCTCCTCAAGAGGATTCTGTCAAGGTTTGTTTTTGTTACAGTGACACAAAGTAACTGATACATATCCTCTGTTCTTGGTGTCTGATATTACCACCTAGTGATGGGGGAAGTCCTTCTGTGTATACGTTGTCTTACTGGCTGATAAACAAAGCACTGTTGGCCAATAGGGAAACAAGATAGGTGGGACTAGGAGATGAGGAGGATTCTGGGAAATGTAAAGAGTAGGAGTTACCATGTGATCCCCGGAGGAGAGGACATGTCAGGATGGCGTCCTCAGAAAAATAAGTCCTTATAAAAATACATATTAGTATTATGGGTTAATAATTAAGTCAGAGCTAGCCATTAAGAAACCATAGCAAATGGCCAACGGCTTCATAATTAATATAGTGTCTCGTGTGTTATTTGGGGACAGAGACAGTGGCAGGACCCAGACAGCTGGTGGGATGGGGGGTGCACATTACATATGGCGCCCAACTTGGGGCTGAGTCCACCTTCAGGGGGGAGACAGGCAGGAAAATGGGGGAGGGTGCCCCCTCAGGGTAAGCAGCTCCCCTGAGGGCACCTGAGGGGAGGATTCCAATGGGCTACTGCTCTTGGCTCTAAAAAGGCTGATTCTGTTATCACACACCTCTTAGAGATGGTAGCTATTATGGGTATACCTGCACAGATAAAAACTGACAATACTCCAGCATATGTCTCCAGAAAACTGGAACAGTTTTTCAAATAATATAACATAAAACGCATAACTGGTATACCATACAATCCCACAGGACAAGCAAGCAGTGGTTGAGAGATCTAACCACACTTTAAAAGAAATGCTCCATAAACAGACAGGGGGAACAAAGACCCCCAAACACAGATTACATAATGCTTTATTAACATTAAACTTCCTTAATGCTAATGAGAAAGGACAAACAGCTGCAGAAAGACACTGGACTACAAAGAAACTTCTGAACTAAATCAGCCAGTGTATTTCAAGGATGTAATGACCTCAGTTTGGAAATCAGGATATGTGTTATGTTGAAAAGGGGGTTTGACCTTTGTTTCCACAGGAGAAGAAAAGCTTTGGATTCCATCAAAACTGATCAAGATTTGATCTGAACGGGAGAAACCTCAGGAGGAGGATGTGGCAAGCAGGTCAGTTATGGGGCTTTGGGGCTACAACACTTCTCAATGATCCGGGCGAAGGATTTAAATGAAGACAATGACAGCAGCTCATTCTTGCAAGTAGAATGACATTGATTGTTAACAAGAGCAGAACATTAAATACCAGTAGCAGGCATGGTGGAAAAACTACCAAGGTCAGGAAGTCATGTTCCTAGAGCCCTCCAGCAAAGGATGGAAGGACAACAGGAACTTGCATTCAGGCTACCTGGGAGGAGGGGTCAAGAGGTATTTTGCTGGAAGCTCCTAGTCACAAGCTGGTCAGCAGACCCCCATAGGGGAAGGGTGCAACAAATCCCTTTTTTTATATAAGTAAAAAATGAGCACCTGGCTTAGGTTGCCCAGGACATTAACATCTTTTTACCCGTCATCGAGAAGCCTGCCCAGGCCCTGCAGACCCTCTGTCTTAGGTTAACAGATGTCCCTGAGTCTTACCTGTCATTGATTGTTTATTTGTCTTGCTGGCTCACCCAGGCCTGCACCGAGGGGTTATCTGCTGCCAAGGAAAGCATGATCTGCTTTGTATGAAAATGGTGCTGGGCTTGTAGCCTTCCCATGCAGCAAAGGTAGACTAAGGCTAAGACTGTGCTGCCCGGGGCCATAATCCATTCCTTAAGTAACTGACCTGTCAGCTGCAGTCCCATTAAGAGGGGGTCTTCTGAAAGGGGAGGCACCCTGGTCTCAATTTGAGTAGCCAGTTAAATCATGTAATTTATGAAATTTCCATTTGTTGATTAAGATTTAAAGTGCCCAACTGTACTAGAGAATTAATATTATTTCGGGAACTTAAGATAGAGGCAACTTCCCCAGAGAGTTTATCCAGCATGCCTGCTGTGGCAACTGGCTAAGAGATAGGGAAGCCAGAAACTGTAGCTGCCATGATGTCAAAGTCTCTCCCATGTCGTGTGAGGACGAGTTGGTTCTTTCCTGAGTGTTCCACTGGAAAAGGCATGACATCAGGTACATGGACCACCAAGGCTGATATTTCACCATTCCAACAGCTTCTCAAGCGGCATTCCTGGAGGAAATCATTAAGCATTTCTCCTGAGGGAGTGTTATTAAATATAACAAATGTCTAAGCAGGCCCAAGGCCTGCGAAGGGACACACCTGAGAAGGTTGGTGTGACCTGGCTCAAAAGAGAATCTATTAAGTAGGTCCTGTCAACACCTAGGGTCAGGCAAAAGGGGGTGATCTTAAGGCCAATAACAGAGGCATTAGGGAAAAAAAATCAGCAATGGATGAATTGTTTAAAACTATGTAGCCATGTAGCTAGGTATACCTGACTCTGAAGACCCGCCAGCATCAGGACAGGCGGGTTCCTCATTAAAGCACAGTGGGTCTATTGACCGCTGATGAGTATCAGCAGGAACAGAGCACACACAACGCTCCAGAACCCAAACTGGGGACTCACCGTCCTTTGGGAAGACACAAATAGACCCCTGGGTCCATACCAAAACCGGATCTGATCCTTTTTAAATACCCGAGGTTAGGTCTTTCCATTTAACTAGAGGTTTTTGCTGTACAGCAGACCGCCAATGACGGCCTGCTGAGGAGTAGCCAGAAGCATCCACAATTAAAAATTTTAAGATATAGAGGGTAAGTGATAGAGTAGAGTGAGGAGAGCCAAGGTGGCCCCCAAGGTCCCCCTTCTTAACCTTAGCCAAATAGGTTTTTAAGTCGCTTAGACCAACATGGGTTGCCAGTTTCTCTTGTAAGTGCCTTCCACAATGAATAGTCATCCTTACCCTTCTAAAGTGTGCGATTCATATCACAGGGACAACCTAGATCACGTAATTCAATCTTATGTGATGCTCAGTAAAAAAAAAATACTGTGTATACGTGCAAGCATGTGTGAGTGCATTTGCATGCACGAGAGAGAGAGAGAGAGAGAGAGAGAGAGAGAGAGAGAGAGAGAGAGAGAGAGAGAGAGAGAGAATGAGTGAGCACTGACCCATGAGAGCAAGTGTGGAGCCAGCTGCCACTCTCCAGATGCCTCCTCAGCTGTGCTCCACCTTATTGAGACTGGTCCTCTCACTAAACCTGGACTCAAAGTCTCGAGAGACTGGCTGTTGGATCTGCCAGCCCCCATCCTCTCCAGTGTGAAGCTGGGACTGCATATACATACTACTATGCCCAGCCTTTTTACTTGGGGGCTGGAGATCTGACCTGGCACAATCACCGAGTTGTCTCTCTGGCCACTGACGGATCGTTACGTTGATGAGTATCCAAGTTCTAAGAAGGTAAGTAACTTCTTTGAGGTCCCAACAGGAATTCTAGTGGTCTTCAAACACACATCTTCTGACACCATAAACAGCAGCAATCCTGAATCCCGAGTGACCCCAAACTCCACATTTTTTCTAACTGGCACTTACTAGATGGAAACTGTGCTAAATACATCAGTGAATAAATAAATTCAACACTAAAATATTTAAAGTATAATATTTTAGTTTCTGGTTACATAAACACATAAATCCTACTGCCCTTTTGGCTACTAATAGAAACATTTTTTTACATGGTTGACTAAAAGCAGGGGTATAAAATAAGAATTTATGTGAACTAGAGATAAAATCTACCTTTTCTTCACTGCTAGTATACCAAACTCCTTATGAGCGTCCTATATTTACAGGTCCTATGCATATCTTGGGTAACCAATACTGTATTTGTAGGTAGGACCTAAAGGAATACACACACACTGAAGGGGGTTAGAAATGCCATGACTGTTTGCACATCACGGATGGCACACCAGACTACACGCAGACTGATGTTACTTACTACTTCCTCTTAGAGATCTGTCAGGAGCATCCTATCACAGATGAAGGGAGAGGTACATAGGTTTCTCCCAAATCATTCAGCTCAGAGACAGCAAAGTGAACTCAGTCTGTGGACAAACCCAAGCAGACATCTCTTTTCCAGTCCATTTTACTCCTCTGCCAAGACCTGCAAACGTTCTCTGCTCTTGCCAACATCCTGCTTGAATACTCTAGCCTTCAAGTGAAAACGCTATCCAGTTTAGGAGGTGGTCCAGGGTCTCAAGCAGCATTCCTGAAAGTTGCTGTGTAGTCGAGGATGACTCCTGCTGTCTCTACCAGCACACCCAGTCTACACCCTGCTGGACACTGAACCCAAGACTTTGGGCATGCTAGCCAAGTAGTCTACTAACTGTCTTCCTTCCCAGCCCCCCACTCCTGGTGTTTTTCAGAAAGGGTCTCATGTAGCCCAGACTGGGCTCAAAACTTGCTCAAAACTTAGGGCGACTTTAAAGTCCAACTCCACAGTACTAAGACTGCAGAGTGCACCGCCTCGCTCAACACTGCCCACAGTCTTTAATAACAACGTAATGCAAAGTCCTGACTGCCGCTCAAGCCTGCTCTCCATGACTAGGACTCTGCCTTTATCAGAGTGGTTTCCTTTCCCATTCACAGGTTCCAAGACTGAGCTACCCTCTCGCGGCTCCCACCATTCTCTCCCCAGGCTGCTTTGGAAAGGACACCCTCTCCATCTCTGCATTCCAGTCACCAGGCCCCTCCTAAGATCTGCCTTTCTGGAGTCTCAGCTGAGAAGATGGAGCAAGCCAGGGTGGAATGGCGTAGAGCAGGCAACCTTTGACAATGTCCCCCGTGCTGTGACAGCTACCTGAAATTCCACCCAAAGCCCTCGCACCTTCTTTGCTGCATCTATAGACCCATTCCTTCAACCTACTCTGACTGAGCAGCTCTAGGAAGAGACGGAGTCCTAAGCTTAGAGTCTAGTACACATATCCTGAACAGTCTGCATGTCTGCATTCCTAATCACCGATGACGGTCAGGTGCAGTTTTCCCAAAAGGTCTGACACACACTTAAAACAAACATAACTGCTTTTAAAGGAAGGTGCCTCAGGTGTTGATAGTGGGGGGGGAGCCTCATTCCTCTGCCCATGCATCCACAAGACAGATGAGAAATGGGGACAGCTCTCCCATGCTCACAATTTCAGGGCTCACCCACACCAGAGCTAAAAGGGTTGACTCAATTGGGTGAGTCAGTCCCCAAGTTGTGAGCATGGGAGACCTGTCCCCATCTCACATCTGGTGGGCCAACCCTGCAGCTACCCAGGCCCAGAACCAGGGTTACAACTTGGCCCACCCCAGCATCCACCCCATCTGTGATCTGCTGGAGCATATGAAGGGACTGGTCTTGCAGACCCAAAACTGCAGGATCTCCACAACACAAGACGACAGCAGGATAACCAAGAGGAGTCCACGTGAGGGCCCAGCATTAGTAGTGTAGCAGAAAACAGAGGCCCCGAACCAGACCAATGACTGTTTGCAATGAACACTTGCAGGTAAAGATATGTGGATAAAGGGGTTTACAGTGTGACTCACTGTGTCACACAGCAGCTTCCATAATGAGATTTTTAAGTTTTTCCCTTTATTTTTTCCTTTTTTCTCTTAAATTTTGTTTTACTTGGGGGGGGTGTAGGAGTGGAAGGCAGATTCGAAGGGACAAGGAAATGAATTGGATCAAGATGCATGATGTTGGGCTGGAGAGATGGCTCAGCGGCAAAGAGCACCGGCTGTTCTCCCAGAGGTCCTGAGTTCAATTCCCAGCAACCACATGGTGGCTCACATACATCTATAACGAGATCTGGTGCCCCCTTCTGAGCTGCAGGCACACATGTAGGCATGTACATGTAGATGATGCATGATGTACAAGACACATAGAATAAATAAATAAACAAATAAGTAAATAAATAGAGGGTACCAAGGAAGAAGCGGGACTCCCTGAAGGAGGGACAAGAGCAAGTTGGCAGGGGCCTCTGCGCTACCTTCGTGTCCACAAACACATAGGTGAGCTGAAATCATTTACAGGGGCCTGTGAAATGGGTCACGGGTAAAGGGGTCTGTAACCATGCCTGATGACCCAAGTTCCATGCCCAGAAGACACATGGTAGACACACACACACACACACACACACACACACACACACACACACACAAGTTTTTAAGAACGTAATTATGCTGGGCATTGGTGGCACGCGCCTTTAATCCCAGCACTCGGGAGGCAGAGGCAGGCGGATCTCTGTAAGTTTGAAGCCAGCCTGGTCTATAGACAACCTCCAAAACAATACAGAGAAACCCTGTCTCGAGAAAACAAAAACAAACAAAAAAAAACATAACCACGTATAGTAAGGCAAATGGGATGATGTGCCTTCTATATTTCTTCCCCATTATAGCTGTACTGTGGAAGGCATCTGTCACTGTTGTAACACGATGTGGAGTCAAGTACAGCAGACCCCTCCCTATAGAGTCTCCCTGGTGTTGAGTGCTCAGTGGCAATGTGCTTGCTCGGCATGGGTAAGGCCCCAGATTCCATCTCTAACACTGCAGGGAAAGCCCAACCCTTCTGAATCACCAGCACCATTCACAGCCCAGCAGGAGGCCATCACTATACAAGTGTGTGACCGGCCTCACATGGACTGGCTCAGACAGAAGCTGTCCCTGGTCATCTCAGCAGACCTCAGGGGTCCAGAACAAAACATCACCACCTCACTATGGAACAAATTCCACATTCTGCTCCCGGCAGCTTAAAACGGTGAAGTTTAAATGGTGCAGAAGAGAGTAAAGGTGTATTGGACTGGAGGGACAGGTTCCTGCACTTGTATCCTAGAGTGGGTGACCCAGGAGAACTGCAGTCACTCAATGTTGCCACTCTGACAGCCCTATTTAAACGGATGAGAGCTGGGCTTGGTGGTGTATGTCTGCAACCTCAAAGCTTGGGAGGCTGAGGCTGGAGAACTGACCAAAATTCAAGGATGGCGTGGGATACATAAACTAGCTTGGGATACAAAAGAAAAAAAGAAGATAAAACAAACAAAAAACAAATCACTATTGCTACTGTTGCACTTGGGGCAGCGTTTGTTTCCTTTTGTTTCCATTGTTCATATCTTGTTCCAATAATCCTGGTGCATTTGTAACAGGAATTACAAAGTTTTATTTTGATTGCCTCTAACACTTACTGCACTGTTCACCTAAGTGTTTACCAACCACCTTATTACAACTAGAGTTAGAACCAGAAGAAGCCTGGGAACTACCAGTCCTTCCTACCAATGATTTATACCACACAGACCTGAGCACCTGAGCTGGCTCTGGGGGCCTCAATTACTTAGAATCTGCCTGTGTGTCATCTAAACAGGACATTTACATTCTCAAAACTGGTATTCCCATAAAAAGAAAGAAATGGACTAGGTAGTTTTAAAGCCTTTAAAAATAACTAACACAGCCGGGCGGTGGTGGCGCACACCTTTAATCCCAGCACTCGGGAGGCAGAGACAGGCGGATCTCTGTGAGTTTGAGGCCAGGCTGGATCGACAGCCTCCAAAACAATACAGAGAAACCCTGTCTCGTAAAAAACAAAAAACAAAACAAAACAAAAAAAAACCAAAACTAACACAATCTAGCTCTTTATTAAAAAATGTAGAATGCATTCTTCGAAACCTAAATGTTTGTATTTTGTTTCTTTGTACAATCCTTACAAAGTGTTGAATACACGGAGGAAAACTGTATCCAGTTCACGATTATTTTTAAGTGACTGCCATAAAAAATACAGTCTTTACATGCATGGATGTTTTGTCTGCGTATATTTCTGTGCACCTCATGTGCCCAAGGAGGCTGGAAAAGCCCTGCAGAGCCCTGGGACTGGAGTTACAGCAGTGAGCTGCTGTGTGGACGCTGGGAATCAAACTAGGTCCTCGGGAAGAGCAGCTCTAACCACTACCATCTCTCCAGCCTCAGGTCACGAGAGTGCTCCAACCAGGCCTGGGCTGTGAGTCACTGCACTGTACAGCCCCCAAGGAAACAACAGGGCAGGGGTATGTGTGTGCCTTCTTTCAAAAGAGGGAGGGTATGGAGTTGGTTTACCAGCTGGCCTCTTTAATAACAGCAAAAGTTTGTTTTAAGGTGATTTTCTCCCTCCCTTCTCCCCTTCCTTCCTCCCTTCTCTCCCTCCCTCCCTTCCTGCCTCCCTTCCCTCCCTCCCTCCCTCCCTCCCCCCTTCCTTTGTGTGTGTGGGTATACAGGCCTAAGTACAAGTGAAGCAGTAAGAGACAACTTTTGGGAGTCCTGGGGATGGAACTCAGGCCATGAACTTGGGTGACAAGTACTTTCGTGTTTGAGTCACTTCGACATCCCTCAACTTGATTCAGTACTTTCATCGAGTACCAACAAACTTTTCTAAAAGCCAAATCCATTTCGCGACCGAGAAAATTCAAGATTATTTTATTTGCTTGCATGTGTGTTATCTGCATGTGTGTTTGTCTGTCCTGTGCAAGGCTCTGGTCAATCCCCCATGCCACAAAGACAGAGGATGGGTATAGCTCAGGGGGCCCACCCTTATCAAAGCTCCACTCCCAGCACTGAGGGGCAAAAATAAAATAAAAATCCAGCTTTTTTTTTCTCACCTTTAAAATTCAAATCACTTTAAAGCGGATCAGAACAAAGGAAGTGCCTGTAAGCAGAATCTATTAGCAGTCCAAAGAGAAAGAGTTTGGGGGGCAAATGTGCACTTCCTACTCTGCTACACATTCCCTTAAATTACCTGTGTGATATACTATCCCACATACAAATTCTTCCTAAACTCGAAGGAGAATGAGTTCAATAGGTACAAAACGCAATTCTTCTTCTGTCTTAAAACTCGCCTGCTGTTACAGCAAGTTTCCTACTTACAGGGGGGAAAAAATGTCTATTTACAACCTTGATCTCTGCTGTTTCCTAATCTTTAAATTTTTGTTTAATTATTTATTTTTATGTTATGGGTGTTTTGCCTGCATGTATGTGTACGTTCCATGTTTATAGTGCCGAAAGAGGGTGTAAGAGCTCCTGGAGCTGGTTCAGATGTTGGTGGGTCATGTGTGCACTGAGAACTGAAGCCAGGCCCTCGGTGAGAGCCATATATGTTCTTTTTTTTTTTTTTTTTTGGTTTTTACGAGACAGGGTTTCTCTGTATTGCTTCGGAGGCTATTGGTCCAGCCCGGCCTCGAACTCACAGAGATCCGCCTGCCTCTGCCTCCCGAGTGCTGGGATTAAAGGCGTGCGCCACCACCGCCCGGCACCACGAGTGTTCTTAACCACTGAGCCATCTGAGCCATCTCTCCAGTTCCCCAGGGTTTTTTTTTTTTTTTTTTTTGCTTGTTTTAACATTTATTCGTTTTTGAGAAGGGCGGGATATTACATGCCTCAACATGTGTGTAGGAGCCAGAGAACAACTCCCAGGACTTGTTCTTCCATTTGGGGCTCTGGGAATTCAACTCAGATCACTCAGCTTGCCCAGCAAGCTGAGCCTCTGTTGACCCCTACTTCCTAGGTTATAACATTTGCACCAGCCAGCACGTCTATTAGTAGTTGGTTTAATGGATACATGTACTTACCATGTAAGCTCCTAGGAGGACAAGTCTGCCTTGTCACACAAAAGCTACACTTTCCACGCCAGGCATGAGGCTAATACTAAACAGGGTTCCTCATCCACCACAACTGGTACCCATGTCTCATGCATGAAAAGAATGAGTGACAATGTCAAGCATGGTGACACCCATCTGAACCCCAGGAAGGAGGCTGAAGCAGGAGCATTACAGGTTTGAGGCCAGCCTAAGCTACACAGTGAGGTCCTATGTTTTAGAAAGTGACATCTCTGAGAAGGTAAGCCCAGGGCCAGTGGCAGTCTGTTGTTAACTTGGGACTTCCACCCAGGTCTGAATGAGCCTGTGTTTAATTTTCTGGAAACTGACAAGTTAGCTAAATTATTCTGAGGTGTATAAATCCCTGTCAAAAATGAATATGCTTTGGTCATTTGCTAGTGTTAGCCTTTACATGTCCAGGACCAAGGGACTTAATGACTTTAAGTTTATCTTATATTGGTCAGTGGAGTTAATTTTAATGTTGTCACCAACATGTTTGTATCTTTCCTCAGTGTCGGAATTTATTGAATAACAACAAATCCATAAGCTGTGCCCATTTCATTAGCTTCAAGGAACCAAGAAGTCTTGATTTCATTTGGAACCTGACCACTGAACAATCATTTTTATTCCACTCCAATCTTAGTTACTAATACTATTACCTCTCAGATTACACATGTCATGCCACACAAGACTACTAAGCAAGGGCTATGACCATCACAGGTTTCAGAAAGGCCCTATTGCAGGCAAAAGCACAGAGTTGACATAGCTCTGTATGACTACTGATGGCTAGGTATCAAGAACTCATCAGAAAGCTCTTCAGGGGACCGGGCTGTCTAGGTGCAGAGCTGGTTTAAGATACCGTGGGGTCTGGACAACTACACAGCTCTAGTGGGCAGGTCAGGCAGGGTGACTGCTGAACTGAAGTCCCGGAAGCAGAATCAGGAGTCCACCCAGTGACGAACACAGAGTGACCTAATGACAGGACCATAAATGCCAGAGCAAGGTCCTCCTACTTTTAAGCTAGGGTTTTACCATGTAGCTTTGCTGGCTTCAAACTTGTAATACTCCCTCACACGCCCAAGAGCTGGGATTATAGGTGTCACCACACCCAACAATGTCTCCTTTTATTTGACTCAGGTGGGGAAGTTACATCATCCTTTGGTTTGGTGTCTGCTAAGCCCATGGCCCTGGCTTCTCTGATATGGTTTTGTTATGCCCATATGTTCTGACTTAGTTTGATAAATTCACAGATGGTGCTTTTTTTTTTATTTGTGAAAATAAGCCCATGCCTGTGTTTTGCCCTGCACAGATGGGGGCGTTCTTTGTGATAAACTGGTGTGTTCCATGTCTGGTGGTTGTCTGCTCACCCGAGTGAGTTACCGTGCCTCAGCAAGTGCTCTTAAAGACGGAAGCGCCCCCAGGAAAGGCATAGACTCAAGGCTACTTTTCTACACCAAAGAGCAGTAGCCTAGAGCAGGGCAAGCATTCTCTGTAGTTAGGTTCTTTTACCATCACTGATTCCTACTCAACAAGATTGTGCTCCGGACACCCATACAAAAAGCGTGCCTTGGAGGACAGAAGGCTGCCACGAAATGAGGCGTGGAGGACTTTATTTTTAAGATTTACTTTATGTGTATGAGCACTTTGTCTGCAGGTATGCACTGCATCGTATATACATGGCTGGTGCCCCCAGTGGTCAAAAGAGGGTGCTGGAGCCACCAGAACTGGAGTTGTGGATAGACGTGAGCCACCACGTGGGTGTTGGGAACTGAACCTGGTCCTCGGCAAGAGTAACAAGTGTTTTGTTTGTTTGTTTGTCCCCCCCCCCCCACAGGGTTTCTCTGTGTAGCTTTGGAGGCTGTCCTGGAACTCCTTCTGTAGACCAGGCTGGCCTCGAACTCACAGAGACTCGCCTGCCTCTGCCTCCCGAGTGCTGGGATTAAAGCCAGGCATCGTCATCACCAGGTATTGAAGGGTTCTTAACCACAGAGCCAACTCTCCACCCCAAACGTGTGACGTTTTTTAAATGTTTCCTACGTATGACTTGATTCCCTGGGGCCCACGGTCAAAGGACAGAACAGACTCGTCGTCTGACCTACACACACACCTCTGTCAGGGCACATGCGCCCTTCCCCACAACAACAACAACAAAAAAAGGTAGCCAAAGATGTAAACATTCAGCCAAGTTCATTGTTGCAGTGATTGAAGGGTGCGCTCGTAGGATAAAGGAAGCGATCAAACGCCGACCTTCAGGAAACTCAAGAAAACACCTGAGGGCCCAGCAAGACAGTTAGTTCGTTGGGTAAAGGGTCACCAAAAGCGACGACCAATGAATGCGGAGTTCTGCGCCCAGGACCCAGACGGCAGAAAGAGACTTCTGGCGGATGCTGTCCTCTGACCTCAGCAAAAGCTCACGCAAACGAATAAACGTGGATAAAGCTGATCTAAAAAAGAAGCGCTGTGGCGTGGGAAACTTAGGAAGTGACACGATTCACCGGGCTCCCCTCACGCCGGGGGAGGGGGCTCCGGGGGAGAGCCTAGGCTAGCCTAGGGGTGCATGGAGTCTTTTTTTATGTCTGCCCTGAGGTGTGCAGCTCCCTCTCCCGGGAGAAGTCACCGGCCGTGGAGCACCTACCAGCAGCCTCCTGCTGTGCTAGCGTGGACACGACGCGGTGCCACAGGCGGGCGGGCCGAGCTCGCCGCCGTCCATCCCTTCCACCGACGCTGCGAGCCCCCGCCCCGGAAGCCGGCTGCCCCGGGAGACGCCACCGCCCTCCGACCCGCACCGGCTCCAGGGGCGGGCCTGCGCGTGCGCGGCGAGCCCGGCGAGCAAGCCGTGGGAAACGCAGGCACCCCCCCAAACCCGGGGAACGGAGCCGGTGACCGCCCCGCGGCCCCGCGCCAACCTCCCCGCCGCCGCCCAGGCCTCACGTCTGACACGAATGGCGTGCGACCAGGCGGCCCGACGAGAGTCCCCGGCGCTCCGGCCAATCGGCGCCTCGCTCCGGTGGCCCCACCCACCGCGCCCACCGCGCGTCCAATCGGCGGGACCCGGCCGCGCCGGCTGCTGGCTTCTGATTGGCTGGAGCGGGCAGCGGGGGCCGGGCGAAGCCTCTGCGCTCGCTCGCACTTGGGGTGGCGGCCAAGGAGCCGGCGGGACTGTAAGGGGCGCCGGGTCGCGGTGAGTGAGGCGGGGTTGGGGGAGCCGCGCCGGGCCGGGAGGACGCGGGGCGGAGGGTCCCGGGGTCCTCGGGACGGTCGGGGGCTGCGGGCAGTGGGACGCGGGGGGCGGCGGGGACAAGACCCGATCCCTGTCGGCCCGGGGGGATGTGGAGGCCGAGGGAGCTTCGGAGCCGATCGTGGCCGCGGGAAGGAGAGACGGGGACTGGGCTGGCGCCGCGACTTGGGGGCGACCCAGGGGGTCGCGTGCGCGGAGGACGACGAGGAGGAGGAGCGCGGTGCCACCGGCCTCGGAGGCGGGCCAAGGTCATGAGCAGGGTGGGAGATGAGGGCGCCTCGGCCCGGCCTCCCCCGTGCGTCACCGGGGTTTTGCGCCGACCTGGGGTGACCCTGTGGTGTCGCTCAGACGGAGGAGGGAGGCTGCGGCGGAAGGCGAGTGCCCCCGACTGAGGGGCCGTGGCGTAGAGGAGTCGAGAGGGTCCCAGCGTTACCGCGCCTCCTCGTTTGCCGTTCCCGGGGTGGACAGCAGCCCTCTCTGCCCCCCTGGAGGGCGCGATCCCCCCCCCCAGGGGATCCGCTTCCGGAAGCACCGAGGCCCTCTTGCAGCTTGACAGTTCGGATGCAAATTCCGACGGGTTCCGGCGGTTGTCCGAGCTCATGGAGTGCGTGTGTGCGCTGGGGGGGGGGTTCGGCTTTTAACCCCGTGTACACCGGTATAGCTCGAGAAAGGGCTCCCGAAAAAAACCTAAATCCGTGTGTGCCACCCTGGTCGTTTGAATCGGGATCTCCAGGCTGGCGCCCTGGCAGCCATTTTGCATAGGCTGACAGGTGACTGATGCAAAAACCAGAATTTGAAACCGCTGCTTTAGGCGGTTGTTCCTGGGGTCAAAGGGTCAGGGCTGGAAAGGGTCTTCAAGGGCTGTTGCATGATCACCTGATTGGTGCTCAGCCACTTCCTCGTTTTACCTCTTCTAGGTTGCCCTGCGTTTGGGAAAGGGTGTCAGCAGTGAGATCTGACCTTACAGACTAATAATGTGCTCAGCAAACCTAAGTTCGAATACTTGGTTGTCGGTGACTTAGGAATATGTTCTACTCCCTGGCAGATGTAGGTCAGACTCTGGGTGAGTGAGATAATAAAAGAATGTATTTCCGAATTGAAATTGGGATTGTTAGATAGTTTAAATCTCGGGAGAAAGTCCATTTAGCTTGGTATGACCTTACACGGTTTTTACAGTTCAGAGACGGTATTGGGGGCTTCTGCTAGGAACGGATTTTCATATTTTCAGCTCACATTTGCACCTGTGGCGTAAAAGTGTTGGTTTAATAATAGATATATTGCCAGCCTGAAAGAACTGTGGACTTTGAGGAGAGCCAGGTTCTTTCCAGAGATGTCCTGCTGGTGTAGCACAAGTCACTCGACCCTTCAAACCCTTCTTTTCTACCTGTAAAATGAGCAGATTGATCATCGTCTGACTCATTTCTCACTCTGGTTGTGATTTGAGCTTACTGACCTTGAAACTTTAAAGGCACATCATCCTTGCCATTTAAGTGGCGGTATTTCGTGAATACTCGGGAAGTCTTTAGCTGATAAAGGTGATTGTCAAAGATACGTATTTGGAGTGCATTTTCTGTTTATACTGATTACGTTAGAGTTGCATCATTTTTAAGATGATGTAGAGGTCTAATTTGAATTTCCAGTTCTGGTATGTGTTGGGCTTCAAGAACTGCTGTTTCACCTGATCGTATGCTAAAATGTGCACTCGAGTATTCCCCAATCAAAAAACAGATTGCGATTAGTTGTTTCTTCTTTCCTTTCTTTGTCTACCTCGGGGTCTTGCCGTGTAGCCCAGGCTAGCTTTGAACTTGAGCCCTCCTGCCTCCCTTAGTCTGGGGTTAAGAATGCAGCCGAGCGCCACCACACCCAGTTCTTCAGCTTCTCTTTGCACCCCCTCCCGGTAGCTACTGGCATGTGTAACTGGTACACAAGCGTGCTAATGCATTGGAGCAAAGGCCTCTGTCTGCTAGGTCATGTAATTATAGCTCCATCAACCCCGCTTTCTTTGAGCTCCAGACTTACCTTCAGCTTCCTGGCAGACATCTGTCCGATCATGCCTTCTGGGTGTCTTTTGTAAATTTGGTTTCGTTATTCTTGTAGTTGTCTGGAGATGGAGACAGAGTGTTGCTATGTAGCCTAAGCTAGCTTTGAATTTATGATCCTCCTCCCTCAGTGCTGAGATTATAGACATGCATCACCACTCTGGCTGTCACTGGTCCCCTAAAGCAAATAATGGCCAGTTGGCGTGCTCCAATTCTTAAGGGCAGAGGCAGCACTCTGAAAGTGAGGTAAGTGCCCCACCCATGCTAGCGTGAGATCAGTGTCACAGTGATGGAGGGAAAGACCCCAAGCCCTCTGTCCTTTATCTACAGTAGAGAGACAGTTGTCTCTCCACAGTGAAAGGGGAAGAGCCTTTTGCTCCAGGAACTCACTGGATAGTCCACTCATCCACCTAGGAAATAGGGGAAAGATGCAGCTGTGATTGGTTTATTTAGTTATGGTTGGTTGGTGTGTTGCTGGTGCTGGGGACCTAACCCTTCACTTGATGAGTGCTAAGCAAGTGTCCGTCACTGGCTACATCCCCAGACAATCCATTTCTAGAGATAACTCACGTGATCAGCTCAGGAGGCATAGAGGCAAGGGGAGGTTTGTTTCGTTTTGTATTTTTGAGATAAGGTGTCTCTATTATGTAGCTCTGGCTGTCCTGGGACTCACAGAGATCCACCTGCCTCTGCCTCTTGAGTGCTGGGATCAAAGGTGTGTACACCACACCCAGCCACAAAGGGAGGTTTTTAAAGTAGGTTGTACTCTGATGACTGTGTCACTTGTATCTTAGAGGAATCAAGACCTCATCAGGATATCTTTTTTTCCCCGTAGATTCGATATAAGAACAATAAAAGGAAATTAACACTTAGGTATATACAGCTTGATGTTTTATACTTCCTGATTAAACTCTCTAAAAGTATATAGTTGCTGTTTTTACCATGTATTAATAAATTACCTGAGACTAATCATAACTGTTGAGTTGCAGAATTGTGTGGGAGTCATAACCAAAGTGCTTATAAACAAACCAAAGACTCTCCAGAGCACCAGTTCAGCTGCAAACCTGCAAAACCAGGACTAGCTGGGGGAAATCGTGAAGTAGACAGAGAGAGGCAAAAGGGAAAGCTGTTGTAACAGAGCGATCGACTCTGCAAACGCTTGGAAGAGTACAGAACAGAAAAGACAGGTGCTGGAGTAGAGCTGCAGAGGAGGTGGAGGATTTGTGATCAGCAGTCCTATCTCTGAGAAACCTACAGATAGGTAGGTCTGGAGGGAGCTCATATGCAGGCCTAAATGCAGTGTTGTCCCTCCATAGAGCCCAGTCATGCAGTTCTTGAGGTCTTAGGTGTCTGTGGAGCCTCTCAAATCTCTTCTAGCTAAGATATTCTTCTGTAGTTCAGTATGGATTGTGTTACTGACAAGTAAGTACATTCTGTCCATTCCTTTTTAAAAAATAATCTGACTTTTGAACCATCAGTTATTTATGTGTTTGTTTTGGATTTCTGTGTATTTGTTTTTCCTTCCTATCAGGATACCCTCTGTGATTATTTGGAGATTTTTTTGTTTTGTTGTTGTTTATGTTTTTTGAGACAGGGTTTCTCTGTGTAGCTTTGGAGCCCATCCTGGGACTGGGTTCACTCTGTAGACCAGGCTGGCCTCGAACTCACACAGATGTCTTTCCGGGTGCTGGTGCTTGTTTTGCTTTCTTTGAGGTGGGGGTGTCATCTCTTTGTAACCCAGGCTGGCCTGGGACTCAAGATCCTTCCCCTTCGGATTCTGTTGGTATTACAACTGTATGCCATCACACCTAGTCAGTATTTGTTTTATTTTTGCAAATATAGCAAGTATCCTGAACCTTGAGCTTACTGAACCTTGTATATACAAAAGCTTAGTAAGATTTATTGTGTTGGGAAGTAATGGAGTAGGAAAAAAAAAAAAGACAGTTCTCTTCTGAAAGTTCTAGCTGGCTAGTTTTCTTCTCTGTTGGAAGACAGTCTCTTTAGGGGATGTAAGGCTTGGAGACATGAGCTCACTTTTCAAAGCAGACTTTCCTCCAGTAGAGTTGTGTCTTCTTTGAGGCCTTTGCTGCCACTTAGACCCCGGGAATAAGTGTCGTTGCCCTTGCGTCTTTCTTACTGAAGGGCATACATTGCACATGAAGAGTCCAGGACTGTACATAGTGATGGGCAGCAGTTGGTACCAGGGGGAGGTCTGTGTGCTCTATGCCATGTTTGCCTCCTTTATCGACTCTGTGAATCAGAATTACAGGAAATTCAAAATAGTTCATTAAAGAAATACACAATAAAGATGAAATGGATTTGTCATTACTGCGATGTAATGAGATGTCTGTGAACTTCCTGTGTGAGCGATGACTGTAGGGAGGGAGCCTTTGCTCCCTGTGATGGTGGAAATGAATTAGTTTTTTCCTGGTCCTTTAGTCACACAACTGTTCAGCTCATATTGGCCTTCTCTGAGTGCCACTGAAGGAATGTTATACAAGGAAGACAGAGAGTTGTCTAGAGGAAGCCTTGGGGGCATTGGGAAGGTGCGTGAAAGACAGCAGATCAGAAGCCCCTTGGATGTCCATGAAGAAAGCCCTGAGAGAGTTGCTGTGTGTTGTAATGATGTTAACAATAATAACCTGGGCGGTGGGGAGAGAGAGAGACAGAGAGACAGAGAGACAGAGAGGCAGAGGCAGACAGATCTCTGCGTTTGAGGCCAGCCTGGTCTACAGAATGAATTCCCGGACAACCAGGGCTATGTAGAGAGACCCTGTCTCAAAACAAAGCAAGACCCCAAAAGCTGTGCAATTGTACATGGAAACATGTCTATAAGGAGCTATTTTTAGCAGCATTTGCTAAAATTACTTTTTCTCTCAAAAGGGAGTAAATAATAAACTAGGTAGAAATTTTGTCTGTAACTGCACTCTTTTCCTAAAAGGCAATGACCATTGATTAGTGTAACAGACTGGAGACTATTCAGAGGTGAGAACTCAAGCCAGGCAGCGTGTGGGAACCAGTACGTCAGCGGCTGAGGGCATTAAA
The DNA here is from genome assembly GCF_017639785.1 of Mesocricetus auratus. Taxonomy (NCBI): domain Eukaryota; kingdom Metazoa; phylum Chordata; class Mammalia; order Rodentia; family Cricetidae; genus Mesocricetus; species Mesocricetus auratus. Next base: position 58,510,564 of record NW_024429267.1, on the reverse strand, counting down.
AGACCACAGTAAAAGTGCTTAGGAGGGGGCAGTGGCTCAGTGGTGAGGACCGAGTGTAGTTCCCGGTACCCATGTTGCGTGGCTCACAACCAGCAGTCGCTCTGGCTCCAGGGATCCAACACCTGGCTGCCGCAAGCACATGTACACTCACACAGACACACGCCTACACACAATCTTTAAAAATAAATAATGCTGTTTCTCACAACGCGTTAAAGAAAAATTGTCATATGGGAGAAAAGGCAAATGATGGGATAATAAATGTACACAGTTCTCTTTAGTTATGAAAGTTTATCTAAAATTGTTTTTTCAAGTTCACAGCAGATACCATGGAAACTAGACATAGTAGTTCTAGATAATAATATGCTTCTAATTACAGAACCTTAAAAAATTCTCTTTCAGGAAGACTCAAGAAATCACGATGTCAACCAACACTGACCTTTCTCTTTCTTCATATGATGAAGGTCAGGGATCTAAGTTTATTCGGAAAGCTAAGGAAACACCGTTTGTCCCCATTGGTAAGTGACTGACACTCTGATAATTAGTCTGCTTCAAGCTCAAAGCAGTGAAAGTATGTAAATTGTATATTGAGTGGACCCTGAAATACCTTTTTTTTTTCTTATTTTGCTGAAGTATGGTAAGGTCAACGTCAGAAAAGCTCGTGTTCTCCGATTTGTGTGATTGGCTGTTCAGGGACCCGTGTGGGATCCCAGGACCAACTCTGGCTCTGAGATTTGCCTGGACTCAAAACAGAAACAGTGTAATCATGTTAAGGTTCTTGGCACTGAAGGGATAGAGGTGAAAGTTAACAAAGACGCCTGCAATGAAGCCCAGGGGAACCAAGCCTACGCTTGCAGGTGTCTCCTCCTAGAGGACACTGCTGGGTGCCAGCATGGGCAAAGGGATGGCTGCTGAACTCTGGCATTTACGGTGCATTGAGGTCAGTCACAGAGGCACACAGTGTCCATGACGGCCTCCCAGCTCATGAAACAGCGATGTGATCAGTGGAATTTCCAAAATCAGTAAATTGGAATACTTTCTTCATTTAAAGCAGATACAAATTATACTTAGTGTTAGAACACTAGAAACAGTCCTTTTAAATAGGCTGGGTCGGGAATCCGTGTGAACTCTGCTGTTGTTACCTGGAGATCCTGACACTTGCATAGGGCGGGAACGGAGCCATGCCCATGCTTCAGGAAGAAACCCCGTTGGTCTGTGGGTGATACAAGTGTCTGCACAGGGAATAAGAAAATCAAATGAGAAACAGGTAGACCAAGTAGAGAAATGATTACTGTCCTAGGCACATGGCTGTTGCTGTGATAAAATTCATCACCAAGAGCATCAAAAGGAAGAAAGAAAGGCTATCTGTCTTAAGCTTCCAGGTGGCAGACTGTCATTGAGGAAGTCGGGACAGGGACCTGAAGCGGAAACTGTGGAGGGAGACTGCTGGCTTACTCCCCGGCTCATGTTCAGCCAGCTACTACCTAGCCCAGGACCACCTGCCCAGGAAGGAACAGCACCTACAGGTCCCTCCCACTGTCAATCAGAACAGTGCCACAGGCGTGACCACGGGTCAGTCTGATCTGGGCAGTGCCTCGATTCAGACTCCTTCACTTGACTCTAGAGCAGTGATTCTCAGCTTGTAGATCTCGATCCCTTTGGGGATCAAGCGGCCTTTTCACAGTGTTCATCCATGATCATCAGAAACTACAGATATTTACATTACAGTTCATAATGTAGCAACATTGCGGTAGCAATGGCAATAATTTCATGGCTGGAGGTCACCACAACATGAGGAACTGAATTAAAGGGTTGCAGCATGACGGAGGTTGAGAATCACTGTCGTGAATGTCACATTCATGCCAAAGCCCAGTCGGACAGTTACTTCACTGGTACATCAGCAGACATCCAGGGGAAAGTCTAGGAGAAGGTAAAACAAAGGCCTGTCTGTAAGGACACCAGTTGTATGCCTGGAGATCGACAGGTATCCCGCCCAAATTCATTCTCAGGTCTCCTGTAACCACTTTCTGGTTTGCGTCTGACAAGTATTTACTCTAGGGTAGTGCTGCTGTCTTGTTTTTTCCTTTTCCATGCTAACACAGTTACTTCCTAATTTCTTTCTTTCTGTTTTAACATCCAAGCCCTAATCTCTTTACTAGCTTAATCTCTTTAGTGTGCTTGTGTTGCCCGCTTTATATTGGTGGCTGGGTCTCAGTGTTAGGTTATGAGTCTATAGGAATTAGCCTTTCTGAAATTCAGTTTTCTTTGTGACCTAATGCATGATTGTCTTTTGTCACAACTTCCTAGACATTTGGGAGGATGCAATTAGAATTTCATTTCTTTATTAATGTATATGTGTGCGTGTGCCGCCGTGCCCAAGTGTAGGTCAGAACAGCTTTCAGGAGGCTGTTCTCTCTTCCCATCCGGTTGAGGCAGCTGTCTCCTGTCTTCTCTGTACTGCATACTCCAGGCTGGCGGGCCCTGACCCCCTGTGCAATCCTCCTGTCTCCACCTCCCGTCTGTCCATAGGCGTGCTGCTGGAGTTACAGATGCTCAGTGAGTATCTGACTTTGAAAACAAACAGCTGGATTCCAGGGACTGCACTTGTCAGCGGATGCTGAGGCGTCCGTCCCTCTGCCCTCCTCCAGTCCCTCAGTCTGTCTGCCTATCCCACAAAGCCAGTTCTTTAGAAGTCACCCTGAGCAGGGCATTGTGGCTTAGAACCCTGCACTTGGAATGCAGGGGCAGGTTCAGGGTCATCCTCTGTTCATAACAAATTCGAGGCCAGCCTGGGATACATGGGACCCTTCACAGGGGATGGAGGAGGAGCCCCAGTGCTTGGTGGGTGGAGACAGGTGGAATTCAAAGCCAGCCAGGGCTACACAGTGAGATGCTGTTTCCAAAACACAAAGGACCCAAGAAAAAGATCTATCTACATTTGCTGCTGTTTGCTACGAATTCTAGATTTGGGCCTGAGAAACAAAAACAAAAAGATTGAAAACTGTGTTAATTAACGCTCTGATAGATACCCTGACAAAAACAGCAGAAAGTACATGGCTGATGGTGAAACTATCCCTCTCCTGTGCCTCTGACACAACTGTGACTGTTTTGTAGGGATGGCAGGGTTCGCAGCAATTGTGGCATACGGGCTATACAGACTGAAAAGCAGGGGAAATACGAAGATGTCCATTCACTTGATCCACATGCGTGTGGCGGCCCAGGGCTTTGTCGTTGGAGCCATGACTCTTGGTAAGTCCAACAGGACATGTGCAGATGTGTGCTTCTCGCTGATGCTCTCCTTTACTGAGCTAAGCAGTCCTTTTTCCTCAGCTTGAAAATACCTTTTTCTCATTTTCTTGTGAAGGCATAGTTCATTAATTAGAGCAGTGATAGTTTTACCTACTGTGATAGATAAACGCTTATCAGAATTTCCTTGCCATCTGAACATAGGTTTGGAGTTTCTGAGAAGAATGTGATTGTTGTATGAGATTGGGGAAGTAGAAAGTATTATAAAATGTTTTACTGGCATCCTGACTTAGTGACTTTAGGATTGAATGTGAGGCTGGAGTGTTGCCTCTGGTGTCCAGCTCTCCTGGCAGCTGTCACTTGTAACTGTCCTGTGGACTGTTGTGTGTTTTCTGAGTGCTAAAGGGATGTTTTAACATTTCTCTTCTTTCTCTTTAGGTATGGGCTATTCCATGTATAAAGAATTCTGGGCCAAACCTAAGCCTTAGAAGACGAGCTGCTGCCTTGGTCTGGGAAGTGCTTACTTTAGTTGACGTCTCATATTGAGGTTACATGTTTGTGTCTACAATAAATAACATGGGTTTAGACAATACCACAGTATTGAACATCGGCTTACTTTCTTGCCAGCTTGATTTACCTGGTGACCAAATTGATAGTGACTAGTTCATTAACTAGGTCACTTGGGGGGTGAGGAGTCAAGTTAGCACAAAAGAAACCTGTCACCTGAATGTAGTGGGTGAGTGTTCTCCTTGCACCTGTGTGGTGCACGTTTTAAGGAGGGCGGTGGGCAGTGCAGACACAGTGTGCTGTGGAGTGGGCCTTGCTTTGGAAGGGAGGAGTCACACTTACCCGTTCTTATAGCCTCTGTTGTCTGCCTGTAGGTTGGCTTTAGAACTAAAGAGTGCATGAAAAATAAACTTATAAAGCCCCCTACAGCTGAGGGAGGGGAGAGAGAGAAAGTGTGTGTGTGTGTGTGCGTGTGTGTGTATGTGTGTGTGTGTGTGTGTGTGCGTGCGTGCGTGTGTGTGGTGTGTACACAACTGGGAAAGCTGATGATAGCTGCAGAGAAGCAGGGTTTATTCGAATCATACTTGCACACAGAGTAATTGCGGGTTCCAGTTTAGCTCTTTTATAATTACAAAGTTATATTTTTGCTGCTTTATAATAGGACAATTCTTAAACATCATATTGAAATACAGGTATTGTTGTTTCTTTTTTGTGGTGCTGGGCATTGATGCAGGGCCGCACGTAGGCTAGGCGATTACCATCACCCTGCGCTGCATCCCAGCAGAAGTGGGAACCGTGAGTGGTGATACTTACAAAAATGATACAGGAAATACACAGCTTACTGTGGACAGTGTGTCTTACTTTCCCTGTACCAAAAATGAGAGGACAATGGTGGGCGGGCTTTTTTTTTACACACAGATTGGGATATACAGAACACCAAGTGCACTGTAAAATCCCTGGTCCAACATGAGCTTACACTCCACAGTGACAACATGGCGTGTGTATTGTATTAAAATAAGTGAACACATCGGGTGTCTTGTATTTATTTCAGCATAAGAAAAGTAAAATTTCCCTCAGCAACACTGATTAGAAAACAGAATATCTCATGCTGGATGTTGGTGTTGCACGCCTTTAATCCCAGCACTCGGGAGGCAGAGGCAGGTGGATCTCTGTGAGTTCGAGGCCAGGCTGGACCGACAGCCTCCAAAACAATACAGAGAAACCCTGTCTCGTAAAACCAAAAAAAAAAAAAAAAGAAGAAGAAGAAGAAGAAAACAGAATGTCTCTACCTGTGGTGGGAGATAGTTAAAGGCCATCTACAGCTAGGAGCAATGGTTAGCATCTGCTGGTCACTTACTGTGCCCCACGCTGCTCTGAGAAATGTTTGTTTTCATTATGTGTAGATGTAGATATGTATTGGGTATGCGCAGGTGCCCTCAGAGGCTGGAGGTGCTGAGTATCCCTGGAGCTAGAGTTACAGGCAGTTGTGCTGGGAACTGAATGTGGGTTCTCTGCAAGAGCAATTGCTGTTCTTAACCATTGAGCCATCTCTCCAACCCTCTCCCTTTTACTACTCTTATATGTGTGTGCAGCAGTCACAGGACAGTCTGGGGAGTCAGTTCTCTCCTGGGTGTGGACAGGTTCACAGCCTTGGTAGCAAGCATCTTTACCTGCTAAGTGTCTTACTGTAATTAACAATATTACATGTAATATTCTTAAATTAGTGATCTAGGAGGTAGGACCCTTTACACAGGCCTGGGTTACATGGCTAGCACTTGGGCCTGGGAGGCAGGCAGTTAACAGGACTGACTATGGGACTTTGCTTTTTTTTTTAAGATTTATTTTTATTATGTATACAGTGTTCTGTCTGCATGTATCCCTGCAGGCCAAAAGAGGGCACCAGATTTCATTAAGATGGTTGTGAGCCACATGTGGTAGCTGGGAATTGAACTCAGGACCTCCTGAAGAATGGGCAGTGCTCTTAACACCTGAGCCATCTCTCCAGCTCGGGACTTTGCTTTATATTGTTCTAGTTTAGAATAGATGGAATTTCCAGTTTAGACTTGGCCTCTGTGAGGTTGGAGTGGCTGTAGTGACCATATCTAGTAAGATTAGGCTGCATCAGGCATGTCCTAATCAGGGACTGTATGATCTGGACCCAGCCAGCACATGACGTGAGAGCGTGGGCTAGCTATGTTTCTGTTGTCCTATCTAACTGCTGAACAACTTTCAGAAAGTTCTCTGGTTTTTTTGTTTTGTTTTGTTTTAGGCTTCCTGCTTTAGTGTCAATCCGCATCTTGTGAATTTGCTATTGAGTAACGCCTGAACGCATAGTTCTGCCACTCAGAGCCAGATAGCTGTGTCGTCCTCATCTAAAGCGGGGACGCTATCTAGGTAGAGAAAGAAAGACATCGAAGGGCGTAGCCTAGCATGCTGTGCTTTCGTCAGTCAGTACACGGCTGCTGTTACGATTGCACTGAGTATAGGGCTTAAAGTCTGGGTCTAAAGATCACAGCACACATGCCTGCCAGCGAGGAAGCCGCTGGAGCTCCCGGCTGGCGCAGAGCTCAGGGCTGGGACTGGAAGTCTCCCCAGAGACAGCGTTCGTGGAGAGAATTCTCATCCGGAGTGCAGAGACCGCTTCAGGCCTTTCTTCCTTACCTATCAGGGCGCAACGGTCTTTTTCCGGCTCAGTTAATGCTTGCTAAACCCATTAGCGTCAGACTTGGGGCTGTGCATTTCTCGAGTTTCAATTGGTCCTCTGTCCATGGTTGTCCATGCGCGTGGATTCGTCCAACCACAGGTGTGAACTATTTTATTTTTGTGTCAGTACTGAGCATGTGCGGATTTCCTTTTCCTGTGGGGTTCCTAGGGGTGTGGTGTAACAACCGTTACACATCGTCCTGTTGCGTTAGACAGTGCCAGGGACGTGGGGGATGTGCCCCTCACTGTTGTTTGAGAGACCTGACCACCTGTCTGCAGGTTTGGGCGCTCCCCGGGGGTTCCGGAACCCATCTGCCATTACTGGGGGTGCCGTGTCTGAGCAACAGCGGCATCTGGTGGCGAGAATCGGATCTGACCACTTTACAAGCTCCCTAATGGAGCGAATCAAAAAGTGAGGCCCAGCTGCTCCCTGACCACAGTGGTCATGGAAACCGCGCCTCCCGTCCTAGAGATGCGGGACTGAAGCCCAGAGTTCCCGGGGAACTCAGGGTTAGGCGTCTATCCCATGTAAGTCTGCAGCCCACTCCCTCGTGGCTACAAGGTCATGAGGTAGCAGGTGCCACGTATGAAGCAGCAGAACTGAGGTAACTGCTCTCCACCCTGTTTGGAAGCGCTTTGGATTTAGGGGAAAAGGAAGCCCAGGCCATGAGATGGAGTGCCACGTGACCAGCGAGCCTGGGTTAGCTCAGGAACCAGGACTGAGCAGGGGCCCGAGTCGGGGACTCGAGGACTCTGCTTCCCTCAGCCACCTGCATGGGGCAGATACAGAAGAGGAAAGTCAGTCGGGGACTGGGCTGTTCCCAGTGTGACTGGTCGACTAAAAGTTCCTTTCCAGCGGCAGCCACTGTCTCCCTGGCTGGCGGCCCTCCTCAGGTTAACATTTCTGTCGGCAACACCACCACCACCACCGTCCACCGTCTCCCCCTGCCGTGTCTCCTCCCTCTGTTCTCCAGTGGGCCAGCCACCAACCCTGTCAGCCTGGCTCACATCCGTCCCCTCCACTTCTAACCTAGGCCAGTCATCTGTTTCTGCGCCTTCATGCTGGTGAAGATTCGTCTCAGCCTCTCAAAGGAGGAGGCCGAAGAGATCCACACACACACTATTCACTGTGCAAATGCAAGTCAAATGCTAGCACCGGCGTAAGGCCTCGGGGCCCCGGCAGCAGGAGAAGTGGTAATGACAGATCGGGTGGCTTCCATGGGAGGCTGGGGGCGTGGCTCGACGGTGAAGCATTTGTCTAGCATATTTGAGGCCCTGGGTTCAATGTCCAGCACCAGAAAGAAAGAAAAAGGCTAAGTAAAAACACTAAGCAACAACTACAAAAACCCGTGACCTGAGCCGAGAATAAAATGGAGAAATTGGGCTGGAGAGATAGCTGAGAGGTTAAGAGCATTGGCTGTTCTCCCAGAGGTCCTGAGTTCAATTCCCAGCAACCACATGGTGGCTCACAGCCATCTACAATTCAATCTGGTGCCCTCTTCCAGCCTGCAGGCAGAACACTGTATATGTAATAAATAAATAAATAAATAAATAAATAAATAAATAAATAAATAAAGGAGAAATTTGGGAGGAAAAATCACAGTGTACGTACAGTCCAGAACACTGAGTCTTCTGAGAAAGTCAACATTTGCTGACCGAGATCTCCACATACACAAACACAATTTAGAGATGAGCTCCATTGGTAGACTCAGACCTGCCTGGAAACAATGGAGGAAACTAGAGAGATAGCTCAGTGATTGAGAGGAATGACTGCTCTCCCAGAGGACCCAGGTTCATTTCTAAGCACCTGTACGGCAACTCACCACCATCTATAATCCCAGTTCTAAGGGATCCAGTGACCTCTTCTTGTTGGGCGCTGCCCTGGAACCACGCCATGGCGAGATGGCGCTGACATCCGCCTGACAGTTGCAATGACAACCCTGCTGCGCATGAGCAGGAGCTCCCTGCCCACGAGGCCGGGGGTGCCTGTGCCTTACGTCACCTCGGGTGACATAATTGGACCAGTAATTAACTGCCACGTCCGAGGCGAGAGAAACTCTCTATATAAGGAGAGTCCCGTTAGGGCGTGGGGTCTTCGCTTTGTGATAGCTTATGCTCCTCCTCTCAGGAGCAATAAAGCTTACTGCAGAAGGATCCTGATCGTGTGCCGCGTCATTCTTGCGGGCGAGATAGAGCGCGGGACATCTTCTGGTTTTCTTCTGGCACCAGACAAACACTTTGTCACATAAAATAACTTAATCTAAAAAATAAGATGGTGTTTGTGACTTGGCTCTTGTCAGAGAGTCACTTTTCGGTTCTATTTAGTTTCTCGTTGAGCAGAATGACTATGCTTCTTATTTATAGGAAGAATATAATTTCAGTGGGGGGGAAGTATACTTGACGGCCCTGTTATCTTCAAGAAGGTAAGGACACATGGGCTGGGGCGATGGCTCCATCGGTAAAGTGCTTGCCTTGCAGACCTGAGGACCTCGGTGAGATCCCATGAGCCCACGTATAAAAAGGCAAGTGTGGCCCCATGTCCTCGATGCCTTTCTGTTGACATGGAAAATACTCTGGAAAAAAAAAAAACATTTAGGAGGAAAAGTTGACTTTAGCTCACAGCTCCAGGTTCAGTCCATCACCACAGGGGAATCAAGAGCCAAAAGAAATGAATGCATTTTCCCCTACTGTCCAGCTTACTCTCTCTGTCCTCATGCAATTCAAAACCCTAACCCAGGTGCCACCCACAATTAAAGAAGACAGTGGCCCACAGGCCACCCTGATCTAGACAGTCACACTGCAGCTCTCTCCCCAGATGAGACTAGATTGTGACAATTGACAAAACTGACTGTTACATCCTGTCTCAAAAACTGGATGAAAGGCTTCTGAAGAACAACCCTGAGGTTGGCATCTGACCTCCATATGATCACAAATTATTAGCTTTTTATTTCCTTTTAAAGAAGAAGGTTGCTATGACATTGTCTCTCCCAGAAACATCAGAAGCTACACCCATAAAGTCTCACCAACATGACTGCCTAAGCATGACCTGAACAAAATGATTTCAACAGACATGCTAACGTGGAGGGGGAAAGTTCACCAGGCCCCAAGCCTGCACAAAGGAATGCTGAATCCAGGAGAGAGAGAGAGAGAGAACCCAGGGAAGAGCACACCATTGCTCATCAGTATCAAGTGGTCAGCCCTGAAAACACACACATACAAGCAGCGTTGTGCAGACCGAACAGGCAGTCTCAGCCTCTCTCTCTCTCTCTCTCTCTCACTCTCTCTCTCTCTCTCTCTCTCTCTCTCTCTCTCTCTCTCTCTCTCTCTCTCTCTCTCTCTCTCTCTCTCTCTCTCTCTCTCACACACACACACACAATTAAAAAGAGGTCATAAATTTGAAAGAAAGCAGAGGAGGACACTTGGGAAGATTTGGAAGAAGGAAAGAAAAGAGGGAAATGATGTACTTAAAATCTCATAAAATATTTTGAAAAGAAATGTTATGTCCCCCTTGCAGAATATGAAGAATCAACGGGAATATCTAAAGTTTAAGTTGTCCTGTTTTCTTTCTTGTGTTTAATCTGGGCATTTGATGTCTCTGGAGATATGTTACATAGCTCCGATTGCAGCATGCTGCTCGTCAAGGGCAGACTTGATGGCACCTGCTGCCAAGCCTGGTGACCGGAGGTCCACCAACTCCCACAAATGGTCCTTGGACCTCCACACACATGCATGGATGGCACAGGTGCTGCCCCGCAAATGAATCAAACATAATTTTAAAAATTAAAGCAACCCAGCAGTATTCTACAAGTAGTTCTGGTTAGAGAAACGAGATGTGGGGGCTGGGAGAACAGAATGAAGACGGGTCCACGTTCCCTTGGCTTCTGAATGATAGAGCATCGCGTTTATAAACTGCAGAAAATTTTCAGGCTAAAGAATGAGCGAATGGTGGCAGAAGCCCCTCGGCGGGGACGGTGGGAAGGTTTAAAAAGAAAAAAATGGAAACTAGCCGGGCGGTGGTGGCGCACGCCTTTAATCCCAGCACTCGGGAGGCAGAGGCAGGCGGATCTTTGTGTGTTCGAGGCCAGGCTGGACCGATAGCCTCCGAAACAATACAGAGAAACCCTGTCTCGTAAAAACCAAAAAAAAAAAAAAAGAAAGAAAGAAAGAAATGGAAACTAAAAAAAAAAAATGTTCCTGGCTTTGGCTTTGTGAGAATGGCTTAGTCCTTATTAAAAGCGACGGGAGCTGGTTAAGAGCACCTGTTGCTCTCACAGAAGATCCGCGTGTGGATTCTAGCACGAGCTGGCAGCTCACGACTGTCTGTGGCTCAGGTTCCTGGGGACCCGAAGCCTCTCTGGCCTCTATACACACATGGCATGCGCCTCCCTGTGCGGAACTTTCAAATTTAAGAGACACTGCACACCCGTGGTGGTTGCAGCCTGTCATCCAGCACTCAGTGGGGGCAGGAGGATCCAAAGTTCAACGTCATCCTTGGCTGCAGAGCAGAGTTCGAGGTCAGCCTGGGATGCGTGCGACACTTGCCTTTAAAAATAAAAATAAATCCTTAAATAAAATACACTCCGGAATCGTGAAGGCTTCAAGGGCGCGTTGGCGTCTTCCGTCCAGCTCGTGGGCGCAGTTTGGTGGGTCTCCCCGGGCCCGCAGCCGCGTCCACACAGTCCTTTAGGGGCTCTCCCGGCCCCCGTAGACGCACGCGACCTGATTGGTTTCCCTGGCGACGGTTGCCAGGACAGCGCGTGCCGGCGTCTGGCAGGGCAGAGGAAGCTCTGGCGGCCCTGAAGACAGACCTGAAACAAGCGGGGCCGCGGTAAGTGTGGGGCGGCTCAGGAGGAGGACGGGACCTGGCGGGGGCCGAACCGGGGGCCCAGTGGGGACCGGACCGGGGGCCGACTCGTGGTTTCGGTTTTCCGCGTGGGAAGGGCTGGTGAGGCGGAGGACAGACCCCCTCGTCCCGCGTGGGTCGGACTAGCACGCAGGTCCTGGCAGCTGCCACTGGGCATGTGGCCTCGGGCCCCACCCCACTCCACCCCTGGCTTAGGTGCTGCTGCCCTCCCTTGACCCCCATCCCCCAGGCTGCCTGGGGGATTTAAAAAGCAGGGTCTGGGGCTGAATACAAGGCAGAAGGTGGCCGGCTGGTGGGCAGGGAAGCGCTGCTCAGCGTCCATCCTCACGCGCTCTCCGGCTTCTGGAACCCTGCGCTGGTGCACCCAACCAAACATTCCCCACCCCCCTCTCCTTTGGTCTTTTGAGTAGCGCTTCCCTCTGTAGCCCGGGCTGGCCCACAAGTTACTAAAAAGCCCATGCTGGCCCCCAAATGACAACCATGCTCACGTGTGAAGCCAGAATGGACCGCACACCAAGATGTTGTTGACGGAAGTTTCCGTCCAGCCCATCTCGCCACCCTGCAGTCCCAAATAAACACAGAGGCTTACATTGATTATAAACTGTTTGGCCGATGGCTCAGGCTTCTTATTGGCTGGCCCTCTCTTAATTATATTATCCCATTTCAATTAATATGTGTATCTCCACGCAATCTTGGCTTACCGGCGATGCCCAGGTCTCCTGCTTCCTGGCAGCTACATGGTCTCTCTCACGACTCACCTTCTCTCTCCTTCCCTGAATTCTCCTAGTCTGGTAGCCCCACCTATACTTCCTGCCTGGCTACATCCCGCCTCTCCATTGGCCGAAGCAGCTTTATTCATCAACCAATAAGAGAAACATGTATTCACAGCGTACAAAAAGACATCCCCCATCAAAGGAAAACAAAACGAAGATTTGTGCAATTATGGCTGTCTGTGGTTATCTAAGTATTTGTCACAATTACTTGTGATTACCTTGATGGTTACAAAGTATAATTATCCATAAAAGGCCAAATTCTTTCACTGTCTCTAGAAATATTAGTTAAACACCTGCCGTGTCCTGTATCACGGCCACGAACAAGGTGGATGAAAACGGTGTGTCCTGCTAGCCTGGTGGCACATACCTGTAACGCTAGCGTTTGAGGGGTTAACACAGGTGGATGCGTTGAGTTTGAGGCAAGCCTGGTCTACACAGCAAGGGACAGCACTAGGCTAGCCATTGCAGGACCCTGTCTCAAACGACTAAAAAGAAGAAACAAATGTTTGCCCTCTGGAAGTTAACATGCTATGGGGAGAAAACAGACAATTTGGGGAGCCGTTACCTGTCAGGTGAAAACGGTGAGCCACCCGGGAAGTGAGATGGGGGTATGGACGGTAGTTCACATTCATTAACAACTTGACTCGATTTAGAACCCTGTGGGAAATGCACCTCTGAGTGTTGAGTGTGCCTGTGAGGGTGTTTCCAGAAAGGCTTATCCGGAAGGGGAAGGCACACCGCCCCATGGAGTCCCAGACTGGAGAGGGGAGTGGAGTAACCGCGTTGTTTGTCCTCTCTCTGCTTCCGGAGAGTGGACGTTTGCAGGTCCCGCCCCTCCCTGCAGGGGTGGGCTGTGTCCTCTAAGACTGTGAACCCAGCCCACCAAGCCCTTTCTCCCCGAGGCTGCTTTCCCGGCACACACCCGTGCCCTCAGAAACGAGAAAGGCGATGGACACACAGACGGGAAAGTCCGGCTCTGCCACAAACTGGGAACCATTCAGACATCCAAATGGCAGCCGCAGGCAAGGCCCAGTGTGCGGCTCCTAGACGCTAAATACTGCACGGTAGTGAAAAGGAACGGCCCGATGCACGCGGCCCTGGGAGTGAATATCTGGGAGGTGGCACTGGGCAAAAGGGGAAAAGGAAAAAATAAAAAGATCTAGCCACAAAGACCTGGTCACTGCATGGTCTAGTCTTGTGAAATTCCGCAGAAGGCAAAGCCAGTCAACAGAGGCATCGTGGAGCCGGGACTGGCAGGGAGTGTGGGAGCAGGGGACACACAGGAGCTCTTGGTAGGTGGAGATGCCTTTGTGACGGGGTGGCCTGGCCGAGAGGTCGTGTCTGTCGTAGAGTAGAGTAGCGGCCATGGTGTGTGTGTGTGTGTGTGGGGTCGATATGTGGGCCAGGACACGATTGTGGTGGTGTAGGGATAAAAGAAAAACTAGCCCTGCCCTGGGCAATTAACTGGAGGAAAGGCCGCTGCCCTGGGCCCCCTGAGTAATTAACGGAGGTTATTTAACACGCCCGCATGCAGGCATGCGCTGCTTGCTGACTCTGAGCAGTAGGTGAGCATCCAGGCAGAGGGAGGCAGGGCATGTGGAGGTTTTGGGAGAGATGGGTGGTCCCAGGAGACAGGAGCTGTTTCCTCGATTCTGCTTGGGGCTTGGAGGAGGCTGGGACAGACATCTTGTGACAAACTGCTTTGATGTTGATAGTGAAATTTCAGAGAGGGGACAGGAAACCATGGTGGCTTTGTTGCTATTATGCCCTGAGGTAGATAAGGTTTTGTGCCAACGTAAGCCCTTCCCTTGCCCATGGAAAGAAAGAACAGACCTGGGCAAGGATGTCTGTCAGACAGACTTGACTGCAGGGGACTCCCTCTCCTCATCACGTCAGACGCAGCCCTTAGAGCTTGTCTTCTGAGCCCCAGCGGTGGCCACCTCAGAAGCACAGGTAGAAAGATTTGCTGGGCTTTCTAGTCATGATGTATGTGCTTTAATGTATGCAAATTATACCTCAAATAAATTGTTTGTGCATTTATTTATTTGTTTGGTTGTTTTTGGTTTTTGACACGCACAGCCCCATGTAGCCCAGGCAGACCTTAAACTCCGAATTCTCCCGCTGGGATTGTAGGTATGTTTCATCACCCAGATCTATCCCTCGGCTCTGAAAGAAGAAGTCATGGTCAGGGCCCATTTTCCAGAGGTTGGGATCCAGCAGTTCTAGGGATGGGCCCAGACATGTTCAGTTTTGGCACCTCCTGTGAGATGCTAATGTGTCAGCCAGGGTCGAAGGCTGGTGACAGAGGGACCAGGCATGTATGTCAGAACCATGAGTCTGCTGCTGCCACTGGCAGGCAGGGCCTCTGCTCAGCCGTGGCTCTGGTGACCTGAGGTGAAGGACTCCAAATGTCTTCTTGGACTCACTGATGACTCAGTAGACAGTCTGGGCCACAGAGGGCCCACATCGTGTCACTTGTCTTGGTTTCTGTGTTCTCAGGGCAGGATGGCGGCAGAAGAAAGCTCAGCAGACACCCTGAGACTCCAGTTCAAGGCCATGCAAGAGCTGCAGCACAGAAGGCTACGGAAACAGATGGAGAAGAAGAAGGAGAAGGAGCAGAGCTGCAAGGCTGAGCAGGAGATGCTTGTGGAGATCCCAGACCACCTCAGCCTGCTGGACACAGAGGAGCAGGACCTGAAAAACAGCTTTGAGAAGAGGTAAGGAACTCCTCAGCAGCACGCAGGCGGGTGGAGAGGGAGGGGTGGAGGAGAGGGAGGGGTGGAGGAGAGGGAGGGGTGGAGGAGAGGGAGGGGTGGAGGAGAGGGAGGGGTGGAGAGAGAGGGAGGGATGGAGGAGAGGGAGGGGTGGACAGAGAGGGAGGGGTGGAGCAGAGGGAGGGATGGAGAGAGGGAGGGATGGAGAGAGGGAGGGATGGAGAGAGGGAGGGATGGAGAGAGGGAGGGGTGGAGGAGAGGGAGGGGTGGAGAGAGGGAGGGATGGAGGAGAGGGGGAATGGAGGAGAGGGATGGAGGAGAAGGAGGGGTGGACAGAGAGGGAGGGGTGGACAGAGAGGGAGGGGTGGAGGAGAGGGAGGGATGGAGAGAGGGAGGGATGGAGAGAGGGAGGGATGGAGAGAGGGAGGGATGGAGAGAGGGAGGGATGGAGAGAGGGAGGGATGGAGAGAGGGAGGGGTGGAGAGAGGGAGGGATGGAGGAGAGGGAGGGATGGAGAGAGGGAGGGGTGGAGGAGAGGGAGGGGTGGACAGAGAGGGAGGGGTGGAGGAGAGGGAGGAAGGAAGGAAGGGAGGAAGGAAGGAAGGAAGGAAGGAAGTAAGGAAGGAAGATAGAGAACTAATTCAACTGGGCAACTGCTCGTAGGCTCAAAGTGAGTTTGGCACTGATGGCTGAGGTCTCCTGTAGCTGCTAGGTGGCGTACTTAATACCAGATGGAAGGACGGTAAACTCCTCAGGGCTGGTGTATTTGGCTGGATTTTTTACAGTCACTGGGCTGAAGCCCGTGTTTCCAAGGGATGGGGTGGGGTTGGTAGTTCCCCTCTGCCAGTGCTCCCACACACCCGAGAGGCAGCAGCACGCGAACCTCCATGCTCTGACGCGATGCAGATCCCGGATTCCCTCCTTTTCTTTGGGGGGACATCCAGCGTGTTCTCGCTGCTCTGGACCTGGCAGCCCCTGGTGCACACTGATGTACGAGGCTGATGTGGCACTCCTGCCAGCCTTGTGCTGAAGGCCACAGCCATGATGAGCTGCCTCTGCTCCTAGCTTTGCTCAGAATCTATTTTTGCTGGCTTCAGACTGTACACACACACAAATTCACCCGTACACATGGACACAGATGCTCACAAACACACACAATGAGAGTTTTTACACAACACCTATAAAGAAACACGCCTTCTCACAAGGCACAACCACACTTAAATCACCTAATTACTTTTCAGTCTTATTCTGTACAGACAACGTCTTAGTGCCCTCTAGTGCCCAAACATGGTACCGCATGCCTCAGCAGGAAGCGGGATCCTGGGCGCGGGTCAGTGCCTCTGAGAAGCAGTAGGGTCTACCTTTCCCTTGCAGGGTGCTGGAAGATGAAATCCAGAAGCTTCGTAGTGAACTCAGGGAGACAGTCGATGAGAACGGGCGGCTGTACAAACTGCTGAAGGAGAGGGACTTTGAGATCAAACACCTCAAGAAGAAAATAGAAGAAGACAGGTTTGCCTTCACAGGTAACTCCGCCACAGCTGTGCACTCCAGGCAGTGGGCACAGCTGCCGCATAGGCTCCAGAGAGCAGTGCAAGGGTCACATGGTCACGGTGGTCTGTGGGGTCGCTGGCGGGGTCTGTTTCTCGTTGACCCTTGGCTTGGATGTTACCGGCAACTGCCGTGTGCCAAGGAAGGTTCCGGGACCCAAACACCCTGTACAGGTGCGTGCCACCTTCGGCAGCTGCTAGGCCCTGTAGGCCTGGGCTACACTTTGATCCTTGCTTCTGTTAGTGGAGATTCTGGCACCAGAGGTGTGAGGTCTTGGGGTCATCTTGGCCCCGTGGCTGGCCTTGTTTGTCTGGTTTTTCTCCCCTCCTTCTCTCCCTCCTTCTTTTCTCCTGCCCCCTCCCCTCAGCTCAGGCTGTCCCAGGCTTGGGACCCTTCCCCAGCCTCCTCAGTGCTTGGGTTACTAACACACCAGGCACAGACCCATTTCTTGTTTAACTTAGAACCACGCCGCGCTCCAGTTAGATTCCTGTCCCCACCTGCCGAGGCTGTAGAAATGTTGACACCATCCAAGACCCTCTGCGTTTCCATATTACAAATGGGTGGGGTTTCTCTTTTCCAGACAAGATCTCATGTGACACAGGCTATACTCGTTGTGGCTAAAACGGTTCTTGAGAGGATCCTAAGACAGACATACGTGATCACCTGGAAAGGGACAAGATCTCCTGAGCTAATTGGGAGCATGGGGGAGGGAAGAGGGAGTTAGGAGAAAGAGAAGGGGAGAAGAGGAGGGGAGAGGAGGACATGAGGGAGCAGGAAGTGTCAGGGGAAGAATAAAGGAGAGCCGGCTGGAGAGATGACTCAGAGCTTAAGAACACTGACTGTTCTTCCAGAGGTCCTGAGTTCAATTCCCAGCAACCACATGGTGGCTCACAGTCATCTGTAATGAGATCTGGTGCCCTCCGCTGGCATGCAGGCAGAAGGCTGTATACACAATAAATAAATAAAATATTTTAAAAAAGGAATAGAGGAGAGCAAGAAAAGGGATACCATAATATAGGGAGCCATTATAGGTTTAAAGAGAAATCTGGCACTAGGGAAATGTCCAGAGATCTACAAGATTGACCCCAACTAACAATCTAAGCAATATTGGAGAGAGTACCTTAAATGCCCTTCCGCAATAATGAGATTGATGACTACCTTATATGCCATCCTAGAGCCTTTATTCAGTAGCTGATGGAAGCAGAAGCAGACACCCACAGCTAAACACTGAGCTGAACTCTGGAATCCAGTTATAGAGAGGGAGGAGTGATGAGCAAAGGGGTCAAGACCAGGCTGGAGAAACCCACAGAAACAGCTGACCTGAACAAGGGGGAGCTCACGGACCCCAGACTGACAGCTGGGAAACCAGCATAGAACTGTTCCAGACCCCCTGAATGAGGGTGTCAGTTTGGAGGTCTGGTTAATCTATGGAGCCTCTGGCAGTGGATCAGTATTTATCCCTAGTGCACAAATGGACTTTGGGAGTCCACTCCACACAGAGGGATACTCTCTCGGCCTAGATACACAGGGGAGGGCCTAGATCCTGACCCAAATGATATGACAGACTTTAAAGATCCCCCATGGAAGGCCTCACCCTCTCTGAGGAGCAGAAAGGGGATGGGATAGGGGGTCAGTGGGGGGCAGGGGACGAGAGGAGAGAGAGGAAACTGGGATTGACATGTGAAAGAAGCTTGTTTCTAATTTAAATTTAAAAAAGGGGGGGGAGAATCCTCAAAAAAAAAAAGAACAGGTCTTGAACTCTTGATGGTTTGGTCTGCACCTCCCAAGTGCAGGGATTCAGGGATTGCAGACGTGAACCCCCATGTGGCTTTTATGTGTACTTCACCACCTGTGTGGAAGACTCATGGTCATCGCTGAGGCACTGCCACGTTCATCCCAGGGTTGCAGCTTCAGGGTGGAGCAAGGCTGTGCAGGAGGAAGGGCTGGGGAAGGTGGGGAAAGGATTGTCACACACGCACGCACACACCATACACACACACACACACACACACACACACGCCATACACACACACACATGCACACACGCATGCACATACACATACACAGGCATGCACACATGCACATACACATACACAGGCACGCACGTACCACACACACACACACACACATGCACCGCTCTCCTAGTCTTCTGGTAACTAATAGTGGGCTTTGTTGTTGCATTTGAGTCCCACAGGGAAATTCGCCCCCAGGAAGAGCATCCCTGGGTCATTCCTGTTCTTCTCTGGGGAGTTGTCGGTTGTTTCCCTCTAGAACCCTCCTCCACACGGCTGTGTCCTGTGAGAAACATGGGTGTGCACGCTACGCCTTTCCCCAAACTCAGCTGAGGCGCCGTTTCTTTCTTTTTTCTTTTAATATTTATTTATTATGCCTACATGCCAGAAGAGGGCGCCAGATCTCATTGCAGATGGTTGTGAGCCACTGTGTGCTTGCTGGGAATTGAACTCAGGTCCTCTGGAAGAGCAGTCAGTGCTCTTAACCTCCCAGCCATCTCTCCAGCCCTGAAGTGCCGTTTCTTTACCTGCTGGAGGCCGTGACTTCCTGGAGGCCCTGCTCAACTCTGAACAGCCATGTAGATTTGAGGTGCCGACAGGTTGTATTTTTAATGGACTTTGTCGTTTCTGTCATTTTAGGGGCAACTGGGATGGCTGGAGATCTAGTTGCCACCAAAATCGTTGAACTGTCCAAAAAGAACCGGGGGCTGATGGCAGAGTCAGAGAGCGCCAAGGTCAGGGTAAAGCAGCTGACCAATCGCATCCAGGAGCTGGAGCATGAAGTAAGGGCCTGGGCTGCTCTCCCTCGGGAGGGGCTCCAGAGAGAGACCGCACTGGGAGGTCACAGGGCAGTGTGTGCAGTGAGTCCCGTTTCTGCCACATCCAGAGGGGAGTGTGACAGGCAGGCAGCTAGGGGACACTGGCGGTTGAGAAGAAGCCTGGCTTGGCGTGGCTTAGGGCGATGGACATGGAGCCCCATCTGAAGCTGCTAGCAGGCCCCGAACTCCGTATCTCAGTTTCCCCCAGCGGGTAGCCCCAGTGCAGCCCTTAGAAGGGAGCCTGGCATGTGGAAAGCACCAGTAAACACAGCTCAACCCGTGTGCAGAAACCCCTGCTCATCTGAAGCTGTCACAGCCAGGAGCCATGGCCCTGCTGTGTCCTGTCTGTCCGTTTTTGCTGTCCCCTCCCTCCCAGCTGAGCACAAACCCTGCTTCAACCCGGCGGTTCTGGCTCCTTATGTGTGAGGTGGGGTCCTCGGGCTGGAGGGAGCCGTCGTAGTCTTTCCTGGTCCTGAAGTCTAGTTCTGAGACCCCGCACGACCCATCCTGGCCCTCACACTGAGCACGAGCTTCTTCATTCTGGGACGTATGTCTAGAGATTTGGCTCAGGTTCTGTGCCACACACTGGAGAAAATAGAGTAGGCATGGATGGTTCCACTGGAGAGGGAGCCACATGGGCATCTGGCACAGGAAAAGAGAGCGACTCCCTGACAGGCATCAGTGGGCAGCGCTTGAAGGGGCGTGCCCGGCAGGCCCAGCCAGCCAAACACCGTGGGAGCAGCATCCATGGACAGGGTTCAGAGTGCAGAGTGGGGAGGAAGCATGGGCGACCAGCATGGCCGAGCGCTGAACGGGACAGCATCGGGGATGTGAGAGGAAGCCATGCCCCAAATCAGTGTGGCCACATGTGGTTGGTAGACGCCTTGGTCACCCGAGTAGCCCAAGCCTACGCTACCTTTATTATCTGTCTCCTCGGCTGAGTGAATGTCGTAGGATTTCCATTCCCATGAAGAGACACCATGGCCATGGCAACTTTTATAAAGGAAAACGTCTAATTGGGGCTGGCTTACAGTTTCAGAGGTTTAGTCCATTATTGTCATGGCGGGAGGCGTGGCGGCGTGCAGGCAGACACGGTGCTGGAGAGGGGATGAGAGTCCTGCATCTGGATCCACAAGCAAGGAAGAGAGAGTGACACTGGGCCTGGCTTGAGCTTCTGAAACCTCAAAGCCCTCCCCTACCCCCACAGTGACACACACCACCCTGCCCCCCACCCCCGCCCCCGCCCCCGCCCCCGCCCCCGGCAGTGACACACAGGCCACACCTCCCAATAGTGCCCTTCCCTATTCATCTATGGGGGCCATCTCCATCCAAACCACCACACAGTGTGGTGTGCCCTGCTTATTTATCAGCGGGCTGCACTTTCAGGGCAACTAGGGAGCAGGGCTGCCGGCCAGTCAAACCTCTCAGTCACAGGTAGCTTGGAAAGGAGCATTCCTTCCGTTGGTGGTCTACGGGTGAGCCAGGGCTCAGACACTAGGGCGGGGCACACACCCAGCAGCAGCAGCAGCATCAGGTCCTTCAGTGGCTGTGCAGCTGCTGGGCAGAACCAAGTACTAACACCAGGTTTGCTTCTCAGCTGCAGATGGCACCAGCCAGGCAGCCAGCCAAGGGGACCACTGACACAGGGACCAAGTCACTGAGGACCCAGACGGGAGACAGAGCCTTGGTACGAGTTCTCTGTGCTGAGTCTGTGAGGTAGCCGTCACCTGGGCCTCCCCCTCCCCCAGTGGGTGCTCAGGTTTCTGCCATGTTCCCCACCCATTGCTCAGCCGAGAGCTCTTGTCTGCCATTGCGGCCTCCTCAGAGCCCTGTCTATGCCCTGTGGCCAGGACGCCTGGCAGACACAAGGGGATGCCCAGCTCTGAGCCAGTTTCCATGGGGTTGGGGGAAAACTGGTAGAGTCAGGGCCTTCAAGCCCTGGGGACACAAGGCCAAGGGAAGGACAGTCTGCGTAGCTGCCTGCGCCCAGGTGGCCATCTCCTCTGTAGTCTCCTCACGGGGAGACACCCACAAAACCTTACCCAGGTGGCAGGTTTGCTCCCAGCTGCTCAGAGAAGTTGTGTTCCCCCCCAACCCTTCAATTTGTATGTGTGAGTATGTGTCATGTGTGTGGGAATGCACGGGTGTGCACATGTGCATTTATACACGTGGAGGCCAGAGGACACCTCAGGGGCCGTCCTCAGGAACACCAGCCACTCCTTTGAGACAGGGTCTCTCACGCTGCCTGGTTGAAGTGTCCAACCGGATGAGACCTGACCCTCCTGTCTCTGCCTCCCCAGCACTGGTGTTAGCAGCTCTCTGTGTGGGCGCTGGGGGCGGACTCCAGGTCCTCAGGCTTCCCGTGACCAGATGAGCCCCCCACTGCCCCTGGAGCCCCATTCTTTACAAGACACTGCAGTGTTGGGGGCCCTGTGCCGCCCTGCAGATTTCCAGATTCCTTCTCCAGACCCGTCCGGATTTTAGCTAATGAACAGGCCCCAACATGTAGGCCATCCTTGTGCCAGGTGGCGGTGGCGCACACCTTTATTCCCAGCACTCGGGAGGCAGAGGCAGGCGGATCTCTGTGAGTCTGAGGCCAGCCTGGTCTACAGGGCGAGTTCCAGGACAGCCAGGGCTACACAGACAGAAACCTTGTCTCAAAAAAGCCAAAAAGAGAAAGGAAAGGTAGGCAGGCCAAGTGAATGTAGCTCCATGAAAAGGTAAATCAAGCTGATCAGGCCACATATGGTTTCCCAGGGGTGCAGAGCCCAGAGTCTCCAGAGTGTCCCAGCAGCCACTCCAGCAGTTTCTCAGGAAGCCAGAGCAGCTGTGACGGGGAGGGGGGCAAGCCCCAGGACTCCCGGTTCAGTGCTCCTTCTGCCTCTTGTTCACGCCTCAGGATCAGGCCACCGCTTGCTGCTCTTGAGAGACACTCAGTCCTGGTGTGCGGCCATGGGCCCCTTGGGGCGTGGGGATGAATGCTAAACCAGTGTCTCCGCTGGGGAGGCAGCCACTGTGCTCTGGGTTGAGGGGACAATGTTCTTCCCTACCCATTCTGCCAACCTGTTCCTGACTTTATCCAGGCCACCGAGGTCCTCCACTTGAGTCACCCTGGGCAGCATTGCTGGGTCTCTCGTTAGTCTGATAGGATTGTCTGCGCCCTCCCACAGGAATCCAAACCTGGCCTCTGTCCACAGAGGGGTCTAAGAGGAAGCGGAGCAGCCGTGTCATGAGGGTGGGATGGGCCTTCAGAAACAGCCCAGGCCTGGGCTGGCAACAGGAGCTCACCCTCGGCTGTGGGCTGGTGGGTGGAGAAGGCGCCCCTGTAGCGTGCTGTGGAGAAGTGGGTGGTGACAGCCTCCCACGAGGAGCGGCGCCTTCAAGGCGTAGAGGCTGGGAGCCAGAGCACTCTACACCGCTGGCTCGCCTGGGTGCTGCCTGGATGGCATTTTGTTTGAGCCCAGCACCCACAGCAGGAAGAGGACATGAACCAACAGAAGACAGGCTGGGGCACCCCGGGCGGGGCTCGTGAGTGGCCGCTGGAGCAGAGCTCTCGGGTGGCTTCTGTAAGCAGCCTGAGCAGCCTGGGTCCCTGAGAAGAGTGGGCCCAGAGGCCTTCCAGAAGGTTGTGCCGTGCCCAGTGGGCAGTGCTGGAGCCCGGGCCCTGCGGCTGTTCCTTCAAAGGAAACAGCCTGCGCTGGGGGCCAGGGCAAAGCCTGTGGTGGCCGAGGGAGACTGGGCCCCGCTCCCCGGCCACTCCAGAATGCCGTCTCGACTCAGTCCCTTATCAGCGGCCCACCCAAGCCTCTCGTGGGACTCGCAGGCACCCGAGGTCAAGCACTGAGCACCTGTGTGTGATGAGGAGCCGAGGCCTGGAGTGGGCATCACTACCCAGCTCTAGACCCAGTTGTGTCCTGCGAGTTCTGCTCATGCTCTGAACAGCCTCCCATGACGCTGCCCGATCCCAGAGGTACAGGGCGCTCATGTGCTCCCCCAGTCCCCAAAACAGGGCTCCTGGGGAGGCCGCTGCTTCTCAGCCCAGGGCATATTTAAAGACGCATGCTGCTGGAGAGAAGACAGGCGCCCGCAGCAGAAGGGGGCGTGGCAGCCACAAGGGAAGCGGATGCGAAGTCTTTCAGGGTCTGTTTGTACTCTGTGCCATTCTGCACTCGGCAAATATTGTCCAATTGATTTCTCACTTTTATCCTGGCAGTGGTGTTAAATGCAGTCAGGACTCCTGAACCCCATGGTCAGGGCTAATTTCTTTTTTCTTTTTCTTTTCTTCCTTTTTTTTTTTTTTTTGTTTGTTTGAGACAGGGTTTCTCTGTATTGTTTTGGAGCCAGTCCTGGAACTTGCTTGGTAGACCAGGGTTGGTCTTGAACTCACAGGGATTCACCTGCCTCTGCCTCCGGAGTGCTGGGATTAAAGGCATGTGCCACCACCACCCAGCCAGGCCTAATTTCTTTCACTACTGCTTTTCAGTAGGCTGTCCCAAGTCCCATGGACGTCTGTAGACTTGGTCTGTTGAGCATTTCTTTCATGCTAGCACCTACAGGAGTTTTTGTTGGTGCCTGCTAAAGAAAGCAGCCACACATTACGGACACCCTGCTTCCCCAAAGCCCAAACCCCTGGTCCACTGGGGCAGGAGTCCCAGCATGGCCTGATGGGTACTTAGCTTGCTAACGACCTCACTGTTGCCACGACAGTCTGTAGCAGGGTCTGCAGCAGAAGCTCAGATTGGGAGACATGGGCAGAACAGCAGAAGGACCAGGGTTCTAATCCCCCTGTGCTATCCCCAACCCTGTGCCGGCCAGCTCCCCTCTGTGCTCTCCAGACTTGACTCTCATCACCAGTGGGAGGACTTTGATGCTTGATCATGGAGTCCCAGGAATATCTACTGAGACAGAGTGTGTGTGTGTGTGTGTGTACACATATATATTTCACTTATTTTTATGTGTGCTGTTGTTTTTCCTGCTTGTATGTCTGTGTGAGAGTGTAGGATGTCCTGGAACTAGAGTTACAGACAGTTGGGAGCTGCCACTTGGGTGCTGGGAATTGAACCCAAGTCCTTTGGAAGACCAGCCAGTGCTCTTAACCTCAGTGCTCATAACCTCTGAGCAGAACACACAGGCAGTATATTAGTCATTTATTTCCAAGATTTGCCTCAAACACCGTATCATTGAGACAGGGCCTCACTGTGTAGCCCTGGGTGTCCTAGAACTTGCTATGTAGACCATGCTGACCTTGAACTCACAGAGATCTGCCTGCCTCTGCCTCCTGAGTGCTGGGATCAAAGGCATGTGCCCAGTTCAGACATTCTTTTTTTTAAGAGAAGAGGGAAAAGCGGACATCCCTGAGTCTCAGCCCGTGTCTTTCAGGGTTGTTGTTTTAAGCCTTATTTTTGTTAAAGCAAACACACAGCACCCCACTCTGCTGGCAGAGTCACGGCATGTACTGACAACTGCAGCTGCAGAAGAGGAGGCCCCAAGTTAGGGGTCAGAATGTGCCTGCTGAGCTGGTGTAGCTTTCCGCAGAGATGGAAGGAGGATGCTCTTAGCACAGCCTGGGTCTGGGCACAGCAGAGGGGGCCACACCCAGGAGTATCTAGGAAGTGTGGAACCGGCTGCCTCCTCTAGACGCTTCTGCCTTGGCCATGCGCGTGGCTCTGTGTGTGTGTGTGTGTGTGTGTGAGAGAGAGAGAGAGAGAGAGAGAGAGAGAGAGAGAGAGAGAGAGAGAGAGAGACACGACTTGCTTCCCACCCACCTCTGCTTCGCATCTCAAGGGGCTGGGAATTTCTGAGGACCCCAGCCCTTGCCCCATGCCTGGAACAGACCTAAACCAAAACCTGATTGTCATTAGCACTTAGGCCACAAGTGACTACTTTCTCTCTGTCCTTCCCAACCAGCTGGAGACCCCCGAGGTAAAAGCTCTACAGGAAAGGCTTGCAGCTACCAACCTGAAGATGAGTGACCTGCGCAACCAGATCCAGGCTGCAAAGCAGGAACTCCGTGTGGCCCAGAAGGTCTTCCAGAGTCAGGGTGTGGGACTTCTTATGTGGCCAGGGTTGGTCCCAGGAAACTCCCAACAGTCCACTGCCTTCTCTTCCGAAGCAGGGTGCTCGCTCCTGCTTGTGCTGGGTCAGGGGGGCAGGGTGGCTGGGGTGGCTGGGGTGGCTGGCTAGCTGGGGCTGCCCATGGACTGGGGAGATTAGTTCTGCCCACAAGGGAGGGGCCTGGGAGCCTTCCATGACCTCCCCCGCAACTTGTCCTTTACCTTGGTAGACCCGAGGTTTCCACTCAGTATACTGCCTTGCCTGTGACTCAAAAGGTTTCCTGACCCACCTGCTACCCTCTGTGGCCAGCAGTGTAGAAAATGGATGGGGAATTTGTGCCTTAAAAGCTCCTTTCAAAGGAAATGCTCAGGTGTAGCCTGTGGGTCCCAAGGGACGGCTGGTTTGAGCTGTTGGTATTGACGTAGCACTTTCCCTGGTTCATCTCCTCCTTGCTGGGACCACTCAGACTGGCCAAGAGTTCCAAAACAGTGTTGTGTTGTGGGAACAAGGGCCAGAGAGCCAGCCTGCTGGACGGGGATCAGCTTGGTGACATACGGAGGGTATCGGGCCTACCTCAAAGCCTTGAGGGTAGGCCTAGCTTCGTACAACTCTGGTGGCCACAGAGTCAGGCCTACCTGAGGAGGCACAAGAGCCTCATTTGATTCCTCTATGTTTCCAAGAGACGCTTGGCAGTGGCTGTCACACAGGGCCAGGCCCCGTGGCAGTGTGCTTCCTCAGCCAACCAGAATTCTGTGATACCAGGCGAGCGGTGAAGGAAGCAGGCCTTGATGGGCCGTGTCGCAGACAAGGGCTTGCCACCTCCCCAGGCCAAGCTGACCGCAGAGCTCAGAGGTGTGAGGAAGGTCGTGCAGACGGAGCCGGCCACCAGGAACCCCACAGCAGCTCTGAGTCCCACACAGCGGCGAGAAAGGCCTGGGCTGCCTCTCCTGTCCACACTGAGCACCTTGCTTTATTTCAGGTTCTGGCCAATGAAGTTGGGGACGATGTAAATATCCAGCAGCTCCTGGCCTCACCAGGGACCTGGAGGGGGCGGGCTCAACAGATCCTAGTTCTACAGAGCAAGGTGAGTGAGTGAGTCTCCAGACATCCCTGGCCCTGAGCAGAAGGCCTGACGTGCCCCCCCCCCAAAAAAAAAACACCACCCTGGCCCTCCTTAGAGTCTGGAGCAGACGAGACACTGTGGCGATATATTATTTGTGGTTTATTAAAACTTGCCTGAGGATTCAGAAAAGCAAAGTCAGCCTCAAGTTAGAGAGATCAGGCAGTGGTGACGCACGTCTTTAATCCCAGCAGCCAGAAGCTTTAATCCTAGGAGTCAGGATTAAGAGGTAGATGGATCTCTCTGAGTTCAAGGCCACCCAGGGATACACGAGATTGAATCACTATGAAAGAAAAACAGAGCTCACGCCTTTAACCCCAGCACTCGGGAGGCAGAGGCAGGCGGATCTCTGTGAGTTCAAGGCCAGCCTGGTCTACAGAGTGAGTTCCAGGACAGCCTCCAAAACAATACAGAGAAACCCTGCCTCAAAAAACAAAACAAAAACAAAAAAAGAAAGAAAAAAGAAGTGAAGCAGGGTCTTGAGTATTCAGTGGAGGCATTCATTCTCCAGACACGCTGAGGAGAGGTCACAGTCTGAGGCTTGGTGAGAGCTCGTGGAGACAGGATCAGCCCATTCAGCCTGAGGTAGCTCTGCTTTGCTTTTCTGACCTTCAGCTGGAAGCTTGGACCCCAGTATCAGTCTCTGGGCCTTTTATTTTTCCATGCTATGTGGGTCCCACAGCATGCGCTTGCCGAGTGGAGAGCTCACATGCTCCTCCGGCCTGATGTTCCTTTGTTACTGCACGCACACGGGTTACCTCATGCTTTTCACATGTCTGGCCCCGGCTCTTAACCAGCGGCCTTGAGTGTGGTTTCCTTCTCTGCAGGCGTGTTTTCCCCGAGTTTTGTATGAATTTGCGTGACTGCTGTGATGGTGGCCTGCAGTCCTTCGGAAAGTTTTTGGTGACTTTCAAACTTTCAAAATACAGCAGCTTTTCTCCCCTTTCGTTTTCAAAGTATTTTGGCACACACCAAAGGAAGTTAAGAGCAGCAGCTCCAAAGCTGACTGGCTTGAGTTCATACGCCAGCACTCCCCTCACCACACAAGTGGCTGTCTCTGCCTCAGTTTACACATCTCTGTAATGGGAACAACCCTTGGGCTATTGGCAGAAATGGCTGAGGCAGAGTGTGTGGGGGTGGATGCCCTCAGTACAACGCCATCCTGGAGGGAGTGCCCAGCAGTGGTTAGCCAGGGCTTCCTGCCCCACCCACCAGCACCCTCATTTTGGCCTTAGACCGAGAAGCTTGTGGAAGACGTGTGATTCTGTCAATCCCTGGAGCATGCCACCTGCATTCCCAGGCATCGGGGAATGCCATCCTCTTTGGGTGGCTTTTTCCTTAGGATCTTTTGTGAAATCCTTGAAGCCAGCATGAAGGAGAACAGACCCCCAAAACTTTGGGGCCCTAGAAGCGTGAGCAAGTCTCCTCACCTTTGGAGTCCCCAGCACAGCAGCCTAGCAGATCGGCCGTCAGAGCCCTGAGGCTGGGTATTAGTGACGCTTCCACATAGGGTGTGTCCCTAGCTTTCACGTGGGGTGTGTCCCTAGTGTCCTTCTGCAGTGCCTCAGTGCCTCACATGCCTGACCTCGTTGATGCTTGCGTAAGAGACACACCCTAGAGGAGACTGCCCTTAGCATGGTGCTGTGAAGCCGGCTCTCTACTTAGGATTAAACTAGGCCCTAGCTCACCCTGTAAAATTAGCTCAAAATGTATCAGAGACGACATCAGTGCGAGACCTAAAACCCTGAAAATGCTCGAGGAGAAGCAGACAAAGTGCAGGCCTGACTAGGATCCGGTAGCAGGGGGCACGAAGGCCAGAACTGATAGGGTCACATCTCAGACGGCCAAGGACGGGTGAATGGAACAGCCAGCGGCATGGAGACCAGCGGCAGAGCGAGGCCGTCTCTGCCAGCTGCTGCTCTTAGTATTAATATCCAGAATACAGAAGGAGCTCAGACACCTCAGCAAACAAATAAGCAACTCATTTTTAAGAAATGCGAATGGTTAACAATGTGTGTGTGTGTGTGTGCCTGTGTGTGTACCCGTGTGTGTATGCGTGTGTGCCTGTGTTCCTGTGTGTGTTCCTATTTGTGTGTGCCCTGTGTGTGTGTATGCATGTGTGTGTACCGGTGTGTGTGTGTGTGTGTGTGTGCCTGTGTTCCTGTGTGTGTTCCTATGTGTGTGTGTGTGCGCGCGCCCGTGTGCCTGTGTTCCTGTGTGTGTGTGTGTGTGTGTGTGTGTGTCTGTGTGTGCCTGTGTTCCTGTGTTCCTGTGTGTGTGTTCGTGTGTTTGTGTGTATGGCTGTGTGTGTGTGGCTGTGTGCCTGTGTGTGTGTTCGTGTGTGCACGTACACACACACACACATGTATAGAGGCCAGAGTAGACACGAGGTGTTTCCATCTACTGAAGCCAGTGCCTCTTGCTAAACCCAGAGCTCAAGGACTCAGCTAGTCTAGCGAGCCAGCTTGTCCTAGGGTTCCTTGTCTCTGTGTCTCAAGTGCTGGGATTACAGACAGGCCACCATGCCTGCCTTGCCTTCTGTGTGGACACTTGCCTGGCAAGTGCTCTACCCACTGAGCCACCCCCCTCGCTCCCACAAACACGATTTAAGTAGTCGACATCCTTAGCCTTAGAGAAATACAAGTCAAAACTACATTAGGATTCCATCCCTTTTAGTTAGGAGCCCAGCCATGAAGACAGTGACATATGCGGGTGAGGACGTGGGAAAGGGAGCATTGCACAGCCACCGTGGAAGTCCGTATGGAGGGACTTCACAAACGGACGCCCAAGCGCTATCACCCGGATATATACTCTGAGGAGTCGGGCGAGCACACAGAGGTCCCAGACAGTCTGGGTGCCCAGCAGCGCCTGAAGCACAGACTCAGTGGAGCTTGAAAGGAGAGAGATACGGCATGAACAGTGGCGTTTTAGCCATAAATAAAAAGCAGAAGTATGGTATTTGCAGGAAAAAGAATAGCACCGGAGATTGTTATGTATAGTAAAACAAGCCACACTCAGAGAGGCAAATGTATCATGTTTTCTGTCAGGGGATTTTTTTTTAATTACATGGAGGAGGTGGACAATCAGAAGAAAACCAGGGTGGGTGTGGTTCAGACAAGGCTCCAAATGTAAGGCAGTAAGTATCGCAGAGAAATGCACTGTTTTGTACAATTCCTATGAGTTTTAAATTTTTTTAATAAAAATGAATATTTAAGAAAAAAATCACCAGTGGCTTTTGTTAAAATATGACTTCCAGGCCCTTCCTGCCCCCAGAGCCCTGCATTTTGGTCTGGAGTAAACTCTTAAGACTTGTCATTCCTGTAAGAACTTCGGGGGTGGCAGGCTCAGGTGGGTCGGGGTGCTAAGTCGTCCTTACAGCAGATTGCAGAATGTACCCTCGGGCAGGCGCATTTTCCTGAAGGGGGAACAGTCACGAGGAAGGGAAGTTTCTCGTTGGCCAAGAATCTTCTCTTCCCTAAATCCCTTGGGCAGTGTCTCCATTTGCAGAAAACCTTCCTAGCTGGGCCCATCCTACACCACACCCTGGAAGGGCGGCTCCATTTTCATTCTGGCAGCATCTTCCCAGGCCCCCAAGTGGAAGGACCCTTGGTTGTGGACTGGTGGGACAGCCAGCTTTACTGTCCTCAGGTCCGAGAGCTCGAGAAGCAGCTGGGGCAGCATCAGAACAGGACGGCAGACTGCCCGAGCTCCGAGCTGCCTGTCAGTTCAGACCCGCGGAAGCTCACAGCGCAAGAGAAAAACCTGCTGAGGATCCGCAGCCTGGAGAGGCACAAGCAGGAGAGCTGGGAGGTGAGGCGGGCCCAGGCACTGGCTGCAGCACAGCGGTAGCAGATCCACGCCCCAGTCAGGCAGCGGCCACTCCTCACGGGGCCCCGGGGCAGCTCCGTGAACCGACCTCACTGCCTGGTGAGGTCCTACCCTGGGTCCATCCGATGAAGGGTAGGTGGTCCGCCCACGGCCGTTCGTGGGGAGTTCTGTGTAAAGCTTCCTATGAGGGACGTACGTTATGTGGGGTGTATTATGCAAGGTGTCTTAGTCGTCGTCCCCGTGGCGATCAAGGGCCTCAGAAAAGCCATGTGAGGCTAGCGGGGTTGGTTTCGGCTCACTGTTGGAGGGGATACATTCCTCCTGCAGGGAAGCCGTGGAGGCGGGGGGGCAGCTGCAGCGTGGCCGGCTTCCTCCTGGTTTTTTGTTTTTGTTTTTTCCTTTTTATTCAGTCTGGGGACACACACACACACACACACACACACACACACACACACACACGCATTCAGGGTGCGTCATTCTCCCCGGGAAACAACCTCACAGGCATGCCCCAGGTGTGTCTTCTAGGTGCTTCCAAATCCAGACACATTGGCAGTGGTGATGAACCCCCACACTGGATCACTCCCCCAAGAGTGGAATAGGGCGGGGCCTGGAGGAAGCCCCACCGAGCTCTGAACAGAGTGGGTGGCCAGAGTTCCAGGCTGTGCCTCACTGCTGACTGCCAATGGGATCTCCCTCAGCCTCAGCACCCGACAGAGGCTTCCAGCAGCCAGACCCTCCGCACCCTCTCCCCCAGAGCGTCCATCCACCTGTGCCGGGGCGTCAGAAGTGTCGTCATAGCCTCCCCCAGCCCTCTGCACTGTCAGGCACGGGGAGGGAAACGGGCCACCTAGAGGGCTGGGCATGGTTGCGTCCTGTTGAACCTTGTATGCCGCCACCATAAGCACCAAGGCACTTAAATTTGTGAAGAGACACGGTCCTCTGACCCTCAGACGTGGAGCGTGGTTTGGGGAAGGGAGGCAGCACAGAAGGTGTGGGAGGCTGTCTTAGTCAGGGTCGCTGTGGCCGTGCAGAGACACTGTGACCACGGCGGCAACTCTTACAAAGGAAAGCCTTCAGCTGGGGCTGGCTTACAGCTCAGAGGTCCAGTCCGTTGTCACCATGGCGGGAAGCATGGCGGTGCACAGACAGACGCGGTGCTGCAGGCGCCGACAGCTCTACATCGGGGTCTGCAGGCAGCAGGAAGAGGCTGTGTTACACTGGCCAGGCTTGGGCTTCTAGGACCTCAAAGCCTACCCTCTAGTGACACGCCTCCGACAAAGCCACACCCACTCCAGCAAGGCCACACCTCCTAATAGTGCCACTCCCTGTGGCCAAGCATTGGAACACATGAGTCTGTGGAGGCCACGCCTACTCAAACCACCACAGAGTCAGAGTGACAGTCCCTCTGAGATGAGACCAAGGGCTACCACGAAGGCAGGGAACTAGCAGTGTCCTCCGGGAGGGGTGGGAAGATTATAAAGGACTTGGAGCTGGCGTGTGAGGAAGATGGCGTGAGACGAGGGGACGCTGGAGTGGCCACTCCTGGCTGCACTGTGTGCCGCCCGTGGGAGCATGCTCAGAAGAGAAGGCCTGAGTCACAGGTCCTAGGTCCACGTTGTCCTCTGTCCAGGCGCTCACAAGTGGAGCACTAGGTGAGCAGTGGCCCCGCCTGCCCAGAGCTGGCAATGCCATCATGTCCAGCCATTCTTCCTGTCCACCATCTTCAGCTAGGCTGTTCTCTTTCCAGTGACAATGGACCCAAGAGGCCATTCCCTGCCCCACCCACCCAAGCGACTCTGTGAAGGGCCCAGCGACCTGGCTTCTGCCCTGCCCGGCCCCTCTGCGAGCTGGAGCACACGCAGGACGTTTGCTCTCATCATCATCAGCTCCTACTTCCACTCAGCTGTCCGTTTTTGGTTTTTGTGTTTGTTTTTTGAGACAGGGTTTCTCCGTATTGTCTTGGAGGCTGTCCTGGAACTCGCTCTGTAGACCAGGCTGGTCTCGAACTCACAGAGATCTGCCTGCCTCTGCCTCCCGAGTGCTGGGACTAAA
Source organism: Mesocricetus auratus (assembly GCF_017639785.1). Taxonomy (NCBI): domain Eukaryota; kingdom Metazoa; phylum Chordata; class Mammalia; order Rodentia; family Cricetidae; genus Mesocricetus; species Mesocricetus auratus. The sequence goes on along the minus strand of NW_024429267.1, from coordinate 58,478,328 downwards.
GGCGTGTGCCACCAACGCCCGGTTCAGCTGTCCTTTTTAGGGAGTCCTTTTCTGACTGTTTCCTGCTCCGTGTTTCCTCCCCCATGTCTCAATAAACAGAAGTCTGTCTCCCATGCTTGGTGTCACTCCTGCTTTACCCCAGCACCTAGCATACTGCACATAGTAGGCCCACAGGAAACATACGAAGGAAGGAAGGAGAGGCTCTGAAAGTGCATGAAGCATGTGAGCATCTAGCGTATGGAGGGCAGAGTGCAGAGATGTCACAGAAGCCCTGCTAGCTGTGCTGTCCCTTACTGAGTGGGTTTAAATGGGAGGTCAGCAGTCAGCCCCCAACAGTACTGTTTCTGTTAGAAACCATAAACAAAATGCAATGTGGAAGCCAGCCATTTTGGTTAAGAAATGGGTTTGATGGGCAATGTAGCTAGTTCGTTATTTGCTGTGTGAGTGTGTGTGCATGCATATGCATGTGTGTGCACACGTGGAGAGGCCAGAGACCATTGCAGGGGTCATTTTCGACTCCTGTGTAGGTCGCAGAGATCAAGCTCAGGCTTTTATGTTCGGAGAAATCTTGCCAGGCCTAAGGTATCGGGCAAAAGTCTGGAGATTTAAATGAAAGACGTTCAACCGTTTGTGCTAAGAGAATGCTCCAGTGTGTGTGTGTGTGTGTGTGTGTGTGTGTGTGTGTGTGTGTGTGTGTGTGTGTGTTGCAAGGATGGAACAGCTTTATATACAGACTTACAGCACAGTGGAGAAACCCAGGTGTAAGAGTTCGTGTTTTCATAATTAGAGGTTGATGCCAGTGGGGCAAGGCCGGGACTAGAAAACAGGATGCACCCATGGTTATTGACTGACAAGCAGCTCAGAGACCCCATGGGGGCTGGGGCCCAGCAGTGTTCGTTTTGTAAAGAGGAGAGGAGGTGTGTGCTGTCCCTTAGAGCTGTCTGCCATGCGCCCCTCAGGAAAAGGGGGGACTGGGTCTGCCTGGGGTCAGGAACCTGGCACCATCACTTGTTCCCGTGGCCTTCAAATGCTGCCCTCCAGCCCGGAGTCTCCCCAGTGAGTGGGATCTAGGTTGCCCTGAGCTATGACATGGGCTAGCCTCAGCTCTCATTCTCTAATGACAGAAACTGACCAGTGAGCGGGACACCCTCCAGACAGAGCTGGAGGAGCTGAGAAGGAAGTTTGAGGGCATTCGGTCTCGCAACAAGGTGCTGTCCAGCGAGGTGAAGACCCTCAGGAGCCAGATGGTCACCCTGGTGGAGAAGGGCAGGCACGACGATGAGCTCATCGACGCCCTCATGGTATGCAGGGGGTGGCGATGACACAGCCACCCCAGATGCACCTCCTACGGTGGAGCCCCGCCTCTGGGATGCAGCAGCCCAGAGTGCCCGAGGGAGAGATGGCTGCGACCCTGGTACCCTTGGCCTTGCGACCCCAAAACGAGATGGGACTCCATAATGGGGATGAGACAGGGCACGCCCGCCTCTAAGGAGCAGGCTGACTGCAGGGTTAGCCTGCCTCCATGGGCACCTGACCGGCGGCGGCTCGGCGCCTGGGGTGTTGTGAGTCTCCATTTTCTCCTGAGGTGACGACAGCTGCCCTCTCCTGTCCCAGGCCATACTGTTCTTCCGCTTTGCCCCAGAGTAGGGAGCCCCTGTCCTTAGAGTCCCCTTTGGGGATACACTGTAGGGACCAGGCCTCCGTCAAGCCAGGTGCTGCTGATGGACGCCTTGCACGGTGCGCTGGGTCATGCATTCTGCGTACTCGAGTCTGCCTGCCAGCTGGGCACCCACCCTCTGAACTGCCTTCTGGTACTTAGAGAGCGCTTTCTCCCAGATGGCCTTCCGGCCCCAGTCTCCCAGGAGGGACTCTCGAGGCTGGACGGCATCGGAGTTGAACCCTCTGAGGGTATTCCCGGTTCTCAGTAGGATAGCTAGTGTCTCCTGCTAGAGTGGTCTTGGCCTAGAGAAAGTCGGATGGCTCTGGGAAGTCTTGACCTTCCCTACCCAAAAGTAGCCTGAGCCTGCCTCCACCTATCCTCTGGCTTGACCCTCAGGACCAGCTGAAGCAGCTTCAGGACATCCTGGGCAGCCTGAGTGTGCAGGAGGAATCGAGGCACACGTCACAGCACCACCTGGACCAGAAGGTCAACAGTGAGGCCCAACAGAGCAGCAGCCTCGTGGCCCAGCTGCGGGCCATGGTAGCTGAGCGCGAGGCCAAGGTGCGGCAGTTGGAGCTGGAGATCGGGCAACTCAGTGTGCAGGTGAGCAGGGTGGCGCCCGGGCGGGCCCGTTGGTGCCCAGGTAGCTCCTCTACCTCTTGGCACTTAACTTCAGCACTGGCCCCACCGCCCCATCCTGGGCCCACGCGAACCACTTGCTGCCAGCAGCCTTCTAATTCCGAACACACTTCTCCTTCCTAACGCACAAGCGCCCCCCCCCCCCCGTCTGTGGTCCCACCACCCTGGGCTCTTGTCTAAAACGCCAACCTGATCACGTCCTTGCTCAGTTTAGAAGCCACCACCCCCTCCCCCCGGCTTCCTGTCACTGTCCCCTTCCCCAGGGTCAAGAGGATCCCGACTCCTACCAGTTCATCCTTTCCTACCTGCAGCAGTGGCCCTCATCGCCGTGACCCAGCCGTAGCCGTTGCCCCAGACACTGCGTTAGCATGGCAGTCAGTAGGATGGCCACGCCTCTTAAATTAAAAATCTTTTCAGTCTTGGACGATGTCAAACATGTATGAAAGATATCTGGGTTATTCTCATGTCCTCCGTTACCCCTCCCAGCCCATTTCACCCCCCACTAACTCCTTCTTCCCAACAGGCCCCCCTGCTTCATACCGTCTCTCTGTGGGCGGCCCACCGAGCTTAACTAGGGTCGCATTTGCACGTGTGTGTGTGTGTGTGTGTGTGTGTGTGTGTGTGTGTGTGTGTGTGGAGGGGAGGAGGCTGCACCACTGGAGACAGTGAGTCCTCCCACCCCCCAGCGAGCACTGGATGTCAGTAGTTCCTGAGAGGGGTGTGGTCTTACGAGCCCTCCCCTCCCCCTGCTGGAATGCTGACAACCCCATTTTGTCCAGGTCTTGCACAGGTGACCACAGCACCTGTGAGCTTGCGAGGGCGGTGGCAGCCAGGTCATGTCTACGGGACAGTGTGTCACAGTTCCCCTCGCAGCCTCCTCACGCTCCATCCGTCCCCTGTTCTCCAGGGTTCCCTGAGCTTCGGAGAGGGGAGCCTGGGTGTCCAGTTTAGGGCTAAGCGCACTCTGTCCCTTACTCTCAGCACTCTGACCAGGGGCTCGTCTCCGTAGTCATCAGTGTAGACAGAAGCTGCCGAGAGGGAGGCTGTACTTACCTATGGGTATCACACGCTTAGTGGGAGGTTTGATACCGCGCCCACCTAGCAAAGCGGCAGTAAAGGATTCCTCCCTATGACCTGTGACCTCTCCAGCCACTGTTTACAGTATCGGGCATGAACTCCTCCCGGTGGAGCAGGCCTCAAGTCCAATCCAAGAATCTACTGTTACTACTGCCAGAAGAGTCATGTCACTATTGCGGCATTGGGGACAGTCTTGCACTGTATCACAGCTAGGTGCCACCTTTGATGACCCCTCCCCCACCACCCCATGCCACCTTCTGGCACCACGACAGCTAGCCAGCACAGTGGACCCGCCTAGATTTCTCCGTGTCCTACAACCAAAGCGTGCAGCGTCTTCAGCAGTAGGATCTTGCCATGTAGTTACGGTGGACAGCTAAGAGCAGCATTGATAGCCTGTGTTGTTTCGGGGGGCCCTTGAGGCCTCCCCGATTAACATCTGCCTGGCACTGCAGTTTTCATCGAGCAGCCTGTGGATCCTAGCAGCGGGGCAGTCCCCCCACAGGGCCACCTTTTACCCTTTCCTCACTGCCGTGGTTTTAATTGGCTCACAGCACAGGAATCCCGCATGACGTTTTCATGCATCACGGACCACCGCCCCGTGCCCCATTCCTGCTCCGACTGCTCTTGCCACTCCCATCCCCCACCCCTGCCCACGCCTTCCTTCTTCCTGCCCCACTGCCTCATCCTGGCCAGCCGCCCGTAGGATGCCAGTGTCCGTGAGCTCTCCCAGGAAGCCCTGGGCTCCCTGAGGGGTCTTGAGCCTCTCTTAGCTCCCCAGGTCCTCTCAAGCTAATCTCTCCTCATACTGTGTGCCCGTGTTTCCCCCCAGAACTTCCCTCAAAGGTCACAGGCCACGGGGCCTTGGTGCCTGCTGTAGGACCATGCTAAGCTCCAGTCTGGGTCTGCCCTGGGAGCCTGCCCAGGGCTCCTTCAGCTCTTAGGGATCCCTCCTGTGGGGTGTTACTGGGAGAAGGGAGTTGGTGGCTTCTGGGGAAGGAGGAGTTTGAGGCAGGCATGCAGGTCTCCCAGTCTGAGCATAACCCCTTTAGACCTGCTGGAGTGACAAAGATGTATCACTGAGCATTCTACCTGTGTTCCCTTCTGGGGTCCTAGGTCCGGTCAGAGCTCTGGTTCCTTTCAGACTGGCCCAGATTGACTAGTCTGCTGTGTCCAGGGTAGCCTAGGGCTGCGGGATTGGCTGCTGGACAGCTCTGGGCATCAGGCAGGTGGGGGACACTGCCTTGCAGTGCTCAGCCCTGGTGTCCTGGGGAGCAGTGCATGGAACATTCCAGCACCGCCGCCTTTTGTCCTTGTTCTGGGTACCCAACAGAGGACAGATTCAAGGTCGCCAGCCAGCTGGGAGCCAAGCTCCACTCACCAGATACAATCGCACATTCCAGTTTTCTCAGACTTCCTGGGGATATGCCGTGGCAAGCTGTGAGAAGTGCGCTCACTGCTGTCCTTTGATGGTGGCCCGACCTCCTGCTAACAAGGCTCTGGCACACACAGGAGGAAGAGGCCGAAGGAGGGCAGGGGCTGGGAAGCCCCACTCGGCACACAGCCGCTGCCCTCCAGGCATCTCAAGTCCAGGCGTGAGGAGTGAGGATGGCCCTGGGCTCGGGTCACACCATGTGTGTGGGGCCACCTAGGACAGACGTCAGCTCCGACCTCCCCATGGCCCTGGCCCACACTGGTCTCACTCTGGAGCCCCCATGTGAACAGAGGCATTGTGAGATGTCATTGTTATGCAAGCAGTGCCTCTGCTGGCTGCCCAGGCCAGCGTCCACCCTGAAGAGAAGTTCCTTTCATAACCCTGATGCTGGAAGCCCACCAAGGCACCCTCCTGCCTTTGGGCCCTGCGCCAAGGCCCTGACATCCAGCCCCACATCTGTTCCCTGCAGTATCTTCACAGTAAAGGAGGGGGTGAAGGGGCCAGCCCCGCCCATGCCAGGTTCCCTGAGGACCAGACCCCAGTAACCGACTCTTCGGCCTCGGCAGGCGATCATATCCACAGGCTAGGATCCTCTCGGTAAGGACAACACATGGTGGAGGGAGTGTGAGTGGCTGTGTATTATTCGGAGGAATGGTGTCCCTCTGCTGCCTCTTATTGAAAGCCCCTGAGTGCAGCTTTGTTTTGTTTTACTGATTTTGCGACAGGATCTCACTATGTACGTAGCCCCGAGTGACCTGGAACCCAATATGTAAATCAGGCTGGCCTTGAACTCACAGAGATCCCCCTGCCTCTGTCTCCAAGTGCTGGGATAAAGTCATGTGCCACTGTGTCTGGCCTTTTTGTTTTTGACACGGGGTCTCAAGTGTCCCAGGCTGGCCTTGAACTTGGGATATAGCCAAGAGTGACTCTGCCTCCCCAGGACTAGGATTACAGATGTACGCCACACCACCAATTTATGCAACACTGACGGTCAAAACTAGGGTCTTGTGCATGCTAAGCAAGTCGAACCATCCCAACATGCATACCACACCACACATATGTACACATACCACACTACACACAATACACACAGCACACCACACATATGTACACACACCACAAACACACACCGTACACACACACATACACCACTCAACACAAAACATACACATACATACCACACACACACTACAGCAAACACACTCACACATACACACTCACACATTCACACTCACACCACACACATTCACACACACACACACACACACACACACACACACACACACGACAATGTCTCAGGCTGACCACCCTGCTGCTGATCCATCTGAAGCATCTCCTGGTCCACTGGCTCCTTGTGTCAGGAAGGAGCCACCAGCCCTGGGTTTCGTCACTTCAGGCACTTGCTGGTGGCCCCTGTCTGGCCTCTTGCATCAGCCTCAGAGCACACTCACTCCTGAGTCTCTCAGACTCACTGCTGTCGGATTGCTTGGGGCTCTGTTTTATCTTGAACAAGGAAGGGCAGCCAGTTCACAGGGAAACCGTGAGGCCCACATGACCTCCTCAATCCCTGTCCACTGTGAGGTCCAACAGTGCCCACTCCTTCCCTCCTGATGTCCCCTTCTGCCTCCACACAGCTCTGTGACCAGCCTGGGCCACACACTGGTGGAATCTGCTCTCACGAGGCCATCCCTGCCTAGTCCCCATGGGACCTCACCCAGGTAGGAGTATAGCAATCCTGGGCTCCAGAGCTCACCCCCTGCCCTTAGTCAGCATCCTGGGATCCAGAGCTCACCACCTGTCCTTGCTCAGCATCCCTGGGCTCTAGAGCTCACCCCTGCCCTTGCTCAGCATCCTGGGCTCCAGAGCTCACCCCCTGTCCTTGCTCAGTGTCCTCAGCCCATTAAAAGGATGGAGAACCAAAGCTAGGCCAAGTCCAAGCGTTCGTTGAGGGTTACATAAGACCACCTGATAGCGTAAACAACTTCAAAGCTAGACCTTGGCCCCAGCAGGCAGTCTGGGCCTCTTTCTTGGACTAGAGAGCCAGCACAAGGTGCCGTCCTGGCCTGGCCCCGCCTTCTATAGCCTTCTCTTACCCACTGAGAATCTTTCTCCAGGGGGGAGCACCCCACACTAAGTCACTGATATCCCCTCAGCTCTCCAGCCCCCTCTTTGTGGATAAAGCCAGGCTCAGGGCTTAAATGCGCCCTTTGTTCTCCTCGGGGGCTCATAGACAAAGGATGGTTTGTCCTGCTTCTGAGTCTACCCACTGTTCACCGAAGACTCCGGCTGTCAGCACGCCCCATCCCCTCATGCAGGTCAGCTCAGGATCCAGGCATGGTCACCCTCACTTGAGGTTTACTGTGTGCCTGTAAAGCAAGTTGGTCTCTCTCTGGGCTGCTGTCCCCCATGAAGTACCCCTGACAGTTTGAGCCAGACATTGAACAGTACAGGGACCATCAGCCAAGGCGAGTCACTCGACGCTGGCAGGGGACCAGGCCCTTGGTCCTCCACAGGGGATCGATAGACAGAGGTACAATGCCACTAGCAGCTTAGTAGGCCCGAGTGACCTAGCAGAACCAGGTATGGTGGCTGGGTTTCCCTCCCCTCTGGCCATCCCAGACCCTCTAAATGTCACAGTCCCCCCTGCCACTGTATGGGGATGTCTATGTCTTCAAACTTAGCGTGACTTCTACCCTCTGCCCTCCACTCTGGCCCCAGGTTCCTGGACTCCCCAGAACAAAAAGGCTGGTGGGTACGAGCAGCAGAAATGAAGGCCCTGTGGCAGGCTGCCGAGGTGGAGCGCGACCGCCTCAATGAGTTTGTCGCCGTCCTGCAGAAGCGGTAACACCTGGCACCTAGCCAGCTCTCTTCTAGGCCTGTGTGGGTTGGGACTGGGCTCTCTCAGGGTCTCAGCTCACATGCTCCTCCAGGGCCCACAAGTCTGGGTTCTGCCATCACAGGGGGCAGCCCTGTTTCCTGTGTACCAGGAGGGTCTACCAGATGGCCACCTCGGGGGAATGGCTCTCTAGTGAACACAGTGAGACTCAATTCAAGGGTCAATTAAACTCTGCCACATGTGGCCATCCTATAAGAGCTGCCAGAGGGTCTCATGGGAAGAAGATAGAGCCTGGCCCGACGCTGGGAACATGAGGATGGCTGAGGAGGCGAGGAGCTGAGGTTTCTGACAAGCAAGGAGGCAGTCTGCAGCTGAGGTGCCCACTGGGCCCAGCTGCCTCCAGAGGGTCGCCGACAGATTTCACCCACTCATCAGTGCCCCTGCTGTATGGCCTGTCTGGCAATAACTGAAGGTCCCTAGGCCAGCACAAGGGCCAGACATGTGCACAAACCTGTCTTGCCTGAGCTTAGTGGGAGGGAGACCTGGAAAGTACTAGAAAATGCTGAGGAGCATAGCAGAGGGGCCCAAGTTGGTGCAGGGGTCTTGGTAGCGTGTCTTCTGGGAGTTCTAACCTCTTCTTCATCCCCAAGAGAGGACAGCCAGGCTGGAAGTACCTCCAGGCACTCACAGAACTGGAGGGGGAGGGGGCTCACTTGCGAGGGAGCTGGGGTGACCGTTCAGAAGAGCAGAAGACTGCCATGCAGGGTCCCAGGTGTCCAAAGCACCCACCCTGTCCACAGTTGCATTCAGGGGCTGACACTAATGCCTGTCAAGAGGCAGCCGTGTCCTCCGTCTGGGCTTTGCCCCCATTTCACTGTTATGCCTGTGACTGGAGGGGGACCTGCTTAGCTGTAGTTGCAGAACAAGCCATCCTGACTTAGGGGCTCGCTGGGAACTGCTCCAGTGACAGGGGCAGCCAGGGGCACTGTCTCTGCCGCGGTGGGACAGGGGCGACTCGTGGCCTCCCCCCCCACCTGGAAGTGGCCTTTCCCAGGGCCCTCCCACACCTGGCTGGGCCCAGATTGAGACAGGCCCTCTCCGTGAGTCAAAGCGCAGCTCTGGCAGCTCTGGGAGCCCTTAGATTGATCCTGCGGCTCTGTGTCACTGGGGCTCTGTGACGCTGTGCTCAGGCTCATCAGCCAAAGCCAGGCCCTCTGTCCTAGACCGTTTCCTAGCAGCCAGCCCTGGCCCTCCTCTGCACGCTGCCCACCCTGAAGCTCCTGGCAGCCCGATCCCCACCTAGTTACCAAACTCTGTTGCCCCGAGGAAGTTCCTGCGCTCAGCCGGGATCCTTTACCCCAGGGTACAGTCAGGAAGGGTCCCGGCTAGCATGTCTGAGAAGTAAGTGTGTGTGCAGGGGAGAGAGCATGCTCCAACGCAGGCGTGTAGAGGTTAGCGGCAGCTTGCAGAATTGCTTCCTTTCTCCCACCGTGTGTATTCTGGGAACCCGGCTGAAGCTGTAAGGCAACAGGTGCCTTCGCCTGCTGGCCCATTTCCCTCCTCACCTACAGTGAGAAGGGAGGGGCTGTCTCCCTCCCTCCCTCCCTCCCCATCTATCCTCCCCTCTGTTTTGTTTTCTGAGGCAGAGTTTCTCTGTGTATCAATCCTGACTGTCCTGGAACTCACTCTGTAGACCACAGGCTGACATCGATGTCACAGAGATCCGCCTGCCTCTGCCTCCAGAGTGCTGGGATTAAAGGCGTGTGCGCCGCCACCACCACCCGGCTGACTTGTCTCTCTTTAAAAGGATGTAGCTGACTTTGGTGCTGTGTTTTGTGAAAACAGCCCAGACTGGCCCCGAACTTATGACCCCCTTGCCTCTGCCTCACCCCCAACCCAACACTGGGTATTGGCTGCGTCTCGACTTTCCCTATCTGCTGATTGGTCTCTGCCGCTCTCTCTCTCGCTCTCTCTCTCGCCTTCTGTCCCTCAGGCAGGGTTAGCTGAGTTTTATCCCTTTCCTCACTCACCAGCCAGCTGCCCCTGCTTGCACTGTTGCCACCTCTGGGTTTCCACTCTGCCTCTCTCAGTGTGACGTGCTCTCACGGGCGTGTGCTCTGTTGGGCGGCCATGGCAATGCTGGCTCTCTGAATCTGTGTCTTTAAAAACACCTTCTGGTGCTTTTCTCATGAATGAGAGTTTAAGAGATTTAATGCATAGGAGTCTAAAAAGATGGAACTGCCATGAAGCCCATTTTAATAACTGTCTTTGGTGGTGTTTAAAATCTGGTTTTTGTTTGTTAGTTTTTGTAGCCCAGGCTGGCCTGAGATTCCCTGTGTAGGGGAGGCTGACCTTGAAGTCCTGGCCTCCTGCCTCTCTCTGCCCTGGGGCATTCCTTCTTGCCTGCTTACCTTTTTCTTTCAATGGTGTTAGACTTAGTTCTTTCAAAGTCATTCCAGTACTGTTTATAGTTTTTCATTGTGTGTATGTGCTGGGGGCGGGGCTGTCATTTGTCTGGGACAGGGTGTGTTAGCATTAACTTGTAACCCCAGAGCTGGGGAGGATGCCTGTAGCTTGTTGGCCAGGCATCTAAGTCTGCTTGATCACTTTCAGTCCAGGGAGAAACCTGGTGATGGTGCCTAAGAGTAGACAACAAGACTGACCTCTGACCTCGACATGGGCATGCGCATACACCTATACACACGTATACACATAACCCCTACACATACACACATGCAGATACACATGCACACATGCTTGTGCACACACACATGCATGTGCACACAGGAACACACACGCATTTGCACATAGGCACACACACACAGGCACATGTGCGCACGCGCGCGCACACACACAGGCACACACGCACGCATGCACACACACATACGTACACACGCACGCACACACGCACGCGTGCACGCACGCTGGGAAACTCACATCACGCTTTAGCACTTGCCATGACACCAGCGTGCACACACAGGCACACACAGACACACACAGACACACACGCACGCACACACGCATGCACACACGCACGCACACACGCACGCGCACGCACGCTGGGAAACTCACATCACGCTTTAGCACTTGCCATGACACCAGCGTGCATCGGTTTCTCACGTCTGTGAGTGTAAGTGGAACCCACGGTTAAACAGAACGCACACCCCTGAAAGATGGAGCAGAGCACAAGGCACAGCCCCTCCGTCCCCACGTGGGTCAGTTTCCACTCCTCGAGCAGAGTGACAGGAGCCTTGGGTTTGTTTGCTTTTAAATTGTTAATCTGTTGTAAATATTTAAGTTGCACCATACATCATGCATGGTGTCTGCGTGTCTCCCTCACTAATGCCCCATGGCGCTTCTCTGCTCCCCAAAGCAGGTTCTGTGCACGGACTTCCTCTAGTTGAGTTACTGGTTTCTAGTCTGCAAACACTTTCTGGCGTTAAGATGTTCATTTCTGTCCTCATTTTACTTTGACGTCTTTAGTCTGTTTGTTTGTCTTTGAGACAGGGCCTCACTATGCAGCCCTGGCTAGCCTGGAGCTCACTGTGTAGACCATGCTGGCCTCAGACTCAGAGACTCTTTTCCCTGTCTCCTGAGTGCCACCGGACCCAAAGATGGCCGCTAGGGTGATCCCAGGGCCTTGAGCTCCGCAGGCGGGAGCCCCACCACCCAGCTGCACCCCAGCCTCTCGGAGCTTTCAAGATTACGAATAGGGGGTGAGTTTCATCCGTGAGTCTTCATCCCCTTACGGCCATGCTCACAGCCTTCCAGGCAGTTGTGATGCTGATGATGCTGAGTCTCTTAACGCCAGGCAGCTGCGTGTTGTTGCTGGCTGTGGCCGCCCCAGTGGGTCAATGTGGCTCCTGTTTCCCTAGTGATGACAGATACTGAACGTTTCTTTCATGTGCTGATGGATATTCACATATCTTCTCTGAGGCACAGAATGCTTTGCCTACTTTTTTTTTTTTTTTTTTTTTTTTTTTTTTTTTGGTTTTTACGAGACAGGGTTTCTCTGTATTGTTTTGGAGGCTATCGGCCCAGTCCGGCCTCGAACTCACAGAGATCCGCTTGCCGAGTGCTGGGATTAAAGGCGTGCGCCACCACCGCCCGGCGTTTTGCCTACTTTTTAGTGGGATTGTTTGTCTTGAATCCTGTTGCTGTTAAACTGCAGACATTCTTTCCCTGGAATTCTTGTACTGTTTGAAGACAGCAAGTCTCTGATGACTTGGCCTTGAAGATGGCTCAGCAGTAAAGGCCCCGGGTGTGGGGGGTCAGCCCACTCCATCTCTTCCCATGGCTGCGGCCGCCTTCACTGCCAGCAGGCCGTCCAGGGGACATCCCCACAGGTCAGGGCCTCGGTCTTGCTGCAAACCTCTGCTGACGGGGACCAGACCAGTCTTGCTACCCCTGCTAACAGCATCCAGACTAAGTTGTCCATCACTTTCAAACCTTGACCCTCCCCACACCCCCACCCTGCTGTCAGGACACTAGTTCTAGCCTTTGCAGACAGCAGGGCCTGCAGATGCCATTGTTTCGTGACCCTCTCTTGTCACCGTGTCCTCTGTGTTCTCATGGCCTGGCCCTTGCTTCCCTGACCCCATGACCTGCGGAGTATGTTTGTGTTGATGGATAGAGTGGGGGGCTGCTCGGCAGAACCCACAGAAACGGTTCGGGTCTGTAGTGGGTAGCGTACCTTTCCCAAGCCTGGTGCGTTGCCAGCGTGCCTGAGGAGCTGGTGAGCCCATTTTAATCCTCATAGCTACTTGTGGGCTCTGGGTGCAGCCACACACTGGGCGGGGCAGCCCAGCTGGGGTGTGAGCCCTGCCCCACCCGTCTCTCCTTTGCCCTGGGGTTGCTGTGCATCTTGCTTTTGAAGACAAAGTTGGCTTCTGCCTACTGGTCACGTCAGCCTAGCGTACAGCCACCTAGTGTACAGTCTTTGGTTAGTGATCCGTTCCCTTCAGATTTCTTGTCCTTCCAATCCTTTGTTGTCCCCTCACCGATACAGAAAGATCATTCGATTCCCTGCTGTCCATGTGGGCTTCCGGGTTGCAGCTCTGATCTGTCACTGTCTCTGTCACCTTTGGCTCAGGTTGGTCCCAGAGGCTCCCAGCCTGCTGGGTTTTTGTTGCCACAGAGATTCAAAGCGCTTCTTGGAGCCACGGCAAGGCCCTCGGGGCGGAAAAGCTTCCGTGTGAAATAATCCTAGCCGGGTGTTCAAGGGCCTCCGGTTTGCAGCAATGAGAGAAGCACATGGCCCTCACTAAGCCCAGGGGAACAGAAGTGAGGACGTGTCCCCGTGTCTGAGCTCATCCGAGTGTGTCCCCTAGGAAGCAGGCTATGGTCTCTCTGCCTCTGAATACTTTGTAGTGCACCACGGGCCCCAAAAGAGGATCCTGGGTAATCATCTCAGCCCCTAAAGGCAGAGAAAGGCTCCTGCCTGGGGCCATTGAGGGAGCTGTGGGGAAAGGATCAGGTCACAGCC